>NC_034596.1:110772701-110848855 GCF_900095145.1 Mus pahari | reverse complement strand
CTAAAATAGGGAATAAGATACCCATGGAAGGAGTTGCAGAGACAAAGTTTGAAGTTAAGACAAAAGGATGGACCGTCGAGAGACTGCCCCACCCGGGGGTCCATCCCATAATGGACCAAACGCAGACACTATTGCATATGCCAGCAAGATTTTGCTGAAAGGACCCTGATATAGCTGTCCCCTGTTAGGCTACACCAGTGCCTGGCAAATACAGAAGTAGATGCTCACAGTCATCNATTGNATGGAACACAGGGCCCCCAGTGGAGGAGCTAGAGAAAGTACGCAAGGAGCTGAAGGGGTCTGCAACCCTGTAGGTGGAACAACAATATGAACTAACCAGTACCCCCAGAGCTCGTGCCTCTAGCTGCATATGTAGCCGAAGATTGCATAGTCAGCCATCATTGGGAAGAGATGCCCCTTGGTCTTGCAAACTTTATATGCCCCACACAGGGGAAAGCCAGGGCCAAGAAGTGGGAGTGAGTGGGTAGTGGAGTAGGGTGGGGGAGGGTATAGGGGACTTTTGGGATTGCCTTTAAAATGTAAATGAAGAAAATATCTAATAAAATAATTAAGAAAAGTAATTACCCCTTTAACAAGAAAAAAAGAAAACACATATAGACAAAGACACACACACAGAAATCCCATAAAAACACAAAAATGGAAATATATTACACATATATATGAACATATATATGCAATAATATATAACCAAAAGATGTATAAGTTAAAAATATCCCAGATGAAGGATTAGGAGACAAAAACAAATTAAACAAAACAAAAAACTTCAAGAAACAAACAAACAAAATTTCAAAAATTCAAACACTCACTGAGTTTGTTTTGTGTTGCCCATCCACCACTAAGCATGGAGCCTGATCTTAAGTCTGGTTTCTATTCCTGGTGAGACTGTAGGAGAAAACTATTTTTCCTTAGAGAGTGGTCATCAATTGGAGACAGCTTCTGGGCTAGGGTGGGGCTTGTGTCTGCTTCCTGTGTGTGCTGCCATTGAGTCCATATGTGCATCTTTCCTGCTGTGTCTAGAAGGCCAGGTTCCTTTGGCATCTTCCATCCTCACCAGCTTTTACAACCTTTCCAGAAAGGCCAAAATGGGGGCGAGGCATTTAAAAAAACAAAAAACAAAAAACAAAAAACAAATGAGTGTCTGTCTGTGCAAGTTTATGTGCACCACCACATGTATTCAGGTACCCACTGGGCATCAGATAGCCTGGAATTGGAGTCACAGGCCAGAGCCGCCTGGTGTGGGCATTCAGAACTGTACCTGGGCCCTTTGTGGAAGGAGACAGCGTTCTTAATCACTAAGCCATCTCTACAGCCCTAGATGAAAAAAACTTTAAAACTCAAGGTCAAATAAAAGACTTTGGCCCTGAGGAATAACAAATTGGGTGCCTGGGGTGGGCCTTGTGGAGCCCAGATGTATCCTTGTGAATATCTAGTGTAGTTGCACCTTGTGATCTATGGTGTGGGACTGTTTTATAAATGATGCTATCAATTTTCTTAGACTTTCTATCACTTGCTGAAGAACTTTTAAATGTATAAGTCATGGAAAGGGCAAGTAGGTAGAGTGTAGGGTGAGAGCAAGCTTACCAAAGTCACAGGGATAGAAAAGTAACCAGGATAGAAATACTATCAGAGCAATACCTCTCACCAGGCCAAAGGCAGCCAGATAGCATCTGAAGACTGTTGCAAATACTATCAGAACATCTGAAGGTGGTTGCAAGGATTCCCTGCTTCACTATAACCTGTGTGTGTGCCTAATGTTTCTATTAACTATATCTGAAAATTGCCTCCGTGTATAACTTTGTTCTGTTGCTATACTTAATGAAATGGTTGCCCCCGTTGGGATGTGGTATTTGGGGCAACCTGAGTCAGCGTTCCTGGGCCATGGTCACTCATATTCGGCTTTACTTATGTGTTTTAGGTTGGCAGCCTTCTATTAAAATGCACTGTGTATAATCATTCCACTCTTCCTTCAGCCCACGTGGGTTGGGTTTCTGTTCCAGTGGCACTGTTGAGACTGCAAGCATCCTGCTGACTTAAACCTCTCTTGTGTACGTAGTGCTAGGTTCAAACCCAGAGCCTTCTGTGTGCCCTTGGCCATAGAAATAACACCTCTGTGTCTGGCCTGAAATTGTTGAGGGCCTTGTAGGGCTTCATCACTGAACATTCCCATCAGAGGTGTGTCTGAGGGAGGTTTTAGCTGACAGGACAGACAGCCCCAAGATAATCAGGGAACTAAGCTTGGACAGTACTCTCTACCAACTTAGGGCATCCAAGGGCCTAGGGGTTTGTTCTCTGAGTGTAAGTTACTGTAATATATAATATAGGGCAAACTGTGGTCCAACATCTGAGCCCTGAGATAACAGGCATGGAAGCCTGGCGTGGGTCTACCACAGAGGACTTGTGTGCTGGTTAGATTTTGTCAGCTTGAGACAAACCAGGATTACCTGGTAGAGGTAAACTCAGTTGAGGAATTGCCTCTGTCAGACTGAACTGCGGGCATGGCTATGGGATGTTTTCTTAAGATGGGGAGGCTCAGCTCACCGTGTGTGGCGCTACCTCTGTGCTGGAGGTCCTGGGTTGTATAACAAAGCAAGCTGTTTTAAACCATGGGAGCAAGCCAGTATGCGGTGTTCCTTCATGGCTTCAGTTCCTACCTGGACTTCCTTACATGATGGACTGTAACCTGTAAGCCAAATAAAACCTTTTCTTCTCTGAGTTGCTTTTGGTCAGTAAAAGACCTTTGCCCCAAACCCCCAAAAAGCCAAGGCCTAAAGTGAATTAAAAGTTCCAGAGTGACAGATATTTGGGGATTGGCAAGGAAAAGCAGCCAACCTGGATATGAGACACCCAGTGGTTGCAGAGACAACAGACCTTACATGTTCAGAACTAGCTTATCTAAGGGAAACACCTAACACCCACATTCTACCCCCAGTAAGACCCCCTTTCCCTTTCTCTATCCTCAGCTATAAAAACTCCAGTGTAAAGCAGGCCATCTGCACTCTCTGGAAGGCTGGTCACTGTGTTTCTGGGTCCCACGCCCATGGCCATGGTGGCTGTGTTGGTTGTGGTGGCTGTGGTGGCCGTGGTGAGCCTGGCCGTGGTGGCTCTCTAGAGATGTCACCACTCAGATAGCTGACGGCTACCCTTGCACTGAGGTTGGTCTACACTCTATGCCTGTCCTTTATTTCTTCCTCCAAAGTTAACTCTTACAATCAGTGTTTGTCACAACAACAAAGATGCCAACTACGACAGTTAGTAAAGGGAAGATGGCTGTCAGCCTCCTGTGTATTTTCTCCATGTTGGAGCAGAAATAACACTTCTTGCATTTTGAGGTTGCTGGTATAACATGCTGAGCAACACCACAGAGCCGCAAGGGAGAACCTTCAGGTGCCTCTGGCTCATCATCTTCCAGATGCTTCCATCTTCTACCCTTCTTAGAGGTCCTGGGCATTAGGGGCCACATCTCCTTGGAGTTATCCCACACTTGAGCCACCTACTTCATATTAAACCTGATATCAGAGGTGTTTAAACCCACCAAGCTCGAAACTCTTATGTAAAGTACTCCTAACTTAACCAAGACTGATCTTTGACCTAGTGTGGGGTCTGCCTTGCTGCACACACTTGTGTACTGCTGGGACGCCCCATGGTTACTAGCTAGGTCAGGTTGGCTGGTGGTGCGGTACAAACTGTGTGTGTCTTTTAGCTTTGGAGAAACTTCTTTGTCTGCCCTGTTGGATGGTCTCACCAAGGTCTGCTGGTCACTATGCAAGCCTCACTCCTCAGCCACGTTGCACCATCTCTTTTTCCTACCCAGAGAACCTGCTCAGTTTATTGTCAAGCACAAGCAAGATGCCTCATGCTGCCATGGGTTTCATCTCTGCAAGGAGGTGACACTTTTTAAACTACTCCAACTTATCAGATGGTAGAGTTAAAAATTACTCAGCCTAAAAAGAGCTGGTGAGCAAGGGCTTAATTTTAGCTAATGATTCTAAAACAAGTGCTTACAAAAGGCAGCTTTCAATTCCCAAACCAAAAGATGCCTTCCCTCTCTCAGACAAGGACGGAAGAGGGTTCACGAGTAATTGTTCTCGGAGGCACCGTCTCTCTGGAGCGGACAGTTACTTCATGGTCACTGTTTCTTTCCTGGGGAGGCCGAGGCTGCCTGCAGTGAGGGGGGGTGGCACTGACATCCTGTGAGCACCTAAGGCCTTGAGGAGGCTGGCAGGGGTATCTGGCCTCATGGATCCACTGTCCACATATCCTGACCCATCGCCATCAGGAAACACAGGGGACTGAAGGCACTGAAGGCACCCTTGCTGGCAGTTTGTAGCCTAGCTAAATGAGATGATTTATGAGAACTGCTCATCACCTCAGGCTCACAATATGCTGTTCCCAGGGGCGGTCATCCTGGGTACTACTTGTGTTGAAGCTGGTGGGGGATGGTCTACAGAGGTGGCCCACCCAGCTATCTCCTCCCAGTTGTTCTTTCATCTTTTGTCTGGTCTCGGGTGTCTTACCCAATAAGGTATGTCTCTTAGTCAGAGTTTCTATTTCTGCACAAAACATCATGACCGAGAAGCAAGTTGAGGAGGAAAGGGTTTATTTATCTTACACTTCCACATTGCTGTTCATCATCAAAGGAAGTCAGGACTGGAACTCACACAGGGTAGGAACCTGGAGGCAGGAGCTGACTCCAAGCCAAGGAGGGATGTTGCTTACTGGATTGCTTCCCCTGGCTTGCTTAGCTTGCTTTCTTATAAAATGCAGGAGTACCAGCCCAGGGATGGTACCACTATTCATGAGAACCTCCCACCTTGATCACTAATTGAGAAAATGCCTTACAGCTGGATCTCATACAGGCACATCCTCAAGGGAGGCTCCTTTCTCTATGATAACGCCCGCCAGCTTGTGTCAAGTCGACACACAGAACCAGCCAGTACAGATATGGAGGTAGCCACACTGGAGACTTAGTTAACGTGAAAACTTTGTTTCCTTCTGGAGAGCTTCATGACAGAGCCTGGTTGTCTACTGAAGATAAAAGAAAAAAGAAAAAAAGAAAAGAAAAAGAAAAAAAGAAAAGAAAAAGAAAAAGAAAAAAAAAGGAAAAGAAAAGAAAAAGAAAAAAAGCCAGGCATGGGGCAGGCGCAGGGAGGGGGGGGAGGCACAGGAAGGGGGGGGAGGAGGGGGAAGGCAGGGGAGAGGGAGAGAGACAGGCTCTTCAGTCTGCATCTGTTTTGTCCTAGATGCTGTGGCATTGTTAGCAGGTGACACCCTTGGGTTATTAGTATCTTTCCCTTTCTTTGTCATACCACTTAATTTTGTTTTTGAAAGGCAGGTGATTTCTTCCCCTGTCCCCATTGACACAAGTCTTGAGGTTTTCTTATCTGTAAAACTGTGAAACAGCAAAGTTTGCATTCAGTTTCTATTTGGCTTTCAAGCAGCTTGGTACAAGCCTTTACTCCCAGCACTTGAGATATTGAGGCAGGAGCATGGTGAGCTCCAAGTTAGCCTGGGTTATATAGCTGTATCCTGTCTCAAAAGCCAAAAAGGATTTAAAAAAAAGTGTGTGTGTGTGTGTGTGTGTGTGTGTGTGTGTGTTGGGGGAGGGGAACAGGTGAGATGTCTCCATTTGTAAAACTACTTGCCATGCAAGCTTGAGGACCTGAATTCAGATTCCAGCAATCAGGTAAAAATCTGGAAGGGGTGCATTTCTGTAACTGCAGGACATTCTTCTGGATCTCACTGGTCAATCTTTGACACCCAGCAATGACAGCAGGCACCCACACATATGTGCACACATGAACATGTACATACACTTCTCTAAAACTGGACATTGTAGAGACTGATAATAAAAACTCAGGCTAGTCAGCCAAAACTCTTCAGGGTCTCATGCAGGGCAGTGGTGGCACTTGGGAGGCAGAGGCAGGAGGATTTCTGAGTTCGAGGCCAGCCTAGTATACAAAGTGAGTTCCAGGACAGTCAGGGCTACACAGAGAAACCCTGTCTTGAAAAACAAACAAACAAACAAACCGAAAAATAAAAACAAAACAAAACAAAACAAAAACTCTTCAGGGTCTCATCATATGTTTTTTGTTTCCACAGATATTAGGGTCCTGACGATTTGTGGATTGTTTTTCTGCTTGGTGTTAACAATTGTTTCACAAGTGTTTGTTGACTGTGCATGACATCCTTCTAACCTTTCTCAGAAGGTTACTGTCATTCACAGGCTGTGGGTGGTTACTCTGACCTCCTCTACGACTGGAACCATTGTTTTGTTTTGTTTTTTTATAAAAACCTGAGGATTTTATGACTGCCATCACTGCTGAATGACTGGACTCTTAAGGAATGGTAGCTTTTGCACCAGGTACCATGGTGGGCTTGATAGTGATCAGAGAATCCTTAGTGGGTCAGCGCAGGTGTTGGACGGCCAGGTCTCTCACTATCTAGGCTTTGATGTGCTCAGGCGAGCATCAGCCTGCACATGGATGGTTGCTGATCATATCTTTGTATAGGGCTGTTGCATGTGCAAGATACCATGAATTCTGGTGGGATTGTGTGGTAGATTTTTGCTCATCCCTAAAATGTGTGGAATTTATAGAGGGGGTCATTACATTGGCCCACTTGGACCCTCTACATCAGATGGTGACCTATGTCTCCTTGGGGTGACTTGTGAGATAACTTTGAGGTAACCTATGTCTCACTGAGATGACCTGTGTCTCCTTGAGGTAGACTGTGAAATGACCTGTATCTCACTGAGGTGTACTGTAACTCTGATAAACACTGGGGTATGTCTGTACATTTCTCCTGCTCTGTCCTCCAGCCCATTCCTGTCTGCTGTCAGCTGTGTATTCTCACAATGAGCTGTATCTCCCTGAGGTGACTGGTGTCTTCCAGTATCTCCCCATGGTGACCTGTAATTACTATCTCTCTGTGGTTACCTGTATCTCTCTGAGGTGATCTGTGCATATCTGTGGTGGGCTATGCCTCCCTGAGGTAATCTGTGTCTCCCTGAAGTGACCTATGTCTCTCTGAGATGAACTATTATGTCTCCCTGAGGTGACCAATGTCTCCTTGTGGTGACCTGTGAGGTAACTCTGAGGTGACCTGTACCTCCTGTGGTGATCCATGGCTCCTTGTGGTAACTTGTATCTTCCTGAGGTGACCTATATCTGAGTTAATTTGCTGCCTACCTGAATGTCCTTAGGTTGGGAAGACATAAGGGTCAGGAGACAGAAGTGAAGTAGATGGTGAAACGACTGTTTCTAACCACAGTTGAAGGCTTCATGAGTTGGCCTCATATCCAGATCATAGGCCAATGCCTTTCACTTTCTGTTTTTGCTAAATCCATGTTTAATAGTTTGACCTTTAGGCACACAGGGTTCTTGTGTTGAAATCAAAGTGCACCTGTATGGTTTCACAGGATGTTGGTGCTAGACTCTTCCATCCCAGGTCTAGATGCCAGAGGGTCTGTGGGAGGGGGTCTTCAGAGTGCCCATTACTCAGGGGAAGCTCCTGCCCAGGAATACAGGCTAACTGGCGAATGGCCTGGCCACTGACTGGCCAGCCCAGTTAGTGGAGGGCAGTTGTCTCCAGAGCTGCCCTTCGAGGCAGGTTTAGTTCTTGCCAGATTTCTAGTGCGTGGGGAGGTCTATGGAAGGATGGTGAACACTCAGCCTGCTCCAAAACAAGGGTACCGTCCCAGCAGCTCAACGACACAAAGGGTACCCAGTTCCAAGCTTATGTGTGAGGGGAGTTCTGGAAGTGCCAGGTCAAGGCACCAGTGGATGGCTGTTGAGCTCAAGACAAGTGTTTCATCTTCTTGCGATGTCTGCATTCTTTCTCCTAGGATCTGTTGAAAGTTCAGAAAGAAAACGGCTCCCCTTGGGGCTGGTGAGATGGCTCAGCGGTTAAGAGCGCCGACTGCTCTTCCAAAGGTCCTGAGTTCAAATCCCAGCAACCGCATGGTGGCTCACAACCATCTGTAACAAAATCTGATGCCCTCTTCTGGGGTGTCTGAAGATAGCTACAGTGTACACTTACATATAATAAATACATACATATTTTTTTAAAAAAGAAAGAAAATGGCTCCCCAGTCCCTGGTTACCATTGCTTCCTGTGGTGAAGTATCTCTCCTTCCGGTTCCCATCTCCCTCTATAAGGAGGTTCTCCAGGCCTAGCCTGTTTCCAGCCTCACTTGTCCCCTACCCATGGATGTCCTGTTGTATTTAGCAACAATCTCTAGTCACACTGTGGGGCAGGCAGAATGGTACAAAGGTCATCGGTGCATTCACTCCATCCTGTGGCCAGGCATGGCTGGAGCCCTAGCAGAACGCCAGCCTCCAGCCTTCTCAAGTCTCATTGTACAGATTGGAAGTCTGGCGTGAGAGGTGAACAAGTGGCCTAGGCCTGGGAGTGGACAGGACCGAGTCCCAAGCAGGCAGGGAGAATGAGCCATCGGACAATCGGCTCAGTGGGCAGGCAGGGACTGCACAGCGAGATCCTCCTGTGCTTCCAGCAGTGGGTGGGTAACTTGTGACTGTGATTTGCTGGGAGTAAAAAGAAAAGGAATCCCAACCATCGTGCGACTAGGTTTATTAAAAAGGTGGTTTGGTGCAAATAAGCTTTGGCAGAAGCAGCCTCTGTGTAGGGAAAAGCTACTTCCAGCCTCCTGACAAATTAGAGACATATTACTAAATAGCTGTTGCAATGATCTCAGGAAACAAGCCAGGGATGGGAACCCATCCAGGAGGGTGATGGTCTGAATTAGAAATGATGTGTTACAGACTTCGTCGTTTCTTCCTGAAGGAAGTCATGGCCCTCACACACAGCACAGGCTTTGGGAGCTAGATCCCTGAGCAGCCTCACTGTGGCTCTGGATGCTGCCTGCTCTCTCTCTCTCTCTCTCTCTCTCTCTCTCTCTCTCTCTCTCTCTCTCCTTCCCTCCCTTCCTTCCTTCCTTCCTTCCTTCCTTCCTTCCTTCCTTCCTTCCTTCCATCCTTTCTTTCTTCTTTTCTTGTCAGTTCTTTTGAATCATGGTCTCACTGTATAGTCCTGCATGACCTGGAACTCTCTATGTAGCTCATGCTGGGCTTAAACCCACAGAAACGTGCCTGTCTCTGCCTCCTGAGAGCTAGACTTAAAGGTGAGTGCCACAAAGAATGGTTCTTTTTAAAAAAAAAAAATTAGATTTACTTTATTTTATGAGTGTTTTATATGTTTGGACATAATGTGTACCATGTGCATACCTGGCTGGTGTCAGCAGGGGTCATGTTTTGGGAGGGTTATGAATCCCCTGAAACTGGAGTTATAGATAGGTATGAGCTACTATGTAATGCTAGGAACCAAACCCAGGTCCTCTGTAAGAGCAACAAATGCTTAACTACTGAGATATCTCTTAGCTCACGGATGGCTCTTTTAAAATAATTTTTTAAAAAAACATATATTTATGTGTGTGTGTGTGTGTGTGTGCGCGCGCGCATGCCCCTGTGTGTGTGTGCATGCACCATTGTATATATGAGGAAGTCATCGAATACTTCATGGAAATCTGTTCTCTTCTTCTGGGGATCAAACTCAGGTTGTCAGGCTTGGCAGCAAGCATCTTAACCCATAAAACCCAAGAAGTTTTAGACTCCTATAATTTCTAAGTCCAGACTCATGAGTTAGAAGTATACCGTGCACAGAAGAGCACCAGTTTTTGCAGCTTTAGTTACTTACATGCGTGTGCATATGTATTCACTGGCATGCTCACATTCTCAGGGTGATATGGATAGACATACACATGTGAGCATGTTCACATGACTGTTTGTGTTTGTGCGTATACCTCCACATGCCTGTAGAAGCATGTGTGACTCTACCTAAGGTCTGAAAGCCTCCATTAGATACAAACTGGGAAGACAGCCGGAAAGCACAGGTCAGAAACCACGGAAAGGACACGGTGTCTCACCACTACAGGATCTGGGCTGGCAGGGCATTGCTTGCCCAAGGGCCACAATGGTTTTTAAGAAGCCATAGTTTTACTGGTCTAGGTGGAGGAGGGTGTGTATGCAGCAGAGACTTGGTCAGTGTCCAGAATGGGCATGTGGTGTTCAGGGTTTCAAGACACTACAGGGTTGAAATCCTACCATGGGCTCCTGGGCTGAGGTTGTTATTGTCTGAGTCTGCTCATAGGCTGCTAGGGCATGGTGGGACTGCACTGGCTCATTCCAGCCCCTCTCCAAGCCCTGCTGCCATGTCTCATAGTGGGCAGATACTCCCAATACCATCTTCCCCAACATTCCTCTTTCCTGGCACTTCTCCTGGGGTCGGGGGGAGGTGGAGAGGAACCAGGTGCACAGGACCATAGTCAGCTCCAGCTGCTGAGGTAAGGGCCAGAGAGGATGAGGACCAATAGCAATTGCTACAGAGAAGACACAGCCAGTCGCATCTTTAGATTTGTCTTTGTACAACCTTTCCCAGTGACATCAGTCCATTCTGAAGTAAACATAAAAGTAAACACTAGTGCCTGGTGTCTGCCTCACCTTAAGCCTCAGCCTCCCCACTCCCTACTCTGTCTCCCTACCCTTTCTTCTGCCTCACCCCAAGCCTCTGCCTCCCTGCCACCTACCTCTGTTCCACACTAGCTTCTGCCTCTCCCCAACCCCCAGCTATGGATCTAATCACCTAGTTTCAGGCTCAGGGCCAAGATGCCCTTGGAGCCAAGCTGAAGAGCCACACACAGGGACAGCACAGGAGACACTCAGATGCAGATCTACACGTACCACAGACACATGTGTGTAAGCAGACAGGTCCTCATGTGATCTAGGGACATTCTAGTTCATGTGTTTGCCTATGTCTTGGAGTGGCTACTAGATGGCTGGCCTAGACGATCCAGGGCCATTCCATCAGTCTAGTTCCTTTCTAGGGATCCCTTTTGAAGGTGTGTGTGTCTCTGCCTCTGCTGTGTGTGACCCAAAGTGTAGCTGGTTCTTGTGGCTGAGATACACCTAAGCATGCATGTGTGATGGCTCTGCAGTGTCAGAGGCGATGGATACCCAGCCCTTGCCTGGCCCAGGCAGGTGTTTTGCAGGCATCTGTGATATCCCACCCCCTGCCCTCATGGAAAGAGTATGAGCTGAAGTAGGATAAAAAGACATCTGCTTGAAGCCTCTCGTCATGACAATAGAGAAGTGCAGCAGTTTATACTATCCTTTTAGTATAGACAGTGTTAAAATCGTAATGAACAGTGACTAAAGTCTAACTGCACGTGGCCGTTTACTTTCCCAGCTTAAGCCTACAACTCTAGGAATCCGTACAAGAAGCCCCATAACAAAAGACATGTCTTGGCTATCCTGTGCAGCCTTTGTGACTGGGGTTTCACTTTATCGGAGTTTGATCCCATCCACCAGATCTCCAGAACCACACTATAGTCTCATTAAAACAAAACAAAACAATTCCCTATTCTACACCTTTGAGCTGTAACTTGAAAGCCACTAAAATCGTGCCTGTGGCTACTGTGAGCACAATACAGTGACTCTCTCATAAGATTCATATGGGTGTCTTATCTTTTCCATTTATCCCATGCAATCTCCTTTTCAGAAACTCCAGCTCCACTCCAGGCTGGCTTGCCCTAGAATTCTTTTTAGCAGAGTAGTCAAGAATCCCATCCCAGCTTCATCTGATGGAGGTCTCTGAAGAGTACACTGGCTGCTGCAGGTGGCTACATGGAGCTGTTTGTCTGGCCTGGATTGCACAGCCTGTGACAAAGCCAGGGTGCTGCGTGAGAGTTGAGTGCTGAGGGAAGGGAGCAAGGAAAGGTTGGAGAAGGGGGAAAGCGCCTCCCCCAACTCTGAAGGGTGTTGGGGTAGGGGTGCGGTGGGCTGGAGGTTCAGAGTAGAAGCTCTGCGTGCTATGAGGGGGCCATTATGGCAAATCATCAGGGGCACAGGGAGGCAGGATCCACTTTCAGCGTTTTCCTCTATGTCCTGCTTGTCTTGAGGCCTCCAGAACCCCAAGAGGTGCTGGTGCAGTTCTACGTGGGTCAGAGCTCACAGTCAGCCACCCATCTTTTCCTTCCACTAAATTCTCCACTGCCTTCCATGGTCAAGCCACTGGAGAAAAGGACTAACTGGAGCTAAGGTTTCAAGTTTCTCAGGCCAGGTTGTGGCAGTGTAGGGGGACATGCACTCAGACTAATGGTGGGAGCAATTGATAATGCAATGGGAATAGTCACTTGTAGGAATGTGACTTGGTGCGGTCTGACCAAGTCACAGGAAGCTCAGCACTGGACAGATCTGTCAAGTAGCCCAGGAGGACAGTGGGAAGGATCAGTACCCCATATATACCAATCATGTGGTTTGGGCTGCCTCCAAGGGATGTCACATTGAGCAAGAAGTTTTTTTTTAACTATGACTGGTGACCAGAGCCTCAGCCACAGTGGGTCTTTGTAGGCCAAGGCAGGAATCTATGATTTCTGACAACTGTTACAAGAGCACCCAACTTTATTAAGAAACCCCCAGTTCTGGGCCAAATGAACGGTAGGTAGACTTTCAAACACACACAGACACACAGACACACACACAGACACACACACAGACACACACATTCATGACCCCCTCTCATATTATATATATATATATATATATATATATATATATATATATGTGTGTGTGTGTGTGTGTGTGTGTGTGTATACATATACATATATGTATGTATGTATGTATGTATATATAGTCATGAAGCCAGGCTGGCTTTGAATTCCTAATCATATCTCTATGCCCTAAGTGCTGGGATTGCATGTATAGATCACCATGATTCCAAAACAAACAGCAAACTAGACTTTGCCATGCAAAGGGCTTCCCTCAACATAAGGTGACAGAGAAGTTACTGACATCTTACTGAAGGGGAAAGCAGGAGACAGATAATGGCAGTGGTGTGGAGAAAAAGGGTAGAGACTGCAGGGCTAAAAGACTACTGCTTAAAATGAAGAACTGGAGAGGCAGCATGGCAGGGCTGTGTATCAAGTAGATCAAAGAGATAGACTTGCTCCTACATGCCTAAGTTGTTTCCTTGGATTCTGAGACATAGCCTTAGTTGCCCCTGCTGGGCTCTTAAGCAGAATGTCAGGCAGGCTGGTCTTCTGAGGCTCCCACGTCCTCCCATGTCCCAGTGACTGTGATGGCTGCATCCTGGAAACATCTCTCCAGTAAATCTTTTGTGACTAGCTGTCAGCCATCACTTTGCTAAACCACCAAATGCCACCAGCAGTGACACCACCAGGAGCCACAGGCTCTGCACCTAAGCTCCAGCACAGCTGAGAATGGAAGAAGCTACAGAAGGTCTCCACCTCTGCCTGGCTTTTCACCACTGGGAACATGTCCCTGTGTGGACTTGTTCCTAGCCCCTCTCTGGCCCAGCTATGACAGGATTACCTGTTCCTAAGATCATTTCAGGAAGAGAGCAGAGGCCAGAATGTGGGGAAATTGCCACATGTCCAGTGAAATCTCTGTAACATTTTTATCAACTGCATTCAACTAGAAACAAATGACACAAACCATCTGGTTTGTTTAATTAATTGAGCAACGTAAACAGCTAAGACCGACCCCCAAACATCAAGGTAAATGAAAGGCCGTCATTGTTCAGGAGCAAAGGTGTAATCAAACTCTAATTTTCTATTCCAGTAGACATCTTTGAATTAGTTTCTATTCAACTAATTATGAAGTTTTTTTATTAGTGTTCTACTTGATTAATAAAGCACAAAACACAGATTACCTATAATATTAATATATATAATATCTCAGCCTCCACGGGGAGTACCTGGGTGGTTTCTGTGTATGTTTAAATGCTAAACAAGGGAAGCCAGGAGAATGAGAAGATGTAAAGGGAGGAGGGGAACACCAGCTAGTTTTTAAGAATTTTAAAGAGAGCAAGGAGAGATCTATGGGAGGCTTTGGAGAGTGGAAAGAAAGGGGGGAGGGAATGGTATGTTAAAATCCCAAACACCAAAGAAATGAATAAAAAGCATTGAATCTGAAAGACAAAAACGAAGCCACCTAGCACAGTACCTGGATCCCTTTGTGCCATCTGGATAAAATATTTATAGTGTCAACTTGTGCCTTGGGCCTCAGGAGAGAACCCCCTTAACTATTAAGAGATATCTTGAAAACTTATATTCTAAAAGACTGGGATCCCAAGAACAGATAAATTCATAGACAAAGACATAGTTAAGTCGCCAAAATGAAATCTAGAGAATAGAAACAACTTAATGGATCCATAACAAGCAACGTGGTTGAGGCAATGAGGGAACAGCAGGGCCCTCAGAGAGAGCCTCAGAAGACAGGGTTTTACTGAACTCTACCAAACCTTCAAAGAACTAATGCATGGCGCTTAAGTTGCTCCATAAAAATAGAAAGAGAAAGAATGCTATCAAATCCCCTCAAAGAAACCAGCCTCACCCTGGTAGCAAAATGGGATAAGGATCCCCACCAAACAAATAAGCGAAACTCAAGAGACCAGTTTCCCTGCGCATACGCACAAAAATTCTCAGTGAAACATAAACAAAACTCAAGAGACCCGTTTCCCTGAGCATACGCACAAAAATTCTCAGTGAAACACTTGCCTACTGAATTCAACAGCACATGAAGATGATCACATGCTATCAGCAAGTTGACTTTTTCCAGGAATACAGGATGGTCCAACAGTTACAAGTCAATAATTTTAATACAGTACATAAACTTAACAATAGAAATTACAGGGTCTTCTCAATGGATGCAGAAGTGTTCTTTGACAACATTGAACATCCTGTCATGATAAAAAGCTCCCAAAAAACTAAGAATAAAAGATATATTATCTATTTATCTATCTATCTATCATCTATCTATCATCTACCTACAATCTATCATTTATCAATCTATTAATCAATTACCTATCATCTATTATCTATCATCATCTATTAATCATCTATTAAGTATCAATCATCTATCCATCTATTATCTATCTATCTATCATCTGTATATCTGCCTATCTATCTTTCTATCTATCTATCTATCTATCTATCTATCTATCTATCTATCATATATTATCTAATTTTCAACTTGACAGAATCTAGAATGATCTGAGAGATGGGTCTCTGCCTGTGGAGTTAGCTTTACTGTATTAACAAAATGGGCATACCTGTCCACTGTGGGTAGTACCATTCCCCTGGGTTGGGTTTTCCACTGCATAAAACAGGGAAAGGGTCACTGGATAGCAGCATCAGTTCATCTCTTTCTTCCTTCTGCTTGTGTATATAATGTGAATAAGCACTTTTAGTACCAGCTACCCTGACTTCTTTGCTATGATGGACCTTGAACCTTGAGTCAAAAGAAACCCTTTTTCCTGGAGTTGTTTTTCTCAGAACTCAACTCAGTAAAGGCAACAACAGTAAAGAAAACTAAAAAACCAACAGCCAGCATTTTATGAAGTAGGAAAAACTGAAAGCATTTCTTTAAAAATGAGAAACGCACTAAGAGTATCTCTTTGTTCTTACTCAGTGCAGTACTTGAAGTCCTAGCTAGAGCAATAAGACAAAGAGAAATGAAAGGGATACAAATAGGAAATAAAAAGTTATAATTGTATCTACTTGCAGATGACATGGTCCCATAGTTAAAGGAATTCTGCCAGAAAACTCTTAGATACGATAAGCATTTTCAGCAAAGGAGCAGATTTCAAAATTAATATACAAATCCTAGTAACTTTCCTATATAGAAATAATAAATTTGCCAAGAAAGAACTCAGGAAAAACTTCAAATTCACATTTCTCTAAAGAATCCAAAACATTCTTTTTTTCTTTTTCTTTTTTTCTTTTTCTTTTTTTTGTTTTTTGTTTTTGTTTTTNTTTTGTTTTGTTTTGTTTTGTTTTTCGAGACAGGATTTCTCTGTGTAGCCCTGGCTGTCCTGGAACTCACTTTGTAGACCAGGCTGGCCTTGAACTCGGAAATCCACTTGCCTCTGCCTCACAAGTGCTGGGATTAAAAGCGTGCACCACCATGCCCAGCCAAAACATTCTTAGGAATAAACCTAACTAAAGACATGAAATACTTGTATAATGGAAACTTTAAAACATTTAAGAAAAAAAAATGAAAATTAGAAGAGGGAAAGGCATCCCTTGCTCTTGAGGAGCAGAATATATACTATGATAATGGGTAATTACTAAAAGCAACCTATGCAATGAGAGACCCATAGAACTACAGCATCCTCTTCAGAACTAAAAAGAAAAAGAAAACAACAACAACAACAACAACAACCCACAGTTCAGATGAAAGCACAAAACTCCCACGATAGTCAAAGCAGAACAAACTGATGGAAGTATCTCAATGCCTGCCTTAATGATCCAGGACTAGTGAGATACCTCAGCAGTCAGAAACGCTTGCTGCTCCTCCAGAGGACCAGAGCTCAGTTCTCAGCACCCCGTAAAGTGCTTCACACATGCCGATAACTCCAGGGGATCCAATGCCCTTTTGCCCTTTGAGAGTTCCAGCAAGCACATGCATGCATGCGCGTGAGCACACAAACACACACACATCACACAATCTTAAAAAGTTAAATGAACTGCAGAGTCAGAATACACACACACACACACACACACACACACACACAAAATCTTAAAAAAGAAAATGTTCTGCAGAGTTATGGCAACAAAGGGAATATGGTGTGGACACAAAAACAGACATGTAGACCACCGGAAAGGATAGGGGAACCAGAGATAAACTTACCATCTGTAGACAATTTCTGACAAAGCTGTCACATATTTACTGAAACCCAGTCTCTTTTAAAACTGCCGCCAGTTTCCACTGGGGAGAAACTAGACCCATAGCTCCTACCCTGCAGAAAATGGATTAAAACAGACCAATGACCTTGATACAAGCCTTAAGCTTTGAAACTTCCAGGAGAAAACAGTTTAAGATACAAGCACAGGCAAAGACTGTCTTTTGAATAAGACTCCAGTGGCACAGGAAAGAATTCCAAATATCTTTAAAAATCAGATTGTGTGAATCTAAAAGTTTTCTGTACAGTGAAGGAAAGAAACTGTAGGCAAAGTGAAGGGACAGCCCACAGAAAGGGAGACCTTTGCCAACTGTATAACTGACAGGGGATTAATAGCTAGAACCTATAATGGCCTAAAAAAATTAAATACCCATAAACCCAAATTACCTAACTAATAAATGAGAAAGCAGAGGGTCCTCCAAAAAGTGAAAATGGCCCATAAACACGTGGAAAATATTCAAAATCTTTAGCTATCAGGGGAAGCCTGTTAAAATGACACAGTTTCCTTCTCAGCCTAGTCAGAATGGTGCATCAGGAAAACAAATGGGGTCTGAGAGATGACTGAGGGTTTTAAATGCCCACTGCTCTTGCAGAGGACTTGGCTTCCATTCCCAGAACTCCACGGACTCCTGCCTGGACATCATGCAGGCAAACACTCATAAAATAAATGCATATTTTAAAAGAAAAAACAAACGCTGGCCAAGATGCAGGGAGGGCATCTTACACACTAAGGGGGCGGGAGGTGGAGGGAAGTATTAACCATAGTGTAGCCACCACGGAAATCTGTTTACTTTCTTCCAAAAATTAAAAATAGAACTACTTTAATATCCAAAAAGCCCATTCCTGAGCACTTACCTGAAGGGCGTTAAGTCAGCATGACATAAATATTCATGTTTATTGTTGCAGTTTTTACAACAGCTGGAATATGATCCAGCCTAGATAATTGGCAACTGATTAAAGAGATACGTTCACTGGCATTTCACATTGTCTTAAAAAAAAATTACGCTGTTTTTCAGGAAAAGGAATAGAAGAGGAGATCGTGTTGATCAAAACAAGCCAGAATCAGAAAGACATTTTCTCTCATACAAGGAATCTAGATGTGTGTGTGTGTGTGTGTGTGTATGTGATAAAATTATTTCATCATTTTTGTATATTAACTGAAGAGTTAATTAAAGATGTGCTATTCTTAGGAAAGAAAGAGAACCCAGGAAGCCTTGTCCCAATCATGTCTGTCCCCATCACCGGAGCTTGAGCTGTGCAGGAGTGTTTTCCTGTGGCATGAGATGCTGACATAGACAGTGTGGACTGGGTAGGAGGACCAGTCTCAGTGAGGTGGCGTTTTGATGATGTTGGGGCCGGCTTCCAGCAGAGCAGAGTGCACTCATCCTGTTCTGCAGCCCTCCAGGATCGCTCAGTAACTTTTAAATAGTGAAATCCCAGTGATGTAGACCCAGGTATGAGCCTAGTGCAGAAGACAAGTCCGTGGTCCCTTTCAGGCTCTGGAGAAGGGGCCATGTGTGGGTTTACATCTTTAGGAAATAAAAAAAGGCACTCACGGGATGAAACTGCTCTCACTTTCTCAAATAAAGACCATCAAATATGAAATCAGAAGGTTTAATATGACACAATTAAATATATCTGTATATCACACTGAGGATTTTCCTTTAAACATAAGAAGTTACAATTAAGTATATGCTTCCTATATTCAGATAAATTCATTTCTATTAATTATCATTTAAATTCCGGGAAGGGGCAAATGACTTGGGAGAGAAATGTTGCAGATGTTAAGCAGGTATACAATACAACTAGAGACATGACACACTGTGGCATCACTTCTCGCTCGTCAGCCACCTCCGTTACACACCGCAACTTGAAATGTCGAGGCTAAAGGGAAGGAGCAATGGGGATACAGGAGATGGTTTTTTTCATACTCAACCCTACAAACAAACTGGGGCTTAGAGCGATGTCATCTACCTCGCTGGGTGCTAGGGCCTTGCTCTTACTGAAGTGGGCTTCCTGTGTGTGGGCAGGTGGTAAGCACAGTGCCCAAATGGTTTGGCAAAGTGGATCATCCAGTAAGAACGTGTTTCGTTAAGTCATCTGGGAGGATGCAGGAGGCAGAGCCAAAGGGGCTTCCCAGACTTCTTTCCAGGAGCAGGAGCATCAGAGACGTTTCAGTACCGTTGAGGTGCTTCCCGGGATGTTGAGTGGGAAGCACTTAAGCTGGGGGCCCTTGGAACTTGCCATACTCATTCTCGTTTTATAACTTCAACAAAAGTATACTATGGGTGCCTGTTCTTGCAGTGCAGAAAGCAGAATGCTAATATTAATGATGTACCAGGGGCAGGTAGGTTCCGCTATAACTTTGCAAAGGTGAGGTTACCACCTGGGTCCTCGATTCTGGAACAGGTACAGCACCCACACTTCAGGACGGTTAAGATGTCTGCCCTTGGGAATCCCCTTTTTTTCTTCTGTCTTTGGAATCTACATTCCCAATCTGTGACTGGTGGACACGATCAACTGCGCACCAGTAGGAATAGGCAGAGCTCCCTGATAATACCCTTGTCATTTGCCCCAGGGGTGCAGGACACTGATCTTTTCCTTAAAGGTTTCCCATGATGATGAGATCATTTTACAGGCAAACACCAAATGTGATTCTACACCTGGTGCTTCCCAACAGGTGTCTTGCTGGTTGTCCTGGCCTATCTACCCCCTCTCCAGCAATTTACAGACATAAGCACACTCCGAGGAGGCCACAGCGGGTTTCTAATTACTGTGTCATTGATGTGACAATGTCAAAGTGTGCTTTAGGGAAAAGGAATTTTGTCAAGACTGTGATACAAGTAAGCTGAGTCTTTCCTTCCTTCCTTCCTTCCTTCCTTCCTTCCTTCCTTCCTTCCTTCCTTCCTTCCTTCCTTCCTTCCTTCCTTCCTTCCTTCCTTCTTTCCTNCTTCCTTCCTTCCTTCCTTCCTTCCTTCCTTCCTTCCTTCCTTCCTTCCTTCTTTCCTTCCTTCCTTCCTGGGTGTTTCCACACATGTGCTATTTGGTTAATTCGAAGTACACATGACTAGCCACCTGCACTGACTGTGGAGCCCGAAGGACCCTGTTACTACATAGAAGATGCAGAAATGATAATCCTGTTGTGGTCCTGGAAGCACTCGTGGTGGGGTCCCGCCAGCTCCAGCTTCAGCGCCTACTGGGGAAGGGCCTTCAGGATGGCATTCACCTCCTCAGCCACAGCTGTCAGCGCAAACTCAAACTGCTCCTGAGGAAGAGACAAGTGGGAAAGGACAGCGAGTGAGGAGCATCTTCTTCCAAGCCCAGGGCAAGGCTGGATGAAACAGTTTAGGAAACAGACACTGGTCACAGGTATCACCAGAAGGAGGGCTCTCTGGTTGCTAGTCTAAGCTGTGTCCTTTGGATTGGTGTGTGTGTGTGTGTGTGTGTGTGTGTGTGTGTGTGTGTGTGTGTGTGTGTGTGTGTGTAAAGCCTTGCTCCTGCTGATGTGGGGTCAGGAGTCACCAGGTAAGGCTCTACATGTCTTAACGGCAATGTCTCACCACAGCCAAGTGCCTCGGTAGATGGGGTTGGGAGTAGGTGCAAATGCCAGCAGGCCACACTGCTAATGCAGCCACAACCACAGCTCTGCTGAAGCAGGGTGCAATGGCTGCTTCTAATTAACAGGCTATCTCCAATTCAACTTTGTCCTCTCTGTCAGGGAACCTCCTGCCATCCACAGAACTCTTAAGACAGTGACTCTCATATCCATTCACAAATGGAGAGGAACATGGCCCCTAGCTAAGGAGCCGCCATGGGAATATTACAGTGAGGACAGTGGTTGAGAGGGAACTAGCCTGTCTCCTTTTAAGGACTGATGGTCAAGATTGGATGTTGGGTGGCTATCTTTCCCCTTTTCAGCCTCCACATGAACCCTTGCAGACTCCGTGGCTCAAAGCTCTGGAAGCATCAGCCACTGGTTGACCACACTGCAAAAGTCATGGGCTTCATAATTTGTGCATGCCCTTAACTAGGTACCAGTCACAGACTGATTGAACAGCTCTACAAACTCACTGCAGTGCCAGCATTAGTGTGCAACCAGAACCAGACCCCGCCTTACCATGAATTCATATTTGGACTTTTAGTGGCCTGGGGCTAAGTCTGGTGCCAGCCACACTTACTGCTCTACTATGTTGTTACCACACATGGACCCCCATCCATTGGCCTCTGCTTTTTATGTTGAGACAGGGTTTCACTTTGTAGCCCAGCTGCCCTGACCATCTTGACTCTTCTCAGCTGAACAATGGCTCGCTGGTATGTATACAGCACCCTTGGCTGTGCCCACAACTGGAGTGGGAATCACCTGACCCCAGAAAGGAAGTACATTTGCAATTGGAATTTATGTTCAGCAAACGTCTTAAAAACCAGTGGAAGATGCAGCTACGGAATAAAACCCATGATGGGTGAGTGGAGGCACCAGGAAAGGAAAGAGCAAGCATCTGGTATTGCCTGAGTAGGTCGGAGCTGCCAGAGCAGGACCAGGGTCCATGAAAGAGCAAGAGCCTCCTGGTGTTGCCGGAGTGTGCGGCAACAGAAAGAACTCCACTCACTCTGAACCCAGGAATAGTTTCTAAAGCACCTAAATTCTGATTACAGAAAGCAAAGCCTACATCTCTTACAGCTTGGCCCTGCACCTGGAGAAGCTCAGACTGGAGCAGGTGTCACTGTGGCTGTGTGTCACCCATGTCCTTGCAGGAGCAGGTGTCACTCTGACTGTGTGTCGCCCCATGTCCTTGCTGGGGCAGATTTCACCGTGTTCTTGCTGGGGTAGGGAGAAAGCCTGTACACCTCCGACCTAGCTGGCCTGTGACATGGAAGGACACTTGTGTGGTCCACATGAGCTGCTTAGACAGGAGTCTGCCATCATGGAGTGCCCATACTGTTGGATACCATGTTACCATGAGTGTGTTCATGTTGATGGCTATGGTGGTGTGAAGACCACAGGGAAGGGTGTTGACTGTTCAGTTGTTCTTGTGCTTGCATTTTAATGCGTGTGATTGAGTGGTTGCTATGACAACTGTCATCCTATATTTTAATGAGAGCTTCAGTGACGTGTGATACCCGTACCTACAACCCTGAGCTCCTCAATCCGACACAGAAGGTGATTCCCGAGGAGGCTCTCAAAAGGGATCTAAGACCCAGTGTCTTTCTGTGTCCCTACTGCCCCTCTTTGAAGTGCTAGGTCAGCCCCTTGGTCTAATGACAAAGCCAGGAGAGGCAGGTATGGCCACTGTGTGCATGAATGGGTCAGGTGTGGACTGAGTCAGGCAGACAGACAGGAAGAATGACAGATGAGGAGAGACAGAAAGATGGAGAAGAATGAACAGATATTCTGAGAAAGAATGGAGAGACAGAAAGAAGGAGTGGAGGGAGAGAGGGAATAAGGAATGGAGAAAAAAGGAGGCAGACAGACAGGCATGGGGAGAGGGAAATAGGGAAAGGAATAACTTATCTAGTCTGTGGGTGAGAGTGTGGGATGGGTCACTTCCAGGTATGACACATACACCTGATTGAATCATCACTTCTTGGTCCAAGCTTAGTTAGCCTGGAAAGGGGGGACACATCTGAGCCCAGTGCCCTGTTTCTAGAGACTTGGGATCTATATCTGGTTTCTCTGGTGAGAAAATGCATAGGGCATAAGGAAGATGGACTTGGGGAGCAGAAGCTGAAGGTGAGAGGGCATTGGGCAACACGTACTCACACATCCACATATATTCATACACTCATACACACCCACCACACCCTTTCATATATAGTAACACCACACACATGTTCACACTCACCCACACTCACTCTCTGCCCCCACACATTCATACCTACTCCCACATACATTTGCAAGCACCATGCATTCACACCCCCCCACCTCAGTAACCCCCACTCACTCATGCACACCCTTCCATATTCACACGCACTTGCACACACCCACTCACTCACGTACATGCATCCACGGGCAGTCCCGTTCTCACACACATGCAATGAGGGGGGGAGGGGTCCACTATGGACTCCTCACTTGTATGCTTTTTGCATACACCCTTGGGTATGCCTGCCTGTCTTGGTGAGCGCAGTGTGCGTAGCTCTGGGTTACAGGACTGCTTTCTCTAGAACTGATGAATGCAAAAGAGGAACTACCACAGGGTGTGGCGGCACTGGACTGCAATCCGTCCACTCTGGAGGCAGAGGCAGGAGGAAAGGAGCAAGGACAGGGTGAAAGAGAGGGGGACGCTTTAGTGTATAGTATAGGAAACCTTTCCTTCACATAGCTAACCTACACTAACAACAGAAACCAAATTAAGCCAAAGCCACGGGATGGAAAGTGTTAAGGCCTCTGGTTACTATGGCAACTCTTCCAGGCCCCAGAGAGGGGAGGCTGTGTCCACATCAGACACAGCTGAGGTGAGGATTAGCCTGAGTCCCGCCTGGATTCCCTGTCTGCAGCAATTCCTGACACCTTGCCTCCCTTCTCCAAGGTTGGCTCCTTTTGTACCTGCCAGAACCCTCAGCGTCTGCCCTAGGAGGTGATAAGGGGCTCTTGTCTTAATCCTGGCTAAATCCTCATAGGCAACCAAGCTTTTGTGTGTCCTGGTGTTTCTTCTCAGTTCATGATGCTAGGGCAGGCATGTGTTAGGTGTTTGCTGTGTGTATGTCAAGCCTGCATTTCAGGAAGGAAAGCTGTTACCCTACAACTCACTTAAACAAAGAGTGTGTGCTGTTGGGAGTCTCCATCCCACCCAAGCTCATGTGTCAATCAATGGTCGTTACCTTTTCTCTGGTCCAGATGGTGGTGGGGTCTGATCAAGTACTTTCACATGAATTGAAAGCCCATGCCTGCCTTCAGCTTGGGTGAGGAGCATGGCTCTGTTTGGCCCCAGTTATTTTTCTGTTTTTACAAAACCAAAGTGCAGCGTGAAGCTCAGTATCATAAGGTGAATCTGGGGAAAGTGCCATAAATGTGAGAGGACTGACCTTTGTGTTGCCATGGACACGGGAGAAGGTTTCCACCTCTCCACATCCAGCCTGAGGGAGGGGACAAATCCTTGTCACCATCCACTGGAGAGCAGGCCATGTGGGTGGACTTGGTCCCTGAGCCTTGTGTCACCCTGAGACACAGCTGGCTGCAGGGATGGAGCACACGGGTTCATAGATATGTAGAAGCATACACGCCACAGTGATAATCAAGGTAATTATTAATATTGTAATAATCAGTAGGATCATCACCATGGCCACAAAGCACCGAAGCTTGGGCTGGTGCTGCGTGCTGGGCCTGACTTCAGTAATCAAGCCACGGGGGCTGGTTTTTGGCAACAAGTTACTGATATCTGAGAGCCAAATGGCTAGCTTCCTGTGCCGTGTAAGGCTCCTGTTTCTTCTACATGCTTTCCCTGGCTTCTTGTATATCCATCAGTGCAGATCCTCATATATCCATCCAGCTGATGTTTTGGGCACTCCCAACTTTCTGGTGGGGAAGAGGTCCATGAGGTCCTCAGAGGCACAGATGGAAGAGACTGGCTTATATTTCCAGTGGAGTCCCTGATGCAGAGTATGGCTCCAGAGTCAGGATTCTCTTTCTATTCCTGGCTCAAAGTGTCCCTGACTTTCCTAGCATTACCAGCCTCTGCCCTGTTCTGAGCTGCCTGCTGCAGGGTGGTGCCCAACATGACCTTACCGCTGGGTGGCCCTCCCTTCCACAGGCACAAAGCCTGTGGATGATTTGTCACTGCTAGCCATTGTCCTGTGACCCTCCTGTCCTGGAAGCCTCACATCTCTAAGCAGAGAGTGACCCCAGAACACTGAGGTCTTTCCCACAGGCTCTTAGGCAGTTACAGAGGGGAAGTGCTCATTCAGCAGTGGGGAGACCTACAGACACACTTCAGCAGTGGTAGACACCTGGGTTGTGTGCCCTGGGGAAGATCTCCCTCCCAATGGTTCTGCCTGACACACTCAGCTGTATGGATCACCAAGAGGCATCTGAGGAACTTGGCCATCAGAGAGTTTATGGATCACTGGCCTATCATAGACCATAGGAGATGAGGGAGGGGATGTTCCATACCTGGCCATTCTGGAATGACTGTTCCTACAAGAGGTCACCATGGTCACAGATGTGGGTGTGGTCTGCTCAGTCTGGTGGTCTAATGGCAACTTCTGTTTTTGACTACTATATCGTGGCTATGCAAGGTGTTAACACTAGCAGGAGCTGATTAGGGGTCTGGTGGTTATCTGTATTATTTCTGTAAAATAATTACATCTATGAGAAGACATATGCACAATATGTTCCAGTGTCTACAAAAGCCAGAAGAGGGAGTTGGGCCCCCTTGGGCTCGAGTTACAGCTGTGGTGAGCTACCTGATATGGGTTTTAGGACTCACACCTAGGTCCTCTGTAAGAGCAGCAAGTGTTCTTAACCTCTAAGAAGTTTCTCTATCCCTGTTGTTTTTACAAGTCAAAAATAAGTTCAAACTTTTAAATTAAAAAGAAAAAGGACAAAATAAAGTTTACAAAGGACCTCAAAGTTGAAGCCTCCACTGGAAAACTCCCAGTTCCTAAAGGACCTTCCTCTCTTTGTGCTTACAATAGCTTCACAAATTTATAAGGGAAAGTTAGGTTGATCTTACCCAGTGCTCTAATTAACACTAGCGATGAGACCCATCCAGACAACTCAGAAAGTGATTTTAAGAAATAATACTCCAGTCAAAACCTACTCAGTCCAACTTCATCAGGCTTGATACCCCTTCTGTAGACACTAGGTCATCCAACTTCTCATTATAACATCTGAACAAAAAGTGGAAGCTTAGTAATTACCATATGTTACTGAGGGATTAAGTAGACCTGGGTCACAAGCCAGGGACCCCCAGTTTGTAGCACCAGGGGCTGAGGCCTGGTCCACAGTGTTCTGGTCAGCCTGACCTCACAGGAGAACCCATATACAGGACAATTTTTTTTTAACTCCAGTCCTAAGGATGGAGCCCAAGGCTAAGCCTAGTATACAAGAACTGGGCCCTGGAGCCTTGCTTAGTAAGAGTTTTGATGCATTATTTGTTTTTATTCTATGTATGCTAGTGTTTTTCTTGCATGTATGTCTGTGTGAGGGTGTTAGATGCCCTGGAACTGGAAACACAGACAGTTGTGAGCTGCCATGTGGGTGCTGGGAACTGAACCTGGGTTCTCTGAGAGAACAGCCTATACTCTTAACCTCTGAACCATCACTCACTCCAAGTAGGAGCTTTTATAACTTGAGCTACTCTTGAGTTACAGAAGTCATTTCATAAGGGCATCTTCATATGCATGAGGATGCTAGTGGGCTCTGTGATCGGGACCACACCAACCACGAGGAGGACCTACATCCTGAGATAAGATGTTGAGGGCTTTGACTTTGGATGCATGCATTTCTGAAATGCCTAGAGAACCGGGAGGTTGCATTGACCACACATCTAATTAATCCTGTGAGCCTGAAAACAAAGCTTTTGTTTTCACCCCTGCTGTGATGAGTCTGAGTTATTTTTTCAGGGGCTCAGAGACCCTGTGTACCCAGTTGCTCCAGCGACCTCTGTCCTGGTGGACACAGCACAGCAAAAGGTGGTTAGGATGCTGGGGAGAAAGGCAGACCGGTGTTTGGAGGTGCTCCTCTGAATAGCTTCTGGGTTTGTCACTTTGTAAAGACACAGCTTTTGGCTGGAGGTACATATACTGCTGAGTGGTAGAATGCTTTCTAGCAGGTATGAAGCCCTGAATTCTATAGTCAATCCATATAGTTCTGACATGTCATGGGATGTTCTTCCCCCTCTGCTAAGCCTGGTGGAGAGCCATAGACTGGGTTTCAACTAGCTGGGTTTAACTGAATCTCTGACAGTGGAAACATTTGAGTGTCTCCGGACACAGTGATGAATCTCTTGGGGACAGCCCCTGCGCCTTTACCTACTGGCTTGGATGATGCTTAACCTGACCAGAGGCATTGTGTACGGCGTATGTAAGTCCCGATTCATCCCCTTCTCTGCTCCCAGAAAAAAAATCACGCAAAGAGGCACCTTTAATACATTTAAAGTCCCAGAGGATTGATTGACAGTACCTTTGTCTGGACCATGCCTGGTCTCTGGTCCCTCAAGTGCTCCAGGGTCGCTGCGATATCAATCTCTTTAGCACCTGCAACAAATCACAAATTGGGCTGAGCTCAGTGCACAAGATAATCCACCCTGCATCTGCCAATCTCCTGCTATCGGGCTCCCTTTGGGCAAAGAGGCCAATTGAAAATTATTACACTCATCCTTCAGCAGCTTGGCAGGCAGCTGCAATTCCAGTGTTCATATAGAAAAATAAGGCCAGGGCAGCTTTCATTAGCATTAATTCAAGAATGCTGGGCAGAAAAATTGTTGTAAGATGCCTGCACAGATATTCACCAGCAGCCAGCCATTGCCATTAGGAAGCAGAGCTTTATTGGGGTTATTTTCTTCCTTATTTATTTATTTATTTATTTATTTATTTATTTATTTTTAGCTTTGTGGTACCTTAAAGGACACACTAAATCAAAGGAAGGAGCACACAAACACGCACATGCACACATACACACTTCAATCTTGATTACTTAGGGTTACTTTCTCTTTAAAATATGAAAGGCGGGCTGATCCTTTATGGCTTCATGTCGGTTTTTAAATGTACAGTTCCTTGCCTCCTAAAACTGAAAGTGCTAGATCTGAGGAAAACAAAACAAAACAAAACAAAGCAAGACACCCATGCTGTGTTCGTGGTAGGAGGCTTGTGGAGAACTGCGTCCTGGGTAGACGACACCTATCTGGGTGATGACGGCTGCCCATAACAGGCAGTGAGGTGTGGATCTCAACCTTATTAACTTACTGCATGCTCTTGTTTTTCTATTTTGCTAGGCCTTTTAGTGGCAAGCATATTCTCTTTTTAAAACTGTTTTATTTTATGTATATGTATATGCATATGCATATACATGTGTGCACCCTGTCTGTACCTGGTGCTCCTGGAGGTGGGGAGAAGACTGGGTCTTTTGGAACTATATTATAGCTGGCTGTGTCTCTGTGTGGGTGGTAGGAATGCGCGCTCTCAACTGCGGAGTCATCTCTCCATCCTGCCCCCACCCCCACCCCAACACCCAGTTTCTTAAACCATGGGCCCCATATTGACTCATATAACTGACTGTCACTTGAGAAAAATTTGACGATGATGGAAGATTTCAGAACGTGCCACAACCATAAGTTAATTCAAAATTTAATGCGTGGAGAATTTGGAGGCATTTCTGACTGTGCATGCCACCAAGCTAATGCCACACGACAGAGAAAGCTGCCGGAAACACCTCAGCTCATTCTGGAGACAGTTATGTGTCGTGAATCATATTGCTTTTTATTCTACATTCAGCTTTCTGCTCTTATTTAATAGCAGGTTAATTACAGAAAACATATTTTTGAAATATTTCCCTACTGTCACTCCTCAGCATGGAGGCATCAAATTAGTATATCTTTGGATTAAATTACTCTAGAATGTTTAAAAATTTTAAAAATCGCTGTTTGAGTTGCTGACTTGACTTTCAAATAAAATAGTTAAAGGAATTTTGGCTTGGAACTAGGATGGCATTTCCAACAATTCCTGATGAGATTCTAAATATACTTCTGCTCTTTTCTATTACGTCTTTATGAGAAACAATGTTCTTGGCCCTGACAATTATAAAATCAAAATATTGACCAACTCTGGAAATACTAAAGAAGCTCTATGCCCTGCAGAATCAAATATTCAGCCAAGAATTATTTATGTAAAAATAAATACTAGCATGCAAATTTGTCTTAGTCTTTAACAAATGGTAAATTATACATTTACCAAAGAATTGTTTTAAAATACATTTCTTTATGACTAATTTCTAGCAAATGTTTGATTTGTATGCCTTTTTCATATGTCTATATGCCTAGGATTATATAAAAATTCCTCAGGTACAAAGGGTCACAGACAGAAGAATTTAAGAAGCCTGTTGTGGCAGACAGTAGCCAAGCCATGTAGCAGCCTGCCTGAGAGCTGTTGCAGTTTAGTGGGTAGAAGGAAGTATCCTTTGACATGAGTACCACAGAACGCTGTGGGGGTCAGAGTAGGGAAGGCCTCCAAGCAGTCAGTTCAGCAAACCCACACAGATGTGGGCAAAAGGTGATCACATTGTTAGCAGAATATGGCAAAGTGGGTCAAGAATCTCACACACACACACACACACACACACACACACACACACACACACTACACTCACCAATACCATATAGGAGGAAGTGGAAACTTATCAAAACCCAGCAGCTTGTCCAAGGTCAGAGTGTTTGGCTCCACTATGGAACCTGGACCCGACTGAGCACAGGCTTTGGAGGACTTTGGAGTCACAACTGTCATCAGCATGTTTATATGCCTCAATATCCAAGTTGGAAGTAAGACTTTGAAATGTCTAAGGACACCTTGTTCCACCCTGAGCTTCTGTGGCTGTGCTGGGCACCTGAAAATGTGAACCTCTTTTGAGGCACTTTTCTGAAACAAAGGAAGACTATGGAATCACAGGCATTGCTCTATGCCATGCCATGAGGAAGGTACATGGGTTCATATTCACGGTCACTAACCTTGTCTCCTGTTTCTGTGATGGGGTAAGCATGGGGCTGTGGGCCAGTCCTCCTGGCAGAGGCTATGAGTAACTTACAAGACATAGCAGGTGCTGGCTGTGGTTTCAGAATGAAACCTGCATGAGAACTGAGCCTGGCAAACTGAACTCTCCCTGGTTCCAGGTGAAGGGTGATGACTTAGCTCTCAGTGACCGACCCCTCAGCTTCTGGCCCATGATCCCTAAAGTTGGGAAGCCTGGGTTCAGCATGAACCATTTGCTTCTTGGTCCTTCCTTGGTGTGATGAAGTAATTACCTGGGACATGAGCTTAAAAATGGTCTCCCTGAAACTAGTCTTTTAAACAAGTAGAAGGCAGTAACCCCTTCTAGTAGTCATAACATTATGGGGTTTTCATATGATAAATCAGGATAGGACTCTCCAATACTGCCTGATGCTCCAGGGCCACCTCCTTCCAAAAGTCTGGTTAGGAGTATCCCATATCTAGACAAAGTGACATTGGGTGAAGAGGCTGTCCTTCATGGATGGGAATTTATGAGGATAGTCACTACTGATGGCATACCATCCTTCGTGAAACCTTATTGTGTAACTCTTAGTGGTTGAAGCCTTATTGTGTAACTCTAGGACGTTACTTCGGACTACAAATTCTGAATAAAGTGTATGGGAAGCTGCATGAGCCCACCTCTAGACAAAGTGTTTAAAATACCAAGTAATACCTAGATGTCTCAGAATTCTCCTCGGCTTGAAGCCAACGCTGAATAGTGCAGGAGATTAAATTAATGATGGAAAAGTACAGAGAACTAAAATTAGTAGTAATGGATTTATTAAGTGACATCGATGGCCCTGTATGGAAAGCTGCTGTCTTCTTGAATGCCAGAATTAAGAGTAATTAGTTATTTGAAGTGCATAGACACACTTCTGCATAAAATCCTTTGTGAGGGATGGACAGGTGCCAGGAAATGCTAAGAGCAGGCAAGTCTCCTATCTCTGGCCTCCTGAGTATCAGTGAGACCCCACTGTGCCAGGCACATTCATATCCAGACACAGCTGCTGGGTGGGAAGGTAGATGGTGCAATGGTTGGCCCTGGCCTTTCATGCACAACAGCCTGGCCTTGCTTAATATAAAGAGATTTGCATGAATCTCCATTACTAGGAAGCTCTCATTATGGTGTGTTTATAATGGAACTTCCTCTTAAAAAACAAAAATGACCATAACAGAATTCTGTTGGTGACAGTGGGAAGGTGGAGCTGACTGATTATGGTGAAGATTTGCAGACCTGTTGGCTACAGCTACGGTGCTCAAATTTGAAGACATGTGAATAGTTAAAGAATGCAAATGGAAGAACACATGAGCTGCAACAGTGGACAGGGACACAGTGGGATCTTCAGGGGCAACCTACAATCTTAAGCCCTGGATAGGGATCACAGTGGGGCCCCCAGAAGGCCTAGGCAATTTTTGTACAAGAGCATGTGGCTGCGTGACACCAGATATAGGCTGAAGTCACACTCTTGGAACTGATGGAGTTATTTACACTGACTTTAGGGATATATAACAGAAGTTGAATCAGGCTGGGCTCTGGGCTCTGGGCTCTGGGCTCTGGGCTCTGGGCTCTGGGCTCTGGGCTCTGGGCTCTGGGCTGGCTTTGTTCTGAGCCACACATAAAGGATTTCTGTCTTGGATTTCCTTTCTACTCTACCCTGGAAAAGTTCATCATTATTCCTGCTGCTGGAAGACCAGAGAGCATGACTAATATAACCCATGTGTTATGGGCTAGTCCCTCAGTGGCCACTGGGGTACTAGAGAGCCATTAGTCCATGAATACCAACCACTCCTACTTTGCTACCTAATTCACAGAGAGGCAATTGCTTGAGAAGTCTACATATGAGCCAACTACATTTTTAAGACAACATAGTTCTTATTTTTTAAAGCTTTAGATAAAAATATCACCCATTAGAAATAAACATTAAAAGATTATTAGTATTAAAGTATTAAAACTATTTTTTTACAATGAGAAAATCAATTTGGAGTTAAAGCAACTGAGCAAAAATGCCCCTGGTGTGTCTTTATGAGATTTGCTTTGATCCTCTTGGAGTTTGGTTATTGGAGGCCAGGTCCATGTGTCTCAGCTAATGTCATTAGCTCACCTCCTTCCAAGTGACCAGGAGTGAGGTGGGCTCCTGCAGTCATTCCTCGGCTTGCCCCAACAGCATGCTTCAGAGGATAACTCAATAAGTGTGGACAGGTTCTGTTGCAGATGTTTTTACCCATAAGGCTCTGCACACAGCTAAGATGCAGTGTATTCTTTTACCCTTAAAACTACAAACACAACATGCATCAAGCATCCAGGACAGAAAGGCCTTCTTTTTATAGGAGTGGAATAGTTTCACTGGGGTTGGTGAGATGGCTCAGTGGTTAAAAGCACTGGCTATTCTTCCAGTGGACCCCGGTTTTATTCCCAGAACCAATATGGCCACTAACAACTGCCTATAACTCCAGATCCTAGGGCCTCTAAAACAAGGAGGTCTTCTGGCCTCCGCCAGCACCTCATGGGTGTGGTATACAGACATATATGCAGGTGAAACATCCACACATATAACATAAAAGTAAAATAAATCTTTAAAAATATTTTGATACCATTCTTAGAAGGAACTGAAACAATGGTCTCTCCTGTGTCGTAAATTAATTACAATATTTCACTTTTGCCTTTTGCTGTCCAAAGCCTCCCATAGACCTCTCCTTGCTTTCTTTCAACTTCATGCCTTCTTCATCTTTTAAATAACATGTGTATGTGTACATGCAAACACATACACCCCGTTCAGTCTGTGTAATGTTAAATACATCTAAAAGGAATGAAGTGGTCACTATGTCAGCAAAAGGCACAAAGAAGAAGGCATGTATGCCTCGGCATTACATATATGCTCCTTCATGCACGCAGGCATGCAAACTCATATGTCTGTCTACATCACACTCTGCATTTCATATTCACCACCCCTGCCCCCGTTCTCCCCAACTCCCTGCATACATGTGTACCAATACTGTATTCCCCTCTCCTGGCCTCTGTCCTGGCTAGTTTTTGCTTTATACATTTTCATGACTGATTCTAACAGAAGTCTTACCAAAAAACACAAGCACCAAGGTTTTTCTTTCTGACCTAGATAATCTATATTTTGCAAAATTTCTGGGGCTCAAAGGAGACAAATGTGCTCTATATTTGTTTGAAAACCAAAAAATATCAGGACAGAATAAATGGGCTTTCTGCTTTTTTTCCTTTTGAACAGATTCTAAATCATTGGTCTGGAGAAACGGAGGTGTTTCTAGGTCTTTACAATACAGTATAATAAAATCTAGAGCTCTGAGAGCAACTGATGAAGCCCCCACCCTGTACTGTTCCAGCATAGGGGACAGTGGAAAATGCCTAGCAGTGTTCTATGTGCTTCTGGTGCTTCTGACCACACCGCACATCCTAACTGCTTCGGATTCTTGCACATGATTCTGTGATGTGGAGGGAATGCAGGGGAAGGTCACAAAGTGACAGAGGTGACCCTCATGGCAGCCCCAGTGACATGACTACCCTGAATCCCTAGAACAACCCTTTCTTGACAGAGGTGCCTTAAATCCTACTCAATACAGCAAGTCAGCTAGTACGGCCCAGTGATGAAGGACACTTGGGATGTAGATCTGGTTGGGGAGGAGGACACTGGTCTGAGGTTGGGAGCTGCCTTGGGAGGGTACTTTAGAGAACTGCACCCCCTTCCTGAAGTCCCCTAGCTCTGCACAGGAATATAGGTCATAGAGAGACCAGGCTAGGCGGGTGGGCACAGTGCCATCATGTGGGTAAATGAGGAGCAGAGGAGGAAGAGCTCTTACAGAAAGCCTAATAATGGGTGCCCATCCTTCAGCAGGGTGCTAATGATATGTTTTGTTATGTCATAGGGATTGTCTGTTCCCTACCTGTGAGCACAGGTGGTCTCCCAGAGGTGCCATCCTCTTCCCAGACTCTGCCCCCAATATGAAGGAGGACCAAGGCTCTGCCAAAAGCACCCTAGTGTCTACACAGGCGGTAGCCAGGGGACAAAGACCATGGGACTCAGAAGTCAGAGGCTGCTGCAATCCAAGGGTGGGAAGGGAAAAGCTCACATTTGGACTAAATGACAGAGCAATTTATGGTTCGAGATGAAGGGCAGCTTCAAGAGAATGGCCCTGCCTGAAGTCAAGGGTCTGAGTCTCTGGAAGTGAACCCTCTTAGGTGGTATAGCATGGGAGGGACTAGTCCAGTGTGAGCCATTCTCTGGCTGAGGCAGAGGCACAGCCAAGAATCCCTGCTGCTCACTGGCAAGGCAACACCCCACAAGGATGAAGCCACATATGTGGACCTACACGTATGTTGTCTATGTGTCCTACACAACGTATGTATGTCCTACACAACAGGCCGCAGTATCAGCATAGGTGTGGTAGTCTCAACCCTTCCCAGCGGATAAGCACATTCTTTGTCTATCATAAAGGCTTTGTGGGGACAGCCATGTACCCGAACTCCCTCCCTGCTGTCTGTTATGGAACATGTCTGCCTCCTAGCTTCTATGTGTTCCACGTAGTAATGATGTCACCCCGATGCCTGGTCACCACCTCAGACACACTCGGAGCTCAGAAGAAATGTGCAGAGGGGCCCACACAGGGCCAACCCACACCATACATGACTGACAGTTCCAGGGGTGGGGCTCCTCCTACCTGGCCCCCTTCTTCTGGCTTTTAAACCCTGAACTCACTTGAGCTGTGAGGCAGGCTATCTCCATTGTGAAGACAGGTTGTGGCCCATCTGTGCCTTTCTCTTCCTGCCGGTCCTCAAAGCATTCCTCTTTCCCTGCAGTCTGCCCCATCTGTCTGTCCAAACCACATATGAGCCGGCCATGAGCACAGCCTTTCCTTTGTGCCAACCCTCTGATGCTATGCCAGCTGATGCTAGTTACTCCTGTAGACTCCTGCCTCTATCCCAGCTTTTACATCTTCTAGTCCTCTTGTCCCCATGGCCACCGGCCCTGTGAACATCCACACATGCTTCTCCTCTTCTGTGATTCTAGGCTGTAAGAATGGGACAGATTTGCTATCAGCCATTCCTGCCCTCAGTCCTTTTTCTGCCTGGTGGCTGGCTCATTACAGCCCAGGCCAGTCCCTGTTGGCCATCCCCTCTACTCCTGGAACATATCAAAGGCCACACTTCAGCTCTTCCCTGGTGGGCTCTGGCCTCTTTTTAGGAAGAGCAGGTCTCTACAGCTGACCTTAGCTAGTTTGAGGTTTTGGGGCAAGTCATCAAAGTTCTTAAAGCTCACTCTGTCACCTTTCAATGCAGTAGCCAGGTCCCCTTCTCCCTGTGAAAATGGCTTGTGGGTCTTCCCTGAGCTCCATGACAGCTCTGTTAGCACTCTCCATCACCTGACAGCTGTAGCCAGCCACCGACACAGCAAACATTGTGTGGTCCCAGATGCTGGTCATACGTGCTTAGTGGACAGGCTGACATGGTGGCATGTGTGTTGGACAGGTTGGTAGAACACCTCCATGTTTTAAGCTTGGGTTCTCTGAAAGCATGAATGGCATTGTGCTAATGACTAAGTGCTCTGGGGAAACAGCTCCTGGAAACAGTGGGAGGGAGGCCACACCCATGCCCTAGGACACAAGAAAAGGTGTTGCAGATAGCCCTGGGACTGCTTGTATTTTGATGCTAATTCTGCTCAAACTCTTGGGAGGGGTTGAGAATCAGGAAAGAGTCTGAACTCAGGTGACTTCCTTTGAACCTTCTCCCCACCTTAACTTGTAAAATAAAGGCTAGAGCTGGTGATTGGGCAGGAGAAGGGAAGGTGGAGCTGAAAGTTTGGGAGAGAAGGTGGAGGGGGAGAAGGGAGGAGAAGGTGGAAGAAAAGTGGAGCAGAAGCACATGGCCTGGAGAAACTGCAAGTTATAAGGGCCTCATAGATGGGGAAGATGGTAGTGTAGGGGTAGATCTTCCCAATCTAGGTGCACAGCATGTATTCATATTAATTGAGTTGTGTTTTCTTTGCCCAGGCTTATTTGGGTTGGAGATTTACTGCAACAAAAAGGTCCTATGTGGGGCTGGAGATGAGGCCTGGAGACACTTGCTGCTTTTATAAAGGACCCGGGTTTAATTCCCAGCACACACTACCTGTGACTCCCATTCTGGGGGATCTGATGCTTTCTTCTGGCCTCTAGGCATATCAGGCATGCACAGAGTGCACATACATACATGCAGACAAAATACTCATATACACAAAAATAAAAATAGGTCTTAAAGAGACAAAGTCCTGTGTTCTGTAGCTCTGAAGGAGCCAGGGAATGATGATGGCTGGCAGGGTCTCCCAGGCAAGGCAGGCATCCAAGGTGTTTTGTCTGATACTGCACTTACACTGTGAACATAGATCCAGAGGGATGGGATGGGATGGGGCAGGGAGGCTAGCCCAGCAGCTTCTGAAGCAGGACATGGGGCTGTGGGACAAGGAGGCTTGGCAGGGAGTGAACCCGCCAAAAGAAGGGTTTGTCTCTCCCTCCATCCTGAGGGATTAAACTCAGGTTGTCAGGCCCAGATAAAAGCCTTTACCCACAGAGCCATCTCTCCAGCCATCCTTTTAATCTCAAGTTGGTATATATGATTACATATTAAACAGGGTAGCTCTGGAGAGGTGCCACCTTTATAGATGTTCATTGAGCCATAGGTTATTAGTTGTGGAAGATGTTCTGTCACTGCCTATGCAGATAGTGCTGTGTTGTATGACCCTGTGCTGTGCGGTAGCCTTCAAGGGTCTCTTTGGGTTGTGATCATGCTTGGCTCCCTAGGCGGGCCTCCAGCTGCTCAGGCCTCCAGCTAAAAGTTAACTTCTCTTATAGGAAAATGAGGACTCTCTGTGACCTTGGATTCACAGCAACAAAGAAAAAACTTTGGGGGAAAACATTTTAAAAGATAAAACATTATAAAAGATAAATGAAACATCAAATTCTTCTGTGGAACAAAGAATGCATCCAAGACAACGAGGAAACCCCATTACGCGGGAAAAGGTAAAGTGCCAGCCAGCCACACATCTGGTAGTCATTAATATTCATAATATAGAAAGAATTCCTACAACAAACCAAGTGGCTCTAACTCAGACAAGCAAAGGGCGGAACCACCATTTATCCCAAGAAGCTCTACCAATGGCAAGTGAGCCTGTGAGCCGCTGGCCGGCACTAGGTGGGAAGGAAACAGGAGCAGAGCTGCAATGAGATGATGTCATAAATACCAAGGGGCTACAACCCCAAACAGAAAAAAGTAACTGCAAATGCTGGCAAGTGCAGGGGAGCCCACATGTCCTGGCAGTGAAAATGTAAACCAGTCAGCCACTGTGGAAGCCAGCATAGAGGTTGCTCACAAAGGAGTAAAGAAAGGATGAGAGAGCGAGAACTAACACATCTTCCATATGATAAGTTTCCGCATCCCTCAGTACTTACCAGAAGGGTTCCAGGTCAACACATCACAGAGATACTTGTACACCACTGTTTACTGTAGCAGAATTCAGATTAGCTCAGCTACGGGACTAGCTTAGGTGTCCATCAGTAGAGAAATGTTCAAAGACAGTGCAGCATTCACAACCTCACTTTTTGAGCCTTAGTGAAAAATGAAGCCCTGTTGTTGTTTGAGGGAAAACGGATGTAACTGGAGATGGTCCTAAGTAAATGAAGCCATGCTCAGAAAGATAACTGATTTTTCTCTCCTTGGTGGCTCCCTGGTTTTATATATATATATATATATATATATATATATATATATATATATATATATATATGATATATATATATATCATACATATATATATATGATATATATATATATCATACATATATATATATGAACTCTCACATGTCTGACATGAAGGTAGATGAGGAAATATCTAAGGGAACAGGAGGAACTAATGGAGTGGGGAGACTAAAGAGGATAGGAGAGTGAGGGAGAATTTTCTCAGCATATAATATATAATATATATTTATCAAATATAAAACTTGAAAGTAAATACATTCGAAAAATAGAACCCAGCAGAGCACTGGCACACAGCATGTGTGGGCAGAATGGAACCCTGAGCAGCAGGGTGGGAATGCAGGGTGGGACAGCCATGGTGGCCCCTGACTCAGCCATCCCACTCCTAGATACATACTCAACAGTTCCAAACAGGGATTCCAGCAGGTGCAAGCTACAAACAGACCAGTGCCTGTCAACAGATGAGCCAAACGTGGTCTGCTCTGGAACTGATTTTGGTTAGCCTGTTGAAGGGGAACATGAAAACACTGTGCTAAGGGAAGTCAGCCAGGTGTGTAAGGGTGAACAGACTGCTTCCCCAGGCATGAGATGCCCAGGCCAGTCACAAACTGCACAACTTGTAAGAGAGGGCACCCTGGAGGGAGGGACAACGGATGGAGAGATGGTTGTTGAGAAGAAGCCTGGTGCTGCATAGCCAGTTATCCCCATCCATTCTGGCTGACCTCACAGCATAGCAGTGTGTGCTAGTGTACGCCTACTCTAATACGCTTGTGCAGGACATGGAGGTCCAGCCTGTCGCTGACCAATCAGAAGCACCTGCCTAGCTCTGTACTACAGCTGCAGGGCCACGGCTGATGATCTCTATTCAAAGCAGGTCTGTGCCTTGTCTGGAGGCCAAGGGAACCTTTCCTCTTCCAAACTCCTGCTAGGAATGTTGCCAAAACCCTGCAGTCATGCGCAGTGTGCCTGTGTTGGCCCTGCCTGAGCGATCCTTAATGCCTATGGGTCCTGGTGCTATGGTGACTCAGTCCCGGAAGCTTGGGCCACTTGTCTTTCAAACTTCATAAGGAAATAGGAAGAAGCCCCGAGTAAGGGGATGTTAAGGCTGAACAGAAACGCAGAAAGCACAAGCTTAGGAAGCAGCAGCACGGGTGGAAACGTACGCGCATGCGCATACCTGGCCTGGTGAGACCCAAACACTTCATCGGGAGAGGCCCATGCATCTCTTCCCAGTAGAAGATGCATTTGCTGCACCCAACAACATATATCTGTGATCTCCAGACCCTATTACCTATGTGCAGCTTGGCCCTTCCAGCGTGGGGGTCCATTTACTTTGATTTCCAAGTGCATCATTGTCTACTTGCTAACAAACCAGACAGCGGGGAAAGAACTTAAATTATTCCAGCTCTATTCTTCTAGCGCTTGTGCTAGGCCTGAGGACCTTAATCCCTGAAAGGCTGCTTGAATGAGAGCCGCTGGGTGCAGCTGGGAGCACAGGGCAGAGGACTCCGAAGACAGCGCCCGCCGCTGCACAGGCCAGCTTTGCAAAGGCTTTTTTTTTTTTTTTTTTTTTTTTTGCTGGTCCTGCAATTCATTTATTTTAAGAAAGGGGACCGGGAAGAAAGGCTGCAGTCCAGGTCTTTGGGCCTCTGATCATTTGATGAACGCTGGGTTGGCAACGTGGGCCTCCAGCTTCTCAGGCCAGACAAAGGCACCCCAGCCGCCCAGGACAAAACCCCAGTGGCCTCTAGGGGTGGCGGCCTGGGAAAGGCCCACCTCAGTCTGTGAGGAGCCGCCTGCCCTTTGATCTCTCTTGAGACCCCAGCTGGGCCCCAGGTCAGGGGATTTCACACTGTAGACCCCTGGAGAAGGGGAGCAGGTCAGTATTGGTGATGGATCCTAGAGAACAGGGAGTCTGCTGGCTCCGACCAGTTCCACATGGATGATCTTGCATTGTGAGCACGGAGCCCACACTTTAAATGGAATCTGATATTACATGGTAGAATGGAGCTAGCAAATGGCAGGACGGACAGGCGGACAGATGACAGTTAGCCCACCCCCTGGGCCTGACCAACTGACTGCCCTTGCTTCTTTCTCTAGGAGGTGAATGGAGTCACTAAAACCCCATGCCAGATCATGCCAATCCAGTTTTCCCCACTAGGGCCCAACCCTGGCTGGTACCTTAAGAGCTCACCCTGCTGTTTGCCATCTTTCTGCATGAAATAAACGTTTGCCAAAGAGCTTTTTATAGCACCCTGCAAGCATAGCCATGAAAGAAAACATCAAGCTAAAATTGTCTGTATCGTTCTGAGGGAATTTTGGTGTAACAAAAGGAAAATATTATGTTCATGAGAGCAAATACAGGATGGGCGATAAGAGAAGAAGTGTGTGAGTCCTGTTGATTGCTACTGGCACCAGGCGTCAACGACTGCGCGTTTGCAAAGAGAAAAGAGGTTTCCAATGAGCCGGAGCAGCGTTCATAGATAAGGAGAAAGAAGTTTGTAAGAAAAATGTTAAGGTTGTGTTACTGTTCTGCCAAACAACATCACTAAACGCTGTGAGCAAGCGACAGGGCCTGTGCTTTGTGCTTGGGCTTTTGTCTGTGCATCTTCCTGCAAATAGCTTAGCAGGGGGGTGGGGCTCAGAGAGGGGGGGGGAGCCAGAGCCCGGGGTGGGGGGGNGGGGGGGGGTGGCTCAAGTGACTCCAGGGCTGCTTAGCAAGCTCAAGGGTTCACAGTTGAGGGAGGCTGTAACTGTAACGTGTTGCTCAGATCTGTGCTTCCTAGACTATAGAATGAGTCAGTCAGGAAGGATAAGGTGAAGGCAGGCAGGCAGGTGCTGGGCCTTCCCAGCAGCTCTGCCTGGGGATTCTCAGAGTGCAGGTCCCCAGGAGTTATGGAGCCTGCTCCTTTAACTTTATCCCTGGCTTCCGTTCCCTCAATGGTCTGAATTCCACAGGACAACTGTTTGGTCGTTATAGATATAAATAGTCTTATTGTGGGCCAAGTATCAGGTTGAACTGTTCAAAAACCAGCACAGGAATGCCTGAAGTCCTCTGGAGGGACAGGCACTAGTCTAGTCCTAGGCCCCATATCCTAGGCCTGCAACACATTTTGAGTCTTAAAGAGGGTGTTAAAGGACTTGTGAGGGGTCAGGGTGTGGCTCAGCAGCACAGTGCTTACTTAGCTTGTGTGAGGCTGGGAGGACACACACACACACACACACACTGATGCATTACTGATGTATTAGAACCTGTTCTTAGGTACCACCCCTCTAAACCAAGTCTGCCTACTGGTGGTATTAGAACTTGTGCCAAGGAGTCTGAATCACACCTTGCAAAACCAGTAAACAGCTGCAGATAACCAGTAAACAGCTGCAGATAACCAGTAAACAGCTGCACATAACCAGTAAACAGCTGCACATAACTAGTAAATGGCTGCACATAACTAGTAAACAGCTGCAAGGATGTGCTGGCCTAGAGCAGGGTTTAAGGTCCAAGGCTGCCCTCTGGCCTCCTCATACTGCACCAAGCTGCACGGGGCAGACCCTTATTGGAGACACACTATGGGTGCTGGTTCCACCTAAAATAAAGAATGAACCTCAAAAATAACCACACTTGCCACAGACAGCCTCAACACCACTTGACTCAGGAAAGGGACAGCAATAGGCTGCTTTTCTCCAAGGCCTCCTGTGGAGAGTGCTCCCCATGTTGCTATAGCAACACCATCCCTCTCTCACCTTTGGCCATCTTATTGAGAACCATGTCAATCAGGACGTAGGTTCCACTCCTGCCAGCGCCGTCACTGTCAACAGAAGGAGAGAGAGTGAAAGGCTGCCTACCCTGTGTGAGCAGGCTCAGACAAGCCGGCAGCCAAGTCCTTCCTCATTCTCAAGTGGGGCTGGGAGAGGAAGGGAGACAGCATGTTAGAGGGAGAGAGGGCAAAGGATGCACAGTCAGGGAGAAGCAGGGCCAGGAACGTGTCTCTCGGAATGCTCTTTCTCCTCGCCCACCCTTTACTCTGAGATGTGGCCAATTTTGTCAGGGAAAAAAAAAATGAAGAGAAGCTTGCTGGTGCCAGAAGTAGATAGCATCTGCCTTCTACCATCCCTGATAGTATTCTGTGACTCCGAGCCAGCAGGCGGCCAGGTGGAGAAGACTGGGTGGTAGAGCAGGGCGCCCACCCAACTCCTGTCAAAGCGCATGGCTCTCCTTTCCAGGCGCCCTCCCATCTGAGGGAGAAGGATACCTTTTGTTCATCTCTTGATTGTATTCTTCAGAAAGCACCATCCTCTCGTGCTTCCCTCCAGCCACCAGCTATAACTGGGAGGTTTGCCACTGGGACCAGAGTTGTAAAAATCACATCTCAAAAGGTCATGTTGTAGAAATCATGTTTTGAATCATGTCTTCACAGTTGTAAGTGGAAGGAGAAGGAAAATGCCTTTCTGTGGGAACAGTGGCCTAGCATCATCTTCTCTCATGAGATGTAGATCCCATGCAGGTGTTACAGTGGTGTCTTGCGAGTTTTCAGCACGCTCTTCATCAGAGGGGTTTGTCTTCATACAACTGGCCTCTCCTAAACGGAGGATGCCTCACATGTACACTTTTTGGCAAATCAGCCGCATCTTTAAGGGGAAGCATCTAAGGAAGACAGCGCTGTGGCTCCCAGGGGGTTGGGAAAGCCCTCAGTCATCCTTCTCAAGTGGAGAGCCCTTGCCTTAGCGTTCACAGCTTCCCCCAAATGCTGTGAGCTGGCAAGAGGGACTCTTCACACTGCACTTTCCCTTGCATGTGGGCTTTCGGGATCCTCGGTGGGTGCCGTGACAAGGAGCTGCTGACATCCTAGAGCCTGACGTGGCTCACTTCTGCAAGTGGCACGGACTCAGAATATTTTAAGCAATACTATGCAAATCTTCCAACAAACTGCAGCTTGTCTTAGAACATTTACAGGTGAAAGATGCTTTGCTTTGCTTTGTGAGACATGAAGCCAAAGGCTATTTTCACTCTCTGCTCAAAGGCAGAAGCATTTGCAGGTTTTGCACGGATGTACCCATGCACATGCACGCGCACACACATACACACACACACACACACACACACACACGCACACACACACACACATACACACACACACATGTGCTGCTTGACCTTTAGGATAAAGTCTTCTTTTCATTCTGGACAGAAAGGCATGTTCTGTGAGACATTTCTAGAGAAACAGAGTGTAAACTCTTCACCATGAACTGTTGAGTATGGAGCCGCAGTAGAGACAGAGCTGATGGGCTGAACATGTCCTCTGAGCTCTCACTGGTATGACTTTGGCCTCAGCCACTGAGAGCAGAGTGGTGGTGGTGGTGGCTCCATCTTTATAGACTGTCCCTAATGTATCTCCAGGCATTCTTCATCTTGTGACTGGGATAAAGCCACATGCCTGAACCTGTGGCCCTCAAATTTTTGCAGCATCAAGAGGGTTTAAGAAAAAAAATAAGGCATTTGTGTGTGGTCATTTAGAAGTAGAAGACAGCCCGTGGTACTATTTAGTCCATGTGCAAAGGCAAAAAGATGCACAGCTTCCTCTAGCCAAACAGAATGGCAAATTAAGTTTATATCTGTGGTTTCCCTTAGAGAAACCAGCTAGATACATTTGCCAGTCAGCCAGAGAGCTCAGCCTGCACTGTAATGGTATCTGTTAATGTTTTGAAACAGCAAAATTTAATCCATGTTGAGTTATACTTGCCTGCAATGGACAATTATCGGACAAGAGCGGCCTCTGTAGCATTTGTTCACTTTTCTGAAATAAAGAGAGATAAAAGTTATAGTGACATGCTGACTCTGTCATCCAAACTCTAGCAAGCCACAGCAAAGTCCATAAGACACAGAGAATGGGGATTTACATATCTAGCTCAATGGTTTGTTTCTCCTTTCAATGGCAACTCAGTCAATGAGCTTTAAAAACACATTTTAGGTATCCATAGTGAGTGCTTTTTCTCCCTTTGCCACTGTGAGCTCTAGGTTTTGGGACACAGGTACAGGAGCCAGGCCTGTCCCTTCTGGCCTCACTCTTCAGGTTTTCTCTCTTCCCTCCTGATGTGGCTCCAGTGACTGGGCTCCTGTTGGGAAACTCTGAGTTTTGTCTGGTGTGTTCAAAAGTCTTATAGCCTATTTACCACACTGAAATATGACATTATTATATCTAAATACAATACCCTAAAGATCCTATCTTATCTGCTAGCTTGAGACAAGTATGTAAATATTGGAGAACACTCCAGGGAACTCAAGATGGTCTTTTCTATTTTTCTAAATTGGGGGTGGTTTTAAAAATAATTTCACTGTTAAAGTTTGGACCCCTAGTTACTATCCATGAGATATGGAAGGTATTGTCCACCAAATCATATCTCAACCAGAGGGCTTGTTATTCATTCATAGTACAATGTCCAAGCATTACTCTTTAAATTCAGCGAAACTAAAGAAGTTTTCAGAGCACATTAAAGTTCTCAGTAAAATATTCTTATCAAGAAAAGCAAGGACAGGATCCGAGTTTGCTGGAAGGGGGAAAAAAAAAAACCTGTGATGAGTGTGAATACTCTAGAATGTGCTGTGTGACCTCCTACCATGAGACTCAAATTAGAGAGAAAAAAATTGGCAATACAATACAAAAAAAAAAAAAAAAGTTTCCCCTTGAACCAGAAATGGGAATATGTCACGTTTCTTTGCCGCCCAAGCACAGTGACAGTGTGTGGAGAGAGAAAAATCAATCAGCTGTGGCTGCAAGCCTCCAAGCAGAGAGGACCAGGGGGAGGGGGCAGTAGCCTATGTCCTATAGCCCATGCACTGAGTAGATAATTTAGTATCAGGCAGCCCAATAGCAGAAAGCTTTTCTTTTCTTTTTTCCTTTTTTCCTTTTTTTCTTTTTTTTTTATTTGACGTCTACTGAAGTGTTACTAGACTCAGCTACTTCTGATAGAAGTCTGAGTCCCCCCTCCCCCCACAACGGAACTAGCAAATGGGAATTGAAGGGCAGATGAAGAGCCTGGATAAGATGTGCCCCCCTACAGACAGGTCATGTTCAAAGCTGTTTTCAGCTGCACTTGCTCTCTGGCAGCTCTATCTATATAATCTGTAAAAAACCCGCACCATCTCAGAGCCTCTGGACCACCCACTGAGGCTCCAAAAAGGGGGCGTTCTCAGAACTACGAGGGCAAAACAAGTAAGCTCTCTCTTGGTCCTTTCTGAGAGAGCCTTTTGTGGTCACCGGTGTGAGGTTGAGGTGCATTATGGGAGGAGGCGAGAAACCAGAGACAAACTCCCTCTCAATAGAGCCCACATATCAGGATGCTGGAAAATAGCCAGGTTAGAAAGCAGATCCACTTGCTCTCCTACTAAAGTTTCCTGTTCCCCACTGGGTTCCAGCTCGGACACACAGAGGTGCTAAACACAGAGCCTGAAACTAGATCCTGTGCCCAGGGCTGAGGTGTGGCAGTGATGGAGCCCTTGCCTGGCAGGCACAAAGCTCTGTGAGACCAGGGGCCAGGCCCACTGGGTGGCTTTCCCCTCCAAGCCTTCTTTTTCTGCAGAGTTCCCTGCTAACAGGAACAACCACAGACCCATGCCTTTGACTCCTGGCCACACTGTATGCTTAGCTACTGTGGGTTGGGAAACTGTCTGCATGCCCATAGATGTCTAGTTACCCACAGATGGCTAGTTACCAGGTTTACCCAGATGGCTAGTTACCAGGTTTACTCTGTGCTGTTTTCCAGATGGGAGCAAGAATAGAAGATGCACTGTAAGGAAAGGGATCTGTAATGCAGACCACTGTTAACTCTCACACCCATGGTGGCAAAATGTACCCACAATCTCTCTAGGTAGGAGTGTGACCCAGGCTAAGTGGCTGCCACCCAGATCTCCATTCCTGTGGTAGGTCCTATCTTCCTCTACAGGAGGCTTAAGGCATGATTTCTCTGGATTGGTTGCCCCAGGAGGCCTTTGAGAGATCTCACTGAAATGTTCATACCCACACCAGACCCCACCCTGTGCCAGACATATTTACATGCAACCCCGGGCTGGGTGGGAGACACGGTGGATGGAAATACTTGTGGCGTGATAGCTTAGAACTTTATTAACAAGGAACCACAGGTTATTACAGCGTGAAATACCACAGAGAGAAAAGCAAAACCGTCACACAGAGAGCCCATGTGTTCATCCGAGGACCTGAGATGCAAGGGCTGGTTGTTCATGAAGATGAGCAATACACGGTTGTCTTGTTTTTTTGCTCTTAGACAGGTTACCAGCAAGCGAGGTCTCCGACATTGAGCAGAAATGGATACTATGTGGACTTGTACAGGAGGATCTCCCCAAGAAGGAACCGTTAGCAATACAAACCAACCCTTGGTCACTGAGTGAGTCGCCATGCAAACGAACAGCAAGCAAAGTCAGGTGAGGTCGTTAGAGGCTCAGAGAGGGGCCCCCATGTCCCTGCTGCAGTCACAGTTTCCAATGATCACTTTTGTGACTATGCAACTGGGCTCATATTACTAGCTGCAACGTCACAAAAATGACACCGGCCACCGCTAAGTAGCTGGCAAAGTAAGGGTTTGTCGGTTTGACAGTGAGCAGCGTTAGTGGATGCATGGAACACAGCAAGAGAGGGAGGGAGGGAAGGAGGGAGGGAGAGAGAACACGGAGACTGGGGAGAGAAGAGAGGTTTGTAGAGCCAAGCCCTCACATGTGACTCTAATTATCTCTTAGCAGTTTCTCTTTAAAGTGTAAATGTGTGCCCCCTGGGCTCCGGCAACAGTTAATTACACATCTTGGGTGCCTGACACACACTCCAGGCCTGCTGAGAACACTAGGCTATTGTTCCAAGACTAGAACCTCCTCCCCTGAACGAGGTGGGGTCCACAGAGGTGGCTTCCTATCCATCTAGCTGACACTGGCAACTTCATTTCTAAGCCAGGGTATCCAGAGAGTGTGGTCATTTGTGCCAACTATCCAGGATAAAGAAAGGTTAAAAGGGTCCTCGAGTGAGCTGCTGGGTCCTGCACAAAGCTCCAAGGAAAGCTTTCTCCCCCACTGAAGCCTGCAACACGGGGCTCAAAGTCTGTTTAACATAGGACGTTACATAAACCTTGGATCTTGTCACCTCAGACTCTGGAGTTGGGGAGACTTAGGGATTCTGATTTTCTCCATGATGTGTCATGAACCTTGAGGGCTGGATATGGGCATGTTCCATTCCATATATGAATACAGACACGGGCCTATACACATATATGTGCAAACCCCTTGGATGCGCTTAGAGACGGGTAGTGAGATGGACAGCCATCTGCATAGCTGCATCCACTTTGCCAGTCATGAGCAAAAGACTTCCTATGTGTATCTTCAGGAGGTCTGTACTGGGAAGGGTCTGGTGGCTAGGGAACTGGGGTGGGAAGGAGGTCGCTGTGGCTCCTATGGGGAGGTGACGGCTGGGCAGGAGCCACTGGCCTTGGTACCAAATTCCCGTCTTTCCTCAAACTCTTTCACGAAATTTCTTTCCAAAGAATGACTCATTCAGACAAAGAAATTTTATTCCCAGCACTTGAAAGGCAGAGGCAGGCAGATCTCTGTGAGTTCCAGGACAGCCTGGCTTATGTAGTTCCAGGACAGGACAGCCAGAGATAGGGAGACCCTGTCTGCAAATTTTCTTTTCCGTGTGGACTAGAAGTAGCATCATGTTAAGCTTCAGAATTTGTAAGATTTGAATTTAAGCAGCCCAAGCCCATCTTGGCTCCGTTTCTATCTCAACACTCTCCTTGACTTCAGGCTGGGGACTGTCATATCATCTGGTGATACAACAGTTTGTAAAACGCTGTGCCCTGGCTCCCTAATTCCTTGTCTGAGAATCTGCAGGGTGGGCAGATGAGCGGGCAGGCTTCCAGTTAGCTACATGTGGGACACAGAACTTGACACTGGCGTGGATAAGATGTCTCTGCACTTATTACCACTTTGGCCGGCACTGACCTATCTATCACGAGTGTGATGGGCAAACAGCTCGTCTACCTCATATTTTTCTTGGTTTTACACCGTCAATATCTTCCTGTAAGAAAGTCTAGCATTCATCTTAACAGCTCAATAAAGACACTTTGAAAGGAGACTTTTTTTTTTTTTTTTTTTTGATGGTTGGCTGATTTGGAGCAACAAATAAACAAGCAAACAAAAATCGAGTGCATTCAAAAGACTGTCACTTTCAAAACTTCACTAAACACACATACACATTCATGTGCTCAATATATTTAGGCTTCTATACAAGACTCTCTATTCTAGAACCTGGCCTTTCCCTGGCAAAATTTCCTTAGCCTAGCTGGAAGATGAGTTGCCAAATTAAAAAAAAAAAAAATCTGACTTTACTAAACTGTATGGGATATAAGTCTTAGGTGGGTTTCAGAATCTTATCAAATTATGCCTACGCCTGCAGAGCTCTAAGATGCCCGCTGCCTCACCTTTATCACTACTACTGATGGACAGTCACTCCCACTGAACAGGGGCACTAACTACACACCCCCTTCCCTCTCTCCCTTCCTCTTCCTGCCCAGTTGTTACATTGGAGGCATCATCTCAAATCCTGAGAGACCTGGCCCAGCCCACACACTGTAGTTGCTACAGTTTGCAGCATGCTCTTCGTTTTACCTGCGGAAATCCAGGAGTGATCTCGTGGAGGAAGGGACTCCCTGGTCATACCAACTCAGGAAGTGGAACTGGGTCACCGTGCGAGTCTCATTGGTCTGCAGGTTCTTCAGGTAAAAGCTTCTCACCAGGAAATCCTGGCACCATATGTGCTCAGAGACTAGATTGACCTGGTGGGGACAGATTAGCAAAGCTCGTGAGCCCAAGAGTGCAGAGCACAGCGTTGTGTTTGGGGAGAGAGGAGACTGTGGTGAGGAGACACAGGTGAGGAGAGACAGGTGAGGTCTGCTTTGCCCCAAGGTCCCCTTCGCTGAGTTTAGCTGGTGCCTAGTTTAGATCAGGGGACAGAAGACTCAGCAGATACTGAGGAGTCCTACATCTCCCAAGTTTAGAAACTGGCTTCCCAGTGATACTGTTAGGGCTCCTGTGAAACCTCTAACATGCTCTCCATGTGACTTTTTCCTAGCTTAAGTACCACAGTTATTGTGTTCATCTGGTATGTATAGGAAACCCAGCAAGGGAAATATGCCCCTCACAAAAAGGCCAAATACTATAGACCCATGTCTATATTGCCATGTCTCAGGCAAGAAAACCCACCAGCCACTAGAACATGGGCAGCATTCTCTATGAAATGGACCTTGCTTGAATACTTGTTATTTGAAACCTTGGCCACCTTTACATGCAGACATTTTTTTTCCCTTCCTATCAGCCTTTAGACTTAATACAATTGTGATATGGAATACCTGCATTTATTCCTGAGTTTATCCCTAACTAGGTTGCAGTGTAAGGCATTGGGTCTCTTGGCTGCATAACACCTGGATCCCTGGGATGTCAAAGTGCTGACAGCCCTCCCTGGGGATGTCCTAGCCTCACAGGTTAGGTTGTAGATGAGGACTAGAGACATATGCTTCTTGCCACGCCCCTGAGAAGGCACCCAGTCCTGGTACCTCGTAGACATGGTAGAGGTTGGAGCCTTCATCGGGCCAGTAGTGATGGCACTGCCGGACGCCGTTCTCCGAGAGGGGTGTCAGCATGACAATGACGGCACAACCGCTTTCCCACACCATCTGCAGGTGATACAACTTGTGGTTACTACAGTCTCCAATGTCACTCATGAGGAACTCACTTCTTTCTCCTTAGATTCTGCACACTGCAGCTGCTTCAGCCCTCTGAATACATTATCTCAATGTTCTATAGGCTCCATGAGATATTTTTTAGAAACACTCAATGAATTTTGCTCTCAACCCAGACCCTTCTTGGCTGTTGCTTCCCAACTTTATTGTTTGAAGCTGAGTCTCATTGTGTGACCTAGAACTCGCTATGTAGGCCAAGCTGGTCTCAGACTCACAGAGATCTGTCTTCCTCCACCCCCTGAGTGTTAGGATTCGAGGAGTGTATCATCACGCCTGGCGACTTTTGGTCTAGAAAAGAAACTTTCTAGAATGCAATACAAAACTGGTTCAGGCTGGATGAGCCTGGTGAAAAACTCTGTTCTGCAAGCAGACTAATGGCAGTGGCCACTGATTTGTTTGTTTGCTTGCTTGCTTGCTTGCTTGATGGTCATGTTGGTCCACATGGTCATCAGGAAGCTAGTTATCCTATCAGAAGTGGGCCCTGAGGAAGCCTTTATTCACAGAGCAGCACAGAGTCTGCCCAGACATGGTGTACCATTCAGATGACAACAATCTGAAACTTAGTTAATAACTTATGGGAGCCACATCTAAGCCACAATGAACACACACACACACACACACACACACACACACACACACACGAGTGCACACATGCTTGTCCTGATGAAAGGCCCCTCAGTCATCATCTTTGTAAACACAACCTTTTACTTTGAGATGCAAACCTTTGTGTTCAGTGATGCAGGTGTTTATGAGGGTGCTACTCAGGCATGGCATGTGTAGACTTCTGTCAACACAGCACAGTGCAGTACAGGATGAAGAACACTCTGATTTCCTAGCCAGGTCCTGAATTAACATCACAGAAGTATCTACAAGCACCTTCGTTTAGGTGTAAAATTGGTATCCCAGGGAGCTTCTACTTCTTTTAAATGCAGATGTAAAAATCTGATTAAGATCTTGTTATTTAAGGAGCACAGGCATGTCACACAGAAAAAGCTTTCTCAACACCATCCAGGTTATTAGATTCCTCCATTAAATTACATCTTAAAAGTCAGACGTGTGCGCATGTTTTCCTCCTTCTGTATTGATTTATATTCCTGTGGGATTGAAAGAGTCAATACTCTTAAGGCATCTCCCTGTGTATCATTTATATTGGAATTTAATGGAAACCTCCTGAAGTATTTAGGAAAAAGCCCGCAAATAAGTATGAATCACACTTGAGCCCACACACTTCGTTTTGCCCCAGTGCCAGTCCGGTAAGATGAGAATTCCGAGTATGTTTCCTACTGTAAGCTTTTCAACCTGCTCCACCAAATCAGGGCTCCCATCACGGAACGATTTACTGTGCCTTTGGAAAGCGGAGACGCTCATTGAAGCCATTACGAAAATGAGGAGAAACACAGATTTTATGAGTGTAATAAAAATACAATGATCTAGACCATAAACCATCATCTAGTACACTGTCTGCGCTGCCCGCGTGTGACATTACCGAGCCCTTCGATTGCAGAGGGGTCCTCCAGGTTCTACAGCCTCTCTGATTGGTTCGCTCGCACACAGTGCTTCCTTCCAGGGCGCCTGCCCGGCTCTCTGAAGATTTGGTTAAGATTAAATCCAAATGAAACTTAATTTAAACAAACAATCTCAAAGGCACCCTAGGGGATAATATTTCTTTTTAGGTCAGTATGTATAAAGGCAAAGAGGGAATTTACTAAATCAGATAGATCGCAGCCTGGCTGGTCACAAGCTGCTTGTAAAGTCTGATGACATTTTCTAGTGTCCCTCGCTGCCCACCTCCAGACATTGTCTGGCTGGTGATTTTAATTCAGATTTTGGGTTAGAATGTGGGGTGCTATAAGAGTTCAGCCAAGTCATTTTCACTCTCTCCACATTTGTTCATCTTGGCAAGTTTCTGTAAACTATGAATCAATATTTCTCATGTTTCTGAAACATTCGTCTGTTTGAGTATCAGAGAGTAGAACATTCACATTCCTGGTCTTCTCCTCGGCTATCTAACATAGGTGTGAGGCGTTTGGGTAGAGACCCCTGACAAGGCAGGGAGTCCCGAGCACAGGCAAGGGTTGTGTTAAGTCCTAGTGTCTGCAGTCCCACCCATGACTCCCTCTGTTTGCAGAGTCACAGTGGGTCACTGTTCCCAGGCAGTGAGCAGGACCTCCACCAGCAGATGGAGGCAAATCTGCTGGGATGGATGAAAAGGGATGGAACCTTTGGTTCTGGGTCCCAGATATAGACTTCAACCTGTGGGCTGTGGGTCAGGAAAGAGTTGGGGGTGCCCCGTCTTGTGCACTGGTTTCAAATGCTGTGTCTCCCGTTGGAACTTGTCTTAAAGCCATAGGATGATCTGAGCAGTGTCATCCTGCTGTTTGGGCACCAGGGTCCTGGAGTCTGCCTTTAAAATGTCTTTCTGTGCCACAGAGAAATGCCATCCAGTGGATCTTGGCAGAAGTAAAACCTATTAAACTGATGCCAGTCTTGTCCTATCTACCAGAGGTGTAGAAAGTTCCAAGGACACTTGGATCAGCTACCTTGTAGAGGGAACTTTGTTAGGTTTGCTCAGCAACAAACAAATGGAGAGTAATTTAGAGCATTATCTACACAACATGAAATGCACTCTTTGGTTGGTATTTAACCCAACTGACATGAAAAACCCATTGTGACCTAAAACTCTATTGCTCGTCACTGTGGGTTGAACTGTGTCTTTCCCAAAGGTCACATTGGAGCCCTAGATCTTGTACCTGCCACCCTGTTTGAAGACAAGATTGAATGAAATACAGACTAGGTAAGGCCCTGGCCGAGGAAAGCCCTTCCTAATTCCCCAGGACAGCTCCCTTATAGAAAGGGAGACAGCAGGTAGTGGCAGATACAGCCAATGGGAGTTGGGTGGGGCTGGAAGCTGGAAGCCAAAGTATGCCAGGAGCTACAAGGAATTAGACGAAGGATTCTCCCCAAGTTTTGGAGATCACAGCCTTGCCCATGTTTGGGTTCCCAACTTTGGCCTATACAATTGTGGGAGAGTGTTTTAGATATTTTAATCCAACCAGATTGTGTTACTTTGTCATAGGAGAGCAAGCGAGTGAGTACACTCATGGGTATGTCACTGGACTGTCGTAACTGTCCACTAATGCTGAAAAAAGTCCGTTCTGGTCAAAGTCCATTCAAAGTCAACTAAAGCAGATGAAAAGAAACACTGTGTCTCCTCAGAGTCATTTTGAATGACTACATATTTAACTGGCAGAGGAAAACCAACCCAACTGAAAATGGGCAAGGAGTCTGAATAAACATCATCTCTAGGATGTGAAACTGTCCAACAGGCGAGAAAAGACGCTCAACTAGGTCACCAGGAAAGTGTGCATCGGTACCATGAGGAGGACCGGTGAAGTGTCAACTGGGCAAGCATGAAGACTTGAGTTTAGATCTCTAGCATTCATATAAACGCCAGGCATGGGGGTACATACATGTCTATAACCCCCTGTTGGGCTGGCTAGGTCAGGTGGGTCTCTGGCACTTGCTGACTGAACTGGCAAACTCCAGATTCAGTGAGAAACCTTGTCTCAAAAAATAAGATGGGGATAAACAGAGAAAGGCTCTTGGTATTGCCCTCTAGTCTCTATGTTTGTATACGCATACACATTCCCTTACACACGCATGCATGCACACATGCACAAGTGTTGGTCAGAATCAGAAAATGAGCTTTACAGCTGTGTGCATGGGGGGCAGGGCATGAAGTGACAGAGGAGTTCCTCAAAATATAAAAATGGTGCATTTAAAAAAAAAAAAAAACTGAGCCCTCTGACTCTGGGTACAGATCAAAGGAGATGAGATGAACAGGTTGGAATCCCATGTTCAGCTCCTGATATAACAGCCAAGATATAGAATGGTAGCATTCACACCATGGGACACTATCGGCCCAGGAAACACGGCAGCATAGCAGAGGATACCTTGCTGAGTGACTGTCCTGGGAAAGAAACAAGCTCCTACGACCCACTCACTCACATAAGGTGCTCAAGTGTCAAACTCAAGAGCGGTGTTCTAGAGTCCAAAGTGTGCACAGATGTGAAGGCACGTTGGCCACTGTGTGTGAACCTTTAGCTGTAATGAGTGGAGTCTGCAGATGGGATGCTGACAGCCCATAATATTATACTGTACTGTAGGCCCTGATGAGAGGGGTCCTGGGGCATTTCTGACTCAGAATGGGAACTGAGCAGACAGACATCTTTTTAATCTCATTTCACTAATCAGCCAAAACAAAAATGTACAACTGAAAAACAAAAAACAAAACAACAGTAACAACAACAACAACAACAACAACACTACTGTGTCAAAGCCCCTGGAGATCCACGTAAAGGAGAAGCCAAGCCTTTCTTTTTTTCGGAGCAGAATCCCCTGGTTTCTTGGGCAGAACATCACTTCTGCTACTCAGATCTCTTGTGACAGGGACACTTTCATCCTGTCTTGGAGTTACCCATGCTCACACCTTTAGGTCTTCATCTCCTACAGAAGAGACCCTAGTCCTGTTACCATTTCAACCATACAGTCCATGCTTAATTAAAAGCACAATACAGTTTTTAAAAAGGATCACTGTGGGGGTGGGGACATGGCTCAGTGGTTAAGAGCACTTTGCTGTTCTTACAGGGGATCCAGACTCAGTTTCTAGCATCTACAAGATCACCTGTATCTCCATCCCAGGGGATCTGATGTCCTTGCCTGGACCTTGTAGCCATCATGCATGCACATAGCACACACGCATATATGCAGACAAGCACTCATGCATATAAAATAAAAATAAATAAATCTTTAAACACTTTAAACATTGACAGCAGAGATTTGCCTCTAGTGAGCACTCTGTTTAAAAAAACAAAAAGAACACTGTATATATGACCTGCTTTAGATGCACAGAAAACTGGTTTCTGATTTTTTTTTTTTAAAGATAGGCATCTTTGCAGCATGCCGAAGCTGTTTGTACTGGAAGATGGCTTTTTCTCCAGAGAAAGCTAGACACTTCCCAATCATGACTGTGCATCTCGTGTCTGCTTTGGGTTGAGTCCAGTGAAGAGGATGCTGAGTGATTGATGTGGAGAGGGGGGAAGGCAGGCAATGGCAGACGCCCAAGAACGTTCACTGATGACTCCTGGGACTAAGTAGATCAAAAATGGAAACAGCTCATCTGGGATATCCTGCGTACAGAGGCCCAGTGTCCTGTGTTGGGCTCCTCACAGCCTCAGGCTGGTCTCAATGTCACAAGCCTCCTGCCTTAGTCTCCTGAGAGTTGGAATTATAGGTATATGCCACTATATCCAGATCTAATATCATTAAGGTTTTATTACATTTACTTATGTGATGTGATGTGATGTGTGTGTGTGTGCGCGCACGTGTGCACGCATGTGTGTCTGTAAATGCACGCAAATGCCACAGCAGACCAGGGGATACCAGAGGACAACTTGTGGAAGTCAGTTCTCATCTTCCGCAATATGGGCTCCTTGAGATTGAACCCAGAGTTAGTCTTGACTGCAAGCACCAATACCCACTGAGCCATTTTACCAACACTCTGACATCTTCTTAGTGAGGAAACACATTAGCGTGGTATCTACCCACTTAGAGCTGATACACAGAGGTGATATGAAGCAACATGCATCATATAGCTGATGAGCAGATCCTGTGCCCACCAGCCACAGGGGTACAGCCTGATGACTGTACAGTCTGCTGGAGAGTGATACCTCTGCCTGTTATTTGCTTCCTCTGGTAATGTTTTGTCCAAGGAAAAGAGAAAACAAAAACAAAAACAAAAAAAATAAGGAATATTGTTCTTCACCAGAAGCCACTGAGCCACTCTTTTGAACGTAGCTGCCTGCCTGCTTGTTGAGGTAATTTTCTCTCTGGGGTTGACCACTGTATCATTGAAGCGCTCTTGTAACACAGCAGCTCCCACAAACTCAAGTTCTTTTTATTTAGTCACGTACAGACATTTCAGGAGGATTTGTTGCCAGCTGTTTGGCACATGCACAATGCTACCTGGGGGTCACCGAGAATCCTGCATCTCCAGGCTTCAGCCCATTTTCAAGTGAATGTGTGTGGGGTCTCCTTAGCAAGAAGGTCTCCTGTTGGGCACCACACTCTCCTCTGTCTCCCTCCCCTGTCTTCTTTCCAGACAAAAGGAGGAGGAGGAAGAGGAGGAGGACAGAGAGGAGGCAGAGGAGGACAGGGGTGAGGAAAGGGGACTGTTATGACACATAAAAACTAGCCAGTCACTACAGAGCTTGATGTGCTAGGGTAGGGGTGGGGTGGATGATGGAGTGGGACCCAGAGCGTCTTCTCAGAGGGGAAGGAGAGGGAGAGGTACTCGGAGGAGAGGGGTTTGATTTGGAATGTAAAGTCAAGTAAGTAAGTAAGTAAGTAAGTAAAAGTAAGTAAGTAAGTAAGTAAAAACAGAAACTAGCCAGGGCATTTTCAGCTGTGTGATAGTGAGTTCTGACTGTCCACTTGACACACTGTGGAATCACCTGGGAAGAGGAGGGCTCTCAATAAGGAAGTGCCCAGATTAGGTTGGGCCTGTGACCACATTTGTGAAGTGTTTCCCGAATTGAGTTAATTGTGGTGGGAAGACCCACCCTGAATATAGACGGCACCATTTCATGGTTTGGATGCTGAGCCTGCATGCGTGTGTTCACTGTCATCGTCTCTTGACTGAGCATGTAGGTGACCAGTTCTCTCCTCTTTCTGTCACTGTGACGTCCCTGCTCTATAGCCAAATCAATCCTCTCTCCTTTAAATTGATCTCAAAGGGAATTTCTTTTCAACACATCAGCAAGAAGGGGGAAAGACAAAGCTGTGGTCTACAAACATATGCTACAACCAAACCCGGTCTCATTTAAATGTTTGTGTGACAAAGGAAAGGGTTGTGCCCTTTCTTCCTGTAATGGCCACTGACATCTCCCAAACCAAGCCCAGATTTCGGTTAGGAAGTGTAGAGAGTTTGTTGCTGTTGCTTGCTTGCTTGCTTGCTTTTACCTTTAAAAGGTTGTGAATATGTGTATCCAAAACGCAGGGGGTGAAGCACTTGGAATTCAATGTCCTGGAAAGTTAAGTTTTCCCACTGAACTGTCCTCATTGCTGTCACCCTTTGTGTTCCTTGGATGTGGACTTTGCAGTGAGCACGCTGCTCTGCGTTTCACTTCTCTCATCTCCGTGCCGAGTCGGCAGAATCAGAGGCTCCCTCTTGTCACCAGCAACCAAGAGTTGACAGGGATGGGCAGCCATGACTGCTTCGCCATGAGTGTCTGGAGCTGAAGGGAGCTGGGGACATGAGTCATCGTGGAATCGTGCCACACAATTAAGTCTGTATTCAAGCCCCAGCTCACGAGGAATGTTGGATGAGGACAACGCTTATGGGTCTGTCCTGGAGGCACAAGTGCCACTGGGATGAGTCTGAATGACAGCATGGGCCTTAACATCCAGAGATTGAGATGTTTTTAATGTGTTGGTGAGGAACCATTACTGAGGTATGCTGGGATTGTGTCTAGAAGATGGAAGGTTTGACTCTTGGCGGCACTGGGGACAATACGTAGCCTGGCTGGAGAAGAGGAACATTGTGAAGGTGCTGCTGCAACTGATGGCCAGACAACAGACACCAGTCTGGGCTGTGGGCAGCTTCTACACCACGATGATGAACAGCATTCTGTTACATCACTGCAATCTCTAGGTTTCCAGGTCACTGAGATGTGGGAGGACACTCCCTCATCCATTTTTCTGCCTCCCTCATTCTCTGCTCAGGTTTATCAAATAGCTGTAGCCTTCAGAGGCAGGTGCTCAGGGCAAGCTGAGAAGGACAGTGACAAGACGCTCTGACCAAGGGTCAGAGGTCAGTGATGTTTGCACGGCTGCTCCTTGGTCCATCACCTGTAGCCATCCTCAGTTCTCCACTAAGCATGCACAGGTATCTCTCTGGGAATACTGTCCTGTACCATTGTGGGCATAGAGCAGGTGTGGGGGTCCCCTGCCTGAGAAGATTGCTCTGTACTCACACCCCCTATACCCTTCAATTCATCTCACACACACGAAGGATGTGGCTCTCCATGCCTATGCCTTGGGACTAGCACTGTTTCTTAAACATCTGACTCTTTGATGCCAAAAGTCAGCACAGCCTTTCTACTTTCTCCTTAAAGTGTGTTCACCAGGAATACCTGTCCCATCCCTGGGGCCTTTGCACTTCCAAGAAGCATGGTGTGATAAAAACACACTTGCAAGTGCCTGGGTCTCAATTTAGAACGTGTTCTGTCTTAACCAAGTTGTGGCCTTGGCAGGTCAGAACCTCTGCTTCCCCTTGATAGAATCAGATTCATGGCTCATGTGCAAACTGTAGTAAAATATGTATAATGTACAACTTCCTGTTCTCAGCTCTCCGTATGGGGTCAGTGCACACATTCACACTGTTGGGCAGCAATTCCTACTATCCGTCTCTGGAACATTCCTGTCCTCCCAAGATGATGCAGTCTCTCCACTAAACACTGATTCTTCTTTCTATGCATGTGATACCTATGACTCTGCTTCCTATATGTAACAATGACAGCTCTTAAGTGTCCCAGGCAATGTCACATGAGCCTTGTGCTATATCTCCATAGGATGGTTAGGCAGTCAAATGAGACCAGGAGGAGCCTGTCCAGTACCTCACATATGAGAGTGTGCATTGATGGCTACTTCCTTTCTTCTGTCTCTGTCCCTCTTAACAAGTGCACCTGCCTTCCACTCCACATGGCCCAGTGGGTAAGTGGGAGGAACCCTGTAGACTTAAGAGTCTTTTCTAGAGGAAGATCTGGAATCTGTATGTCCTAGGCACAGAGACCAAAGCATGGATTTACATTCTCCAAAGAGCTGTAGGCACTTACTTGTGGGGAGGGGTGAGTAGGATTGCAGAAAGCTATGAATATCAAAGACAGGGACACTAGGAATTACACTGTCCTGGGAATTATTTCAGAAGTCCCCCATAAAACAGTAAAACCTCAGGAGTCCAAATGAATATTCCCACTTTTAAAATAAAAATCTACGGGCCTGTGAACTGCCTTCCCTCGCACCTGCCATAATCCTCCAGGCTAAGCAAGCTTTCTGGGGCTTCAGCAGGGATGGCGTGGCAGGTGAATGGAGCCCACATGTGGTACTGGCTGCTGAGGACCCTTTCCTACCTCTCTCCTCAGTGGGTTCCCTGTCCTCCTGTGGTTATAGAACATTTTGTCATCCTGGCTGCTTCTGTGCATTCTCTGTGTGAACTGTGGTCCCAGAAGTAGACACAAAGTTCCAGACACAGTGAAAGCAACATGGAGGAGAGAAGAAGGCCTGACTATGCCCTGCTTACCACAACAATATAACACCTCTTCACAGGCTGGGGAGTTTTCCTTTGAGATATATGTTATTTTTTCTTTCCTTTTCTTTTCGCTCCCCTCCCTCCCTCCCTCTCCCTCTCCCTCTCTCCCCCTCCCCCCACACCTCTCTCTGAGTCAGGGTCTCACTCTGTTGCCCATGCTGCCCTTGAGACTGCCATTCTCCTGCCTCAGCTTCCCAAGTGCAGAGATCATAAAGGCTTGTTGTTGTTACAGCCAACCTAAAGTTTGTCTTATTTCAAATGGTTTACTCTTTGAGAAAAATCCCCTGCTGACCCCTTATTCTGTCTCCTGTGGAGGAAGTTCCAGGTGCTTCTTGGAAAGGGTTAACTTGAGGCCTCTAAGCCCTTAGGCAGCAATTGGTCCTCTCTGTTTTGGGTTTTTCATCTATAGTCCTGACCAACTGCAGAATGAAAATGTTTGACAAACTTTGTGCCTGTCTTGAAGACTTACAGAGTTTAATACTGTCGTCATTTACCCAAACAGCATAGTTTAACAAGTCTGTGCACAACGTGGATGCAGCAGTGGGTGGGTGAGCTGACAGTGTGTGAGGATGGAGCTGGTGAGCTAGTTGTTCAGAAAGTCCTAGAGGATGGATGGTGAACCTGTGTCCAGCCAGAACCTGTAAATGTGGCATCACTCAGAAACAGCACCCGTGCCAGGTGTTGGAACACATACTTGTAATGCCACCATTCGGGAGGTGGGGAATCAGGAGTTCAAGGTCAATCTTGCCTGCACAGTGAGTTTAAGTTAAGATGATGTCACAGTACTTGGGATGGACTATGAGGCCATTGCCCGGGCTTGGATCAGGAGAGGAGTCTGGACATGAAGCAAGAAGGCCATGAAGTGGTAGAGATGAAGTCAGATGCTGCAAACAGTCATGGTGCCTAAACTGGAGAGTCCCAAGAAGAACCTCTCTCAGTATGGGCACAAGAATCCAGTCCACTATGCCATGGGACTGCCATGGGGCTGAGAGTGGATCCTGCTGTCTTTGCCACTGGCTCACTGTGTGTAGTCACAGCAGCTGTAAGAAAGGATGTTCACCCTCAGACTACTCCACCCTGGCCTTTCACATCACTCATGACTAACAACCATATAGGTTAACCCATGCCTAGGAGACACCTGGTTGAGCACCCCTTGCTGCTGTCACCTGCCAAGCTTTCTTGAAGAGAAACTTTATGTTGCAACTTTCTGTAACATTGTCTCTAATTCTTTTGTCAAAAGACCTATTCCTGTTGAAGGACAGGTGTGTAAAGGAGAAGGAAGAGGAGGAGGAGGAGGAGGAGGGTATCTTCTTCCCAGTGGTCTGATGACCACAGCCTGTGCTGCACTACACGTAGAGTTGTATCTCTTAAGAATGTGCTCACATTTCTGTGGGAGGCTTTCTGGCCTCAGAGAAGTTTTAGATAGTGGGGGCTTTCTCTGTGGATGCTGCTTGGCCAGCAGCAAGGGTAACTGTCCATTTGTGTTTTTATGAATATTCATCTTAACTTGACAGTAGTGAGGAAGAGCTGTGCTGTGTGGGTGTAGGCACTTCAGACACATGGCATGAAGGATAGCCAGCTGGAGCTGCAGGTGCTGACAAGCTAATGTCCCCCCTTTTCTGTCTGCTTGTTGTGCAGATCCTAGTTATAATCCTGTAAGGTGGCATCCTTGAGATGGGTACATGCAAGAATCTTTCAGCTTTCCTTGCAGGCATGCACATCTCCTAACTGTAACCCCAGCTATTCCCTGAAGTAGTCACATGTATGAATTAGGAATCCTGATGGAAGGAGTGTGGTAAGCTACTGTTGTTTCCTCCCCCTCCTCCTCCCCCTCCTCCTTTGCACAACCCCTCCAAGGCTTCACCAACCTCAAGTGCACTGATATCCTGAGGCACAGAACCTACAAGCCATGGGTGCTTCTGGATGTAGAATAGCTGTTACCAATGGAAGACCTTCTGTCTCCCAGAACTCTATGCTAAATTTGGATTAAAGTGTGCCTCAACTGATCCTGCACTTTCTCTCACTTTAAAATTTTTCCTTTGGCAATTCCAATTAGAGCTGCTTTCTCTAAACTGTCCTCTGGTTAGTGCATAGTGATGAAATGAACCATCTTTAGCAATTACAGCACAGTCTACAATAAGCAGAAGACAAGTTAAGCCTTCTGTCTCTGGCCATGAACTTGGCTAAAAGACGAACCTCCTAGTCTCATAGACTGCAGTGAAAGGTTTGTTGAGGCTTGATCTATTGCGATGTATTGTAATTTTGAATTCTCTCACAGTTTACCAGCCTTTGTTGTGCAAACCTGGCTCCTTAATTTAAAACTGTTCATATTTTAAAACTGTTTTTTGTTGCTATGTATTGTCATGCTAATTACTGGCCCTGGGGTGCCTCAGGGTTGAGAAGATCCTCACAAAGACCAAGTGATGCTATGTAACCTTGTTCCTCAAGTCAAGTCATCCCTGATTGGTATAAAGATGCCTACAGCCTATAGATGGGCAAAAGAGAGGTAGGCACAGTTCAGTTCCTGGACTTGGGGTCTGAGGCTGAACATGAAGGAAGAGAAGAGACAGTGGAAGACCCCACAGGGTAGATGAATCTTGAAGACATAGCCACAAGGGCTGGCCAGTCAGTGTAAGAACAGCCCAGGTTGAATGTAGCAGGTCATATCTTGGGGTTATTGGCAGGGAAGTAGACATAATAGTATAGAGGGTAGATATCTGCCCAGCTCTGGTGCTCTGAAGGCTTATTATAAATATAAGGGTTTTGTGTCTTTATCTGGGAAATGAATGATCTAAGGGTGTGAGCAGTTACTGTTCCCACCCCTCAGAGGGCTGTGGCTGTGTTGGTGAGAGGACCCTGACATGCACAAAGCATTGCACTTGTTGGTGAGTGACCTGGTAAAGGTGGTGGAACCAGACGCCATTCCTCCATGTGTTCGCTTGGGAGGGAGCCCAGTGGGCTTGGGATCCTGTGAGCATGTTTGTCCTGCCATGTGATTCACAATGTTCTCTTTCTTTCTTCCTGGTTGTATCTCTGAGCAGTTGGATGGACAAATTACTTCAAGAAGACTGAAGTGGTGTTCTGCACTCAGGGTCTTCTGAAGATGGTGTGCCCAAGTATCTTGCGAGTAGACATTTTTCATTTGGGATGGACACTCTTGTGAGTTTAACATCGAGGGAACCTAACTATTCTGAGTTGAAGGACACCAGTGTGCTCCACACCAATCTTGCAGCAAAGGTCACTAGTTCCACACCAAACTCAATAGCATCTGCAGGGTAGTTCAGCGAGCCTGCTTCATTTTGCTTTTCCTGATAGCATGAGAAGGCCCATAGAAGGAGAAGGTGGTCACATGTATGTATTCTGTGCTTAGCCTCACCCTCCTGGTTGCTGAGTCTTGCCCAGAAAGCAGGTGATGAAGTTTGAGGCTCAGTGTGTGTGGAGGTAAAGTGCCTTGAGCAGCTGCAGGCATCCCGACCCCTTCCTTTGCATTTCTTTTTTACAGGATTTGGGAGAGGGAAGAGCAAAAGTCTGGAATGCAGGCTGATTTCCTGATTTAGTCTATATCAAGCAATCCAGAGTAATTTGGTCTTATGTCAGCACACTGCTGCAGCTCCATTGATAACACAGCAGCAGGCTTACACATGGCTGCACTGTCTACGCTTCGCCCGTGGGTCTACTGCACCACATCCAGCAATCTTGCTCTTTCCTGCCTCTGTTCCAGGATCCCTGTGGACTAACACACAGCCAGAGGCTACAACCTGCTGCCGGGAGAGCTTAGCCCTGTATTCCAGTGTATGATCCGCCATGCCACATCCCCAATCCTGTGACCCACCATGTCCTTCCCCAAATCTGTTCCTATTTGTCCTGGTCAGGGAGGGGCACTCTGTTGATCAGTCTAATTCTGCCCTCATTTGTTCATGTTAGAACTAGTTCCCAAGTCGCAGACTCATTTGGGGGTGATGCAGGATTGCGCTGGATGAAAAGAGCAGGATGGCCTTTGAAATATAGAATTAAAAACCCTCAAAGAAGATAAACTATATTTGGGGCACATTTTTCACCTTCATAAAAATAAAACAATAAAGGTATGTTTGAAGAAAATATAATGTAAATATGTATTAATTTCACCTCATTATCTTTTATAAAGTTAAATTATAATATGGTTAAAGAGCAAAAATCGTTAAAACGTTAAACATCTCAGATGAGAAAGTAAAGAACTCATGACTTCTGAAGTAATATCTGAAAAGCAGTATAAATGGATTTGTTCCACTGAGTCTATTGTGTTAATTTATGAACAATTCTTTAACATCTTATCTTTAGAAAATAAAATTAATAAAAGAAGATTCACCTGCCAGAAGTCGGCCACCGTGGCGGGAAGTGGGCCCTGGGTGGCAATGTATGCGGGGTTTCGTGGGTCATGGTCCATCTGCAGGAACAAGAGGGTTGGGATAAGGATCAGTTACACAGGCAGGAAGACATGGGAACACGGGACAGCACAGCTTGTACCCATGGCTATTAACATACAGGGCCCGCACAGGAAGTCCCATCACCATCAGATGCATAAAAGCCAGGACACTCCAACTGACAGTGAGTCCTTCAGCCTGTCTATCCTGTTCCAGAGCAGGGCATACAAATGAAGACCAGGAGCCGAGCAAAACGGGGCCAGTGCCTGGATGTACAGGCAATGTTGATCACCATTCATGCCACCTCAGAGCAGCTGAGATTCTGCTCCAGGACAGGAGGCAACCTCCACCCACTCCAGGACATGTGGACGCCTGCCAGAACTGGGTCTAGTAGAGAGTGGCTATGCCTGAGTTGCTAGCAATGGGCCCATGCCCACATGCAATAGACAAGTTTGTGTGTCTTGGAACACATAAAAATACTTGGCTGAGGAGCTCACTCATGTTGGGTGTTTTTGTTTATCCTGGGAGGGACACGTGCAACCAACCTGGGATCACTGGTCTGTGAGTCTGTGTTAGTGTGTCTGCCTGCAAGTCTGCATGCGTGTATCCATCTGTGTGTGTCTGTAAGTACTGTGTGAATAGGTAGCTGTAGGTCTGTGGGTGTGTGTCTGTCTGTCTGCATGTTTATGTCTCTTTGTGTCTAATGTGTCTGTCTGTATGCCTCTGTATATGCATATGTACATGTGTATGTCTTCATGTTTGTGTGTATTGGCATCTCTGTGTGTCTACATGTGTGCATTCCATCAGTGTGTATCTCCATGTGTACATTCACAGGCATTTCATAGATGTGGTCCACCTTTCCAGACGTTCATTTCTGTTTCTTTTCTGACTGTGAGAGACTGAGAACAAAGAATGGGATTGAGGGTAGTTGATTTGTTGTCATATGCCTTGCTCACTCAAATGGGGGACATTCCACATCACAGACTTTAATTTCAATGGCTAACTTGAAGACTGACTATGCACATGCACGCACGCGCGTGCGCGCGCACACACACAGAGAGCGAGAGAGAGCGAGAGAGGGAGAGAGCGAGAGAGGGAGAGAGCAAGAGAGCGAGAGAGAGAGAGAGAGAGAGAGAGAGAGAGAGAGAGAGAGAGAGAGAGGAGAAAAAGTTTTAACAATGTGCTCCTTGCGATGGCTTGGGAAGGAAGAGACTCAGCCCCCATTAGCCCATGCACAGCTTGTGAGCACTCACAGGGATGAAGCCTGTCATCACAGAAAGGTGCTGGACGCACCTTGTAATTATGTGAGGCATGAAAGAGGGCAAGAACACAAAGCAGCTGGTGTGAGTTATTCTAACAGAACAACAATGTGGAAGCTGGCTGGGGTGGGGGCAGGGGAGAGCTTTCTGTGCATCTAATTTCATGATTCATAATTAAAACTGGACCTCGTTTTGAGATTCACAACATACACAATACAGGTAAAATTATGTTGCTTTCACTGAAAGCCCCAATTAAGATGTTTCAGCAGAAAAATGCTTAGCAGAATTGAGGAGTTTTGATTTTTCAAAATATGCATTTGCTGGGGGTGAGAGCTATTTACAGAGGCCCTGTCTTTCAGCAAACAGCTATGCAGAGGAAGGGACACACCACCCCCTTCTCCTATATGATTTCTTTTCCCCAAAACAGCATAGACTATATAGCATATTTAAAATTTGGGACATGTTTAAATTACCAATTTATCTGCTTTAAGAATGAGAAATGCAAGATTAAAAGGAAACATTATGGGCAGCATTTTGGGAGGGCAAGTTGTCCACTTTTGTGACATTAAAAAACATCTAACCCCATCGAACTTGCTCAGAAACCAAGCAGAAGGTAAGAAGGGTGTGAGCATGGCAGCACGGGGAAGGATCCGGGAGAGGAGGCAGGCAGCACGGAATGCAGGGAGGGAGGATGGTGCAGGATAGTGCATCACCCACCAATGTGAACAGCACAAAGTCTACCCTGGTCTGCTTAAGCCTTTGCTTAGAAGTGAGGCAAACATTCAGCTAGACAGGCAGAAGTTTTACCACATCTAAGTTTTTAGGGCAGGGCAACTATGTTTAGAGTTTGCCTGATGCGTTTCTATGAATGGGACTATTTAGTTTAGTAGGGGAATACAATGACTGGCCTGCCATGGTGGTCAATTAACATGCTGCCCACTCCAGCATTCTCTATTCTTCATGGCTGTTTCCTGCTTTCTTTCTCATTGTTCTCTGCTTCTCTTTATAGCCTTCATATGAGCAGTATTATGGTTCTATGCACACACTTCCAAGTATACACAGTGTCTGGGTCTCAGTTCTAGTGTGTGCAGATTTGGGCATGAGGGTACATATCTGAACGGGTGTTCTGAGCGCATCAGTGAATATCTGCAATGTGCTGAGGCAGATGCCACACTTTGGGGGCAGGAGGCTGTAGGGATGCATCTATACTTCCTTTATAGAGCCTCCACTCTGCTCCTGAGGCATATCCTTACTTAGCTTTCAGTGGTGAGCTAAGGAACTGGCCTAGCAATGGCTTCTCAACAACAGTCTTCCTACTGGGGGATTTTTCAGGAACCCAGTCTGCTCTAAGAGATCAGCATGACAGATAATCCTAGGAAACTCATTCAAGTTACTTTAGGGAAACCAAGTCAAAAGTCCCGGGTACCCAAGTATGCAGAATCTGCAGTGCTGCTTGTGCAGTTATAAGAAGGAAAGCCGTTAGCCTGTGTTGACTCGAGCCCTCACTCCACTGTGTCTCAGGCTGTTATTACAACACGGGGTGAAAGTCCATGTATTTCTATAAGCATGACTTGAAGAATGAGCCAGTGTCTTGCTGTTGAAAATGGATGACAACCGTTCAGTCTGTGAGTTACTAGCTTCATCTTTACACTTAAGCTCTCAGCAATGTTCTAAACAAAACTGACTTTGAAAACAGAGCACCGCGCATTTTAAGTCAGAAGCCCTGAAGAGCTTAGGAGAGGGAAGGGGAAGCAGTAAACAGGGAGTGTCTACTCCAGACAGGCCCTGTCCTCCCCAAGCTGCAGCCCCCAAACCGTGGGAAGACCTGGCCAGATTTGGGGAGGATGCACAGTCCTGGGTGCTGGAGTTACACAGTGTCTGTATATATTCTGACACTCCTGTGATTCCCTGCACCCCTGATGTGAGGCAAGTTTCACAGAATTATCTTTTTGTTTTTCAAGGCAAGTTTTCTCTGTGTAGCGCCAGCAGTCTTGAACCTCTCTGTGTAGATCCAGGGAAGCTCTCAATTCAGTGATATGCCTGCCTCTGCCTCCCAAGTGCTGGGATTAAAGGATGGTGGCAACAAGAATGGCCGGCACGCTTTCCTAAAAGCATACACAATGAGACTCTTGTCCTGATGCCAAGTCTTCACTTGGGTACTAGAGCTTTGCAACCAAGGAATGCTGTCTAAGGCCCTTTCATACACAGAACAGAGATTTATTTAACACTGATGAACACCAAACTTACGAGCACAGATGTTTTGTTGAGTATGTTCTGAGAATCCACAAATTGTCCCCCCACATTTGGCCAACTTCTTAGGACATCTGTCATGCTTTTCTTAGGATCCACCCTGTCCCGACTTAAATTATTTAAATGCATTCAAACTGAAACATTCATTTTGCTCCTGTCACTGATACAGTAGGATGAACAACTGAGCTTGTTTCCTGGTGGTGTTAGGAATCTTGGGTTCTGGGTCACACATACTGCGTACTTATCTGAACCATGGCCAGGTGGGTGGCCTCCCTCAGTCTGGAGGCCCCCAGAATCGCTAAGCAAGGTGCGTAGAGTGAACGCCTCTTTCTCATAAACACTCTGTGGGATGACAGAATCCCCGTTTACTCTCATGACCCCGATTTAAAAGCAAAGATTGCTCCTTATTTACTACTGGATGACTTCCCTGAAATTTAATGAGGAGTAGGCACAGATGTAATTATCATAGTTTTATGTGGCACAGCCAGGGCCGTCTGCACTGTAATTGTAAGCTGCTCATTCAGTGGCTGCTGCGAAGGTCATTATCACGGCTCCTCTAGTTACCTCAGACAGACGGCACAATCAGTTTCTTCTGGCTCATTCTTACAATCCAAATTTAGAGGAAAAAAATTATAATATGAAGCCTAGAGAAAGCAAATGTTACCAGAATTCTGCCTTTCCTACTGTCCCTTCTGACCTGGAGCCATGGACAGCAAAGCCTGGGAATCACTCTGACATGAACTCACGGGGATGTCCTATCTCCGCGGAAGAATACCTTGTGATGTTGGTCTGTGGATGGTGCAGCTGTTGAACCACATGAACCCGCACCGAGCCAGGGTTTCAGCCTGAACTCCCTTGGTTGACTGCTTGTCACTATGGGACAGCTAAGTGTGCCTTGGCATGAGCTCTTGATGTTCAGACTTGAAAACAGCTGCTACTTACATTCTGGATCTCCCGGTCTAGTTCTTTTCAAGTGAAGGGATCAGGACAAGAAGAAAACTGCTTCAGATGACTTTGAGTGTCTATCCCCTGTCAGTTTTCTACTATGTAGAGCCTGAGCCAGACACTTATAAATCAGAATTTATACTCTGCTCATGAGTGACTCAGCTAGCAAGTCTCAGGTGGGAGCTTGACTTAGTCCTAAGCAGAAAGAACATTTGAGCAACTCCAAATGAGAACCACTGAAGCAGATGAGTTCTGGGTTTAAAGTCCACTCCTGCTGAGGTAAAGAAGGCACCCCTGTTGTATGGACATGTAAGGGTCTGGGCTCAGGTGGGAGAGACAAAGCACCAGGTCCCATTCAGTTCATATCTCACAGTGCTTAAGCTCACTGTGTGGGCTGAGGTGTTGGGAAATGAGATTGGCCACACGTGCTGGAGTCTTAACAACATTTTCACCCAAAAAGGGATGATGCTGAGCATCTCATAGTAATCTGTCAGAAGCCCCTCCCCACAATACGATGGACAGAAGCTCACAGATGGCTTCCTATTGGAGGACTGGAAAGAGCCCAGGACATGGTGATCCAGGTTTATGAATTGGAGATCACCTGTGCACTTTTAGTCCTTGGTACTGTGGGGATCCCGTCAGAAAATGTTGTGTGCTGCAGGCGGCCCTGTTTGGTAAATGCAAGCTTCAGAAGGGAGGTGAGATTCCTGGTTCTTCCCCGAGTCTGACAAGGGAGACTCTTGATGTGGTCAGTGCTACAGCTGCCCTGGATCCACAGGATGATAACCTCTGCTTTGATTAGGGTGCCTCTGAGCACACTCTGTGACTCTGCATGGCTTCTTCCCTTCCAACCACATCAGCCCCACTGTGGAGGCCAGCTGAGCCTCCCCAACGCCAGCTTTCTAGCCCTCCACTACCAGTTTCCCCTCTCTTCTTGGTCAGCCCTCAGTTGGCTCTGGCTCTTCCCTCTCCAGTCACTTCTTCTGAGGCCGGAGATAAGAACATACATCCTGAGCCTAAAGATGTGCCACTATGGGAACACAACATTACAAGGAGTGGGGAGGACATGCCTCATGGTACAGGTAAAGCTGCTCTGCCATTGGGCATGCAAACCTGCTGCCTGTCCACTCTTCTACTGGGTCAGGTTGAATGGTCCAGCCACACTCATTCAGTATCGGTCTATTCCAGCCACCGGCAAAGCCTGAAGGAGAACCCACTGTCCTGTCCTGCCTCAGAGCCATGAAATACTTGGACCCCATAAGTAAACAGGAAGTAACATCTCCAGGGAAGAGGTGTGACACTTAACAGGAATCGTCCCAAGCCACAGTTTGTGTTAGGAAACTGCCCTTGCTGTCTGGACCCTGCAGGCCACACTGACAGTGTAGAGACAGCGAGACTGGGCCAAATGCTTCACCAGCTCATAAGCTGGAGCAGGGACCTCACCCAGACCTTTCTTAGGTGGCCCATGACCACCTAAGAAATAGCCCCGTGCCTTGCCTCCCCAGGGATGGTGTACTTACAATGGGGCTGGCATTGATGTAGTCGGAACTGCCATTGCTCTTCTCAGACTTCAACAGGATCCTGGAGTGGTCATCTGCAAGTAAGCCAAGAGTGGAGGGTTAAATTGCTGCATCGCTCTCCAACTACAGGAGAGCTAACCATGGCATGCGTGGGGTGTGGGTGCCTTGAAGGCTCCATGCGCTTTAAGGCTCCCTTCCAGCCCTTTCAGCTCTGGACCATACCTTGCTGTGTGGACCCTTCCCTTCCTCACTCTGTGTATGAATCTTTGGTATAAGGGCATTGCAGTGTATGTATGGGCAAAGGCACCAGGGTTCTCACTTGGCAGAATTCAGACACCTTGACAGTTTTCCTCCTATGTTGAGCTCAAATGCCAGATTTATCTTCTACGCAGAATTAACCAAGCTCTGGCCTTTTAGTGACAGACAGCTCTGTCAACACTCAGTAAATAAACATAACCGTTCACACTACCAGGAAGGCCACTCACTATCCAAAACATAAAAGTCTGATAAATCATTAAAGCCTTGCCCGTTGTTAGAATTTAGTTTCAAAAGGAAAGTAAGGGTCAGAGAAAATGCAGAGGAAGAGAGCACAAAGCAGAAACGTGTCCACTCTCAAGATAAGAATGTGAAGAGCAGGATCCCAGCGCTGTGGAGACAGACCCCACGGTGGGATTAAGGGTACAACACCTTAGATATGGAACAAACCGCCTCCTGCCTGCTGTGCGCCCTTAGTAGAAAGTGTGTGGTGGGGGAGGGGAAGGGGCAGATGGAAGGTTGTGAAGACAGAATTGCTTAAGAGCGCCAGAACTTGTGAAAACTTCTTTGTCCTTCAGTAGTGAGTTCAAACACCGCCACCACTCTCAATCATTGCTCCCACCCCCAGAAGGTTTCTGTGAGGAGCACACAACATCATGTCTTTTATTCTGGTGAGAGAGTCATCTGTTCTTGTAAGCCCTTTACGCCTTCCTCAGACAGGTGACTTCTGTAGAAGGTGGCTCTTAGGTACTAGAGCCACTCAGTTGCATCAATGCAAACTTGAGAACTTCCCCTCCCCCCTCACATACATGTTTCTGTAATTTCATTTTGAAACAGGGCCTCACTCTGTAGCTTTGACTGTTCTGGAACTTGATTTGTAGGCCAGGCAAGCCTCGAACTCATAGAGAGCCACCTGTTTCCACCTCCCAAGTGTGCGCATTAAAGGATGCACAACTATGTTTATCTCTCTAGCTCTTTCATTTCTCTTGAAGATTTTACTTTGAAAAAAATATATCTGTGTGTATGTGTGTGTGTGAGTATGTGTGCATGTATGAGTGTGTGTATGTGAGTATGTGAGTGTGTGTGTGTGAGTGTGTGTGAGTATGTGTGTATGTATGAGTGTGTGTATGTGAGTATGTGAGTGTGTGTGTGTGTGAGTGTGTGTGTGAGTATGTGTGCATGTATGAGTGTGTGTNGTATGTATGAGTGTGTGTATGTGAGTATGTGAGTGTGTGTGTGTGTGAGTGTGTGTGAGTATGTGTGTATGTATGAGTGTGTGTATGTGAGTATGTGAGTGTGTGTGTGTGTGTGTGTGTGTGTGTGTAGGTGCACTTGCGCCATGAAGCATGTGTAGAATCAGAAGACAACTTTATAGAGTTGGTTTTCTCCTATGTCTAATGTGGTTGGGTTCTGGGGACTGAACTATTATTAGGCTTGCATAGCAAGAATTTTATCTACTGAGCCATCTTAGCCCTTATTTTAAAAGATATTTGAATTATGTAGGGTTTTGTATGGGTGCACATGTGAGTACAGGTGACCATGGAAGCCAGAACTGTCACACCTCCCTGACGCTGGAGTTACAGGCTGTTGTGAGCTGCCCAAAGTGGGTGCTAAAAACTAAACTTGGCCCCACTGGAAGAGCTGCACATACTCAACCACTGAGCTATCACTCCAGGCTTTAGCTTCTTAGACAAAGTCTCCTGTAGCCCAGGCTATCCTCTAATTCACTGTGTAGTCCATGATGACTTTGAATATCTAATCCTCCTGTTTCCACATCCCCAGTGCTGGGTTAACAGGCATGTGTACCACACTGGATTTATATAGTGCTGAGGATTGAATCCATGGCCTCACACATGCTAGGCAAGCATTCTATGAACTGAGCTACATGTACCTCCAGCCATAATTAAAAATGACAATAACACAACAATGACAGCAACAGCAACAATGGGTGCTGGAGAGATGGCTCAGTGTTTACCAGGGCATACTCCACTCACAGACAACCTGAGTAGGGTTCCCAGCATCTATATCAGTGGCCAGCAATGGCTGGTAATTCCAACTCCTGGGGAACTGATGCCTTCTTCTGGCCTCTGAGGGAATCTGCACTTGTGTACATAATCCCACACAGACACACATGTATGCATGTAATTTAAAACAACCACCACCAGGTTTGGGGAAGTTACGAGACTTATACCAGATTGAATTTGGGAAGCATAATCTGTTGGGCTCTAGGCAATAGAAGACTGCAGCCTAGAGGTCTGTCTCAGGGTGTGGTGGAAGGTGCTTCAAGCGGAGACAGGATTAGGCAAGAAACATCTATAGACCGGATGAAGGTTCATACATCTCATGGTATTAACATTTATCTATTCACCTATGTATCTGTTGAGGGTTGGAGAAGCACCATGAAAGCAGTTAAGACAGTGAATGCCAAGCCATCTCTGCAGGTTTTTTGTTTTTTTTTTTTTTTTAAGCAAAGATGTAGGTTATCAAAAAAAAAAATCCCATGGGCTGGATGGCTCCTTCCTGTATAACTGTACTAAATGCAAACTGGCAGCATCAGGAAACTGAAGTACACCTTCTTTTCCTGATGCAAGTTACCATCATAAATATTTGTTAAGAAATATTCTTAAATCATTCCAGTATTCTATATTTTCACACATACTAGGGGAAAAAAGAGGCACACCACCGTCAAGCTGCTGTGGTGGCCGCTAAACGGACTCTGTAATATTTTAGTAGAGAACCACATTCCTAGTTCCTTCCAGAGTGTTCCAGAGGGGCACCCGGAAATCTGATTTACTGTAAATGTTCTCAATACACCAACTGTAGGCAATAGGGAGACACATTATTAAACAGCAAGATCTGGTGGGGAAGGAACAAGGAAAGGAAAGACCGCAGCTCATGATCTCCAGCTCTAGTATTGCGTGCGTGCTCAGTAAGTTCTGAATGTTCCTAGTGGAACTCTTTGTTAGGCTGGGGAGATCTGAGAGCAACTGGGACTTCTCTCACAGGAACAGCTTGGCCCAGAACAGCAGACAGCAACTGTGTGCTTGGGCTCAGCAGGTGGCTGCAGCTGGACTTTCTTATCAGAAAGCTGTGAAAAAGTCCCTTGAATCTGGAGGCTTGGAACAAGAAAGACAGTGAGCAGGAGCCTTCAGTCTGAATATGAAGAGACTCTGTCATGGCTTCTGTCTGCTAACGTACAGCAGCGACAGTAGCTGCTGTGGACCTCTGTGCACAACAGGCACACAACATTCACCTTTTCCTCATCTTAAGAACCTCAAATGAAGGACAAGCCTCCTGCCCTCTGGTGGTATATTTGGCTTTAGATTGTATTTTGTATTTGTGTATTGCTTTTAAACTTAGGCTATTTTGTTTTTAACATTGGTCTACTTTGGGTCATGTTTTTGGAAACCCATGGGGCCTTCCAAAAAGGGCCAGCACACCATGCACAGCAAGGACATGCACAGAGATAAGTCAGTAGCAAATCTCTAACCTAATGTGTGGTCTTCTTTCCCTGTTCATATTTTTTTAAAGCAGTGCTATAGGAGCTGGCGAGAGGCTTCCTAGACTGCAAAGATGGCAGGGGGGCCTGTGAGATCAGTCTACACACGTCAGGTCAACTGTAAGTTTCAGGAAAGCCAGGGGGACAAACAAACACCAGGTCGACCCCTATCTGTGCTTTATGGGAGTTATTCCTTCCTGTCCTCAGGGCAGCACTTACATAGCATAGAGTGACAGGACACATGGGTCAATGGTGGTATCTTTGAGCAATTTCAGTTAACAAGTGGGTGTGTTTTTTTCAAAACTCGGTCTGAGAACTCTGTAACTAGGAGCATCTCACTTTCTGCATCTAGTCCTATAATTGTTGGAGCTATTTTCTTTCTAATGAGATCCACAATCTGGGAGGGAAGGTGAGAAACAAATATGGAGGATACTGTTGGTCAAACCCACCACACATCACTACCTTCCGACTTTCCCCAGTATCTGTCACATATCAGCACTTTGTTCAGCAATATTCTTGATTTCTACAACATTCCATAGTTTTACAGATATCATCTCTGCTCTCCTGGATACCTATACTACATATTAAATGGGACTATATTCTTATTTTATATAGAAGAAATGGAGGTTCAGGAAGATCTGTTCTTGGTCAGTCTTAGGAGAAAGCAGCTTTAAGTCTAAGTTCTGTCATCTGCTAGCCTGGAGTGTTTAGATAAATTACTCCGTGTTTCAGAGGATTGGACTTGTCTTTCAAAATATGGCGTTTAATATCTAATTACAGGACTGTTGTGATAAATGACATCTATTATTAGAACACAGTGAGGAGTTCAGGAATAAGTTTAAGGCTACAGATGGACCCACAGATGGAGTGGAAGTCCACTGAGTTAGCAAAATGTGTGCAAAGACCACGGTCTCATCAGTAAATAGAAAATGACTTTCACAAGTGCCAACATAAGGAACAAGTTCCAGAATTACAAGGGAAAAGCCCAGGATGACAGTCTCCCTTTAATGGTGGAGAGCTCTAAAGTTTCATCATTAATGGATGTGGGAAATAGAATCTTGGTGTTTAGACGATGCATGGAAGCCACTTTTGGTCTAGAATAGACCCCTCAGAAAAGTGGTTCCTACAGCTCCTGGTATTGCTGCTCATGTGGTCCAAGCAATAGCAATGTGTAGCTAGTCATCTCCATCTCACTGGTACATGCCTTCCTCCAAGTTGCCTGTCTCTTGATGTTCCTCTTCTCCCTGTGGTGCTCATACTCCTACGGTCTTCCAAGGTGCTCAATATACTATCCCTTCCCCCCCCCATGTGCTTGTCCCTCAAATCTCCATGGCTCATCTCATGTCCCCATTCCTCATGCCTCTGTATTCTTCATCCCTCCATGTCTCAACCCTATATGGTGCTCATCCCTCTGCACCATTCGCCCATGTTGGTCATCCACCTGCATCACTGCCACTCCTCCATGTTCCTCGCTCCTCCTTATAGTCAACCCAGTGAATGGTCTCCATGGTCATAGCTTTCTTCCCTCCTTTCACATGCCCACTGACAGCTGATGAACAGCAATTATGTAACCAGATATTACCTACTGCCCTCAGTAAACCAGACAGCAATGCTGCCCCATGTTCCCAGTGAGGGATAGCAAATGTACAGAACTGACTGTATTCAGTCCTACTTTGCTTAGGCAAAAGAACACATTGTTACATGTGTTTGCTCCAATGCTCCATATGGGTGCCTCAGAATACCTAGGAACAGAAAGAAATAATGTGACCTGCTTTTCTTGTTGCTGTGACAAAGTATCAGATGCAGCAACTTAAGGAGCAACTTGAGGGTAAATACTGCCTGTCATGCTTGGGGAGACAGATAGGACATGGTAGGTAGCTAGTGACATTGTATATGCAGTCAGGAAGTAGAGAAGAGTGAAAGATGAGGCACTGCTCTCTTCCTCCTTTTATTCATGTGGCAACATCAGCCCTTGGGATGGTGCCATCCACATTTGGGGTAAATCTTCCCTCGTTAGTTACAGTTAAATTATTTTTAAAATTTATGTATATGGTTTCATGTACTTGATCTCTCTCTCTCCCTCTCCCTCCACCCACCCCTCGTGGTGTGTGTGTGTGTGTGTGTGTGTGTGTGTGTATGTGTGTGTGTGTGTGTGTTTGCCTGGTGTCTGCAGAAGTCAGAACATAGCATGAGATCTTCTGGAACTGGAGTCATAGGTGATTGTGAATCCCTATGTGAATGCTGGGAACAGAGCCTGGGTCCTCTACATGTGCTCCCAATAACTGGGACATTTCTCTAGCCCCGGTTAAGGATTTTTGGAAATATTCTCAGACACACCCAGAAGTGTGTTTCCATGATTCCAAATCTAACCACATTGATAATTAAGATTAATGCTTGCAGGGGATGGAGAGATGGCTCAGTGGTTAAGAGCACTGGGTGCTCTTCCAGAGGACCTGGGTTTCATTCTCAGCACTCATGATGCCTACAACTCTTTGTAACTCCAGTCCTAGGGGATCTGATGCCCTCTTCTGGCCTCTGAGGGCACCAGACATGCATATGATGCACAGATATACATGCAGGCAAAACACCCATGCACATATAATAAAAAATAAATTAAAAAAGAATCACAACTCAATCTTGTTTCCACTTGACACTCAAATATCATACTTTGAGTCATAGCATTCCATTCTTGTCCTCTAAAACCTCGTGTTAATCTCTGCAAAACTGAGTTAGTCCATCTCCAAAAGTCCCCATCACTTTCTAACCATCTCAATGCCACTCAGAAGCTTAAAGCATGAACTTTCTCCTGAGAACCCAGTTTCAACTAGAAGCCCCTGTAAGATAAAAGCCACGGACTTCTAACACACAACAGAGAACAAACATTCCTGTTCCAAAAGGGAGGAATGGTAGCAAAAAGCAAAGAGCAGAACAGTAAAAATGAAACCCAGCCGAGAAAACACTGACCCTGCAGTCCCATGTCTGGCATCTGCCGCTGGCGAGATCAGTTGAGCTTCAACAGCCTTGGTTAGTTCCACAGCTCCAGCCTACAGCACACACAGTCTCTTTCTTGGGGTGCCTCCCTCTGTGCCTTTTTTGGTGGACATCCCACTGTTCTGGTATTTTCAACAATACATCTTAGACTTCATCTTCCCAGTTTCATGCAATGGCCTTTCAAGGTCTCCTTCCATGGGGTCAGAACCTGTCACCCTTAGTCTGAAGAACCTTGTTATTACCCACCATGACCCTTTAGTTCTTGCATCTCCCCTGGCTGCACAAAGTGCCATGTGGATGACAATTCCAGCCTGGATTGTGGTTATGCACTGAGGACCTAAGTTGCATCCTTCTCTTGCATGGATCCCGGGGAAGCACCGCCCTAGGCAGTTGTTCTGAGCAGAGATCCCCTCTGCTGGTATCCTCAGTGCAGGCTTTCTTTCCCAGTGAATTTACATTTTCACTACATAGGGCCTTTTGTGGGTTGGGGTCTTCTCAGGATACATTTTCTGTAACCCCAGTACAGAGCACAAGGTTTCTCTTTAATGGTGCTAATCCAACACTTTTTCAGCTACTGTCAATGACTTTAAACTTATTTATTTGTTCATCTTTCTTTTCTTTTCTTTCTTTCTTTCTTTCTT
>NC_034596.1:110763727-110772502 GCF_900095145.1 Mus pahari | reverse complement strand
TCTCTCTCTCTCTCTCTCTCTCTCTCTCTCTCTCTCTCTCTCTCTCTCTCTCTGTTACAAAGATGAAATGCAGAAAGCAGAAGGGTTTTTGTTTGTTTTGGGTTTTTTTTTTGTTTGTTTTTGTTTTTTTTGAGACAGGGTTTCTCTGTATAGCCCTGGCTGTCCTAGAACTCACTTTGTAGACCAGGCTGGCCTCGAACTCAGAAATCTGCCTGACTCTGCCTCCCAAGTGTTGGGATTAAAGGCGTGCACCACCACGCCTGGCTAGAAAGCAGTAGTTATGCAACAGCCCAAGTGCTATCCTGTCTTGAGATTCCCTCGTCAAACGCCTTAGTTCATAACTCAGCCTCACTAGATTTTCAGGGCCTAGGCAGATGGTAGCCAGGTTCTTCAGCAGACTTGACTGCCTCAGCTCTTGATGGGAGTCCTAGATGGAGCTAGTATTCATGTTATTCTGCTCTTCCAGACTCTGACTAGAATGGCCCACTAAGCTCTGCGTAGTAGTAAGGACTTCTAGATCACAGTTTTAAATCCTACATTCCTCTGGCAAACCATTTCTAAAACCTCAGAGTCAATCCCAAGACCTGTGGGCGGCCTCACTTCTTGGTAACTATTTTCTACATTAGTTGCTTTCTTGTGAGGAAGTATCTGGCAAAAGCAATGTAAGGAAGGGTTTGTCTTGGCACAGTTTTAAGGTACTGTCCATCTTGGTGGAGATGGCATAGTTGCAGGACACAAGGCAACTGGTCACATGGCATCCACAGCCAGGAAGCAGAGAGAGTGGAACACTGGCTCCATTCACTTTCTCCTTTTCATTGAGCCTGGGATTCCAGGCTGTGAGGAGAAACTGGTGCCAGTGTGAGAAGTACCTGCTCAGTTCTCTCCTAGATGCACAGTGCAGGGGAAGTACTTGTGATTCGGGTTCCCCAGGGTTACAGCATCTTCAATTGGTTACAGATCCACTGAACCATCTTGTATAAGCATACAGAGGCAAGCCAGGCAGGACCATGCTGTCTGTGAGGTCCTCCCAGAAGGGCCTCTGACACATAGGGGTTATGACTTAGCCCTACACAGGGACACAAGATCCGTAGTTGGCAAAACACACAGCTCTTGGGAGCTTAAGCTTGAAGTGGGTCAACATCTATAAAACCACACTTTTAGGGTATGCAGGGTTGGTAAAACACTTTCCTATATGTGTAAGGACGTGGATTTGATCCCATTATCAGTATAAACTATCAGGCATGGTGCTGCGATCCCGTAATCCAAGTACTGGGAGGCAGAGACTGGAAGACCCCTGGAGTTTGCCAGCTTGCAAGTTTAGCTTAAACTGGATGCTCTCCAGGCCAATAAGAGACCTTGTTTCCAAGGAGGTGGACACCATTCCTCAGGGTGGCACCTGACATTTCCCATTGGTCCCCACACTCATATGCATGTATGTGTAAGCACATCAGTATAGACACAAAAGTGCATCTCTCTTTTTTTCTCTCTCTTACATCACACCACACTTTTATAATTTTCAGAGAACAGTCATCTTGTTGGTGTGCACATTGTGTAACTTTTGAAGAATAAAGCTTGTTTGGGGGACAGAAAGGTAGAGGTGCTATTTTTGACCGACGTCAGGATGCTTAATGGGGTTCCAGAGATGTGTCGTCTGACCCTTGGCATGCTTTCCAGAAAAGAAGAACACACGGCCAGAACTACCCCACTTAACACAGAGACTTAACCTACGATGAACATTTGTGGAAGAACACCAAAGAACCAAAAGGACCAGCAATCTCACAGCCAGGAAGAGGTGCATCTTTCTTCACGGGCTCTCAGAAAGGAGGCCATGGTCTCTGTCACCCAGGAGCAGAACCACAGCATGATAGACACATTTGTTCCAGAGGCAGCGGCCAGGCCAAGCATGGTGGTGCACGCCTTTCATCCAAACACTTGGGAGGATCTCTGTGTGTTCCTGGCTAGTCTGGTCTTCATAACAAGTTTCTAACCAACCACAGTTACATGCGGGGAGATCCTGTCTCAAAACAGAACAAAACAAGGCCGGGCCGTGGTGGCACGTGCCTTTAATCCCAGCACTCAGGAAGCAGAGGCAGGAGGATTTCTTAGTTCGAGGCCATCCTGGTCTACAGAGTGAGTTCCAGGACAGCCAGGCTACAGAGAGAAACCCTGTCTTGAAAAACAAAACCAAAACCAAACCAAAACAAAACAAAACAAACCAGAACAAAACAACCAGAGAAACAGTGGTCTTTGCTGAAGCCCAGCATACGGTACCTCTCTGGACACAGGGCAGCGCAGGGGTAGGGGTAGAGCTGCTGAGGATGTGCGCAGGAGCCGTGACCCTGAACTTCCTAATGGAGTCAGTGTCTAATGTTATCATATGCAAAAGTACGAGCAGAAAAAGCTGAGCTCTTCCCTTAGTGACACCAGACCACGCATGGACGAGGCTGCTTCCCAATCGAGGAAACGGTCCCACTAGCCACCTGCTCTCCATTTCCACAGGAAGAGCAGCAGACCATTTCCACAAGTGGGTATTCTCACCACCCTTTTCTGCTAGTTGTGGCAGAGATGCCCTCAGTGTGGGTCCATCCCCAAGGTGAGTCTTGGTGCGCTGAGCTGGCTCATCTTCAGCGTGCAAGCTATCTGCACTGATGCGACAACTCTCACAACTTTGAAGCATTCAGTGACTGGACATGACAGCCCTCACCTCCAGAGGTCATAAAGCTAAAATGGCTTTCTTCAAGCTTGCAAGCTCGCTGTAGCTGATTGCCCTCACCTCCTATGCCTGGCTTCCTTGGCTGCCTCACAGTGGGTCATAAGTAGTCCATTGTGGCCTCCCAGACTCAGCCTGGTGGGAGCCTCTCCCATCTGTAGTCTGCTTGCATTTGTCTCATGAAGACCTAAGACACGGCCCTTGTAAGGGAAACTGTTCTCTTGTCCTCGAGCCAGATGACAAGGAACAAGCACCAGATACTCAGCTATCAGACAGTGAATAAGCTATGTCCTAAGCTGCTGCGTATGGATCATAGGTACTCTGACAGCATGTGTGGTCTTGACTGGGACCCCATAAGGGTTAGCTTGATTTCCGATGAAAGGCTACCATTAGCTATAATCTTTGGAAGCCTAACCCTATAAAGCCAATAAGGATGAGCCGAGTGGGGATGGAGGCAGGAAAAAGATGAGGAAGAACATATGGGAATGGGAGGCTCTGTACATTGAGATTACAGAACATTCAGCTCTCTGTAGCTCTGTGGGGGTGTGCTGCTGGCCAGGCTCATCTTTCAGGCTGGGTGACATTGGAGAGGAGTCAGTTGAGCTTCTTGTGGGCCTATACAGCTCTCGGAGAGGCTCCTGTGTAGAAGCCTCATGATCACCTGGTAAGGGAGGTGGTCACTATGATAACTGCTTTACTGGGGGCATGTAGGGGAAAAAAGCAGGGCTGTGAGCCATGATGGAGGCCTGGCTAAGACAGAGTAAAACAAATGGCAGATGTGCATGATGGGGATATCAAGGACCCTTGAACATTGCGGTTAGCTCTGGACTAGGCCACGTCCTTGGGGTTCATACAATGAATTCTGGCTATTGCCTTCCAAAATCTGAGACCATGACTGCCAGGATGTGGCTTAGCCATGGTAAGGTCATGGCATTGGGCCTTGCTTCAGATGGTAGCATCCCCTAACAGAGGACACTGTAGTCTTGGACACTATGAGCCAAGGAGTGGCCGCAGCAGGAACTTGTCATGCTGACCCTCTCTCTATTGGGGAAGTCAAAGCCCCAGTACTGGGAAAGAAAAAGCCACTGTCATGTAAGTCATTCATTAGCTATTACAGCCTGAGTGAGCCAATAAGGCCAGATGATATTAGTGATATGACATCATCAGGTCATGATGTAATAACAGAGTTGCAGCTATGGATAAAAAGGCCCTCATTTTTTAATGTGGGCTAATATATTTTTATATCTTAATGACTAAAATAGAGTCATCATTTGGCCCAGAATTATGCTAAGTGGGAGTGGCTGAGCCCAGAGCCAGTTTGTGGGTTACTGCCAAGTGTTTCAACAGGGGGCTTTAAAAATAGTATTGGGAAGATTGGGGGTACCATGCCAAGCATTGTAAGGAGCGTTCCTGGGAAACGGCATGCGTGCTATGATGGGTCAGTTCTGCAAGCAGTTATCTGAGGGTAAAGGCTGGCTTCTACCCTGGGCAGGTTATACAGCCATTTTAGTGTAAGTTCCTCCACTTGCAGTAGAGACAGCTCCAAGACGAGCACTGCTATCACTAGAAAGACAAAGGCAATGCATAGCTAGCTTTGGTTGCATGCTGGTTGTGAGTGCTTAGACAGGTCAGGCTCGAGCTGCCAGGGTCTGGGAGTGGTTCACATTGCTAGACTGCAGGCCTAGGCTCATCGACCAGACCTCTCCCAGAGGACACCCGATGGGTCTCAGCCAGCACAGAGGATGCCATGTTGACTCTCCTAGACCAATGACTTGAAGATGTGAGAAACGTAAAAGAGCAGGCAGTAAAATCCAAGAGAGGAGGTGGTGCGCTAAGACAGACACAGGGCAGAGTCTCCGAGATTTAACAAAGTCCCCGCTGCTAGAGATAAGGCGGAGTACAGTTCCTCTGATACAACTCACTAAGCATGGATGGTTGGGCAGGGCTTGCACCTCAGGGCTAACAGCCACCATTATGGAAACGTCCTCGGATTCTGATGGCAACTTGGAAGTGATCCAGCATGGCCACATGAGTCCCATACAAATGTAGATGAGTGCTCTCTATGTAGAAACCTAGGACCTAAGAGAGAAGGAACACCTGGGAGGACTTCCTTCTATCATAGGGAGCATGGAAGGAACGCCTGGGAGGACATCCTTCTATCATAGGGAGCACGCTGCCTACACGTCACATCAGCTCATCCCCTAGGACTGCAAGTTGCTTCTCGATACTACACAGGTATGAGACAGGAGACTGCTCTGTACTCTAGACCTTGCCACACACCTGTGTATCCAGCTCTTTGTTCTCTTTGGTTTTGTGCCAAGAAGTATTCTTGCTTATAACTTCAGAATCAATCAATTAATCTCTCACTCTCCCCCCTTTCTCTCTGTCTGTCTCTCTGCCCCCTCTCGCTCATCATAATTCAGATACAAAATTTTCTTTCCATTTATTTATAATAGTGTGCCAAAACAGCATTATATTCCTGCTGGTGATCTAAAAATCAGACCAACAAAGTATTGCATAATTCTTTGTAACTATGCACAAAAACTGCCTATGGATTCTTTAAAGTTCCAAGAGAATGCAACTAGATACAGTCACACGCTGGCCTGGTGCCTAGAGAGTGTGGGCTGCGGCTTCTTTGAGAATTTGATGGTGTTGTGTTGGAGAGGCTGGGCTGTGGGGACCCTGTTCCTGGCCTTCCTACTTGTGATTCTGCTACACCCCTTGCCACCTCACTGGCCCAGTGCTGGACGGCCTTGGCAGGGTTTTGGACAGAACCACACCAGCAAAGAGGCAGTGGGGAGAAAGGGTATGAGGGGATCTTCAAGGGCAGAGGAGTGGAACAAGCTTGCAAAAGCCTGGGGACAGATAGCAAGCATAGGGAGCTTCGAGGAAGAGTGACAGGCCTAGGTGAGGGTGTAGACTACAAGGCAGGAGCAGGGACGATCTGGAGGTTGGGGGCCTGGATGCCTGGATGAAAGTAAGAGATGAAGGAGACTGTCACAGAAAGGGGACAAAGTAACCCATCCAGACTGAAAGACAGTTCTATTTTGTGAGAAACCCCAACAGGAAGTACAGAGGGCTGGGGAACTGAATCCCCATCTTGCCACTCACGTTCCTGTAGTGGGCTATCAGCATGCACGCTTATAAACAGAGCAACATGAGAAAAGCCCTTCTTAGCATTCTTCGACTGTGGCAGGGCCAATTCCTCTAATGAGAGACAGCAAACCGGATAGGTGAGGGGTGCTCCCCAGAGTTTGGGACAGAGGTCAGCAAGCCACAGCTAGAGGGCACTGCTCGGGAGGGAAACTAGAAGAGGGTCCCGAGAGCGGGGGGGGGGGGGGGGAGGGAGTCCAGGGTTCCAGAAGCTGGAGAAACTGAGTCCCCTAGTGACCCTGGCCTCCAATAACTGATGCTTTTCATACTCGGTGCAGCTGAGAGCTGGGTGGCAGAGTCCTATTGGTTGGCACCAGGAGTTGGTACCAATCATGTTCCTGGCATGCCTGGAAGCATTTTTCTTTCTGCCTTACTCTAGTGTGGACAGACAGGGATGAACATCTGTCTGTCACAGAGGCCCAAGTGCTCTGGTCCTCCCCTTGGCTACCACAGTAGTGCCAACCGTTTGCCTGTGCCAGCCTCTTAGGGGAGGGCATGTTCTGAGGAGCGGACTTCAAACTGAAGCACAGTCAGATGCCTTTAACCCATTTCTAGCCAGCCCAGCCCCCTGGTCCCCACTTACCCTATCCATCACAACCCTGCCATAGCATAGGGACAGTGGCTTGGTAGTCAGGCATCTTAGTACCTGTCAACTGTCTTTGACACGGCTGGTGTTTAACAAAGTCTGGCTGTTGGTGGGACCTGCTTTATTTTGCTTTTCTTCTAAATATAAAACCTGTAAACTACAAGTTCCTAATCATAGCTGTCTAAGGGGAACATGTTTGGACACCCCCCAACCCCCTGGAAGCAGAGAGTAGAATACCAGCCTCTCTCTCTTTCTGGAAAATGTTGACACGTAGGTGGGTAACCTGAATTCTAAAGGCTCACTGCTCTGCATGACTTTGGCACATAGCTTGAAACTCAGTCCAAACTTCTGCATTTATTCTAAGGAGAAGCCAAGGAGGTCTGACTGAAGGGGATGCTATAACATGCTGCTATTTGGAAGAGAGCCCTTAGATGTCACTGGCCTGCAAGCTGCAAAGCCCCAGGTGGGGGCTCAATGACAAGGTGCTTTCTGCCATCTCAGCGTGGATCTTCATTCTGTGTGCTCTATTTATGCTAACCTGAGACCAGCATGGCTTCGCCAGGCTCTCAGAGCAGGGATAGCAAAATTCATTTTATTATTTCTGATCTATGGACAAGTACCTCTTGTCTTGAGGTAGAAGAGCAGCTCAGTTATTCACATGTAGCCATCACCTCTGAACAGACCAATGTTTGTCAAGTGTCTGTTTATATGGGAAGACTTTGATTACTGAAGCCTTCCTTGGGTAGGCTCATATTGTCAGTCAAAGTCCAAACTTTCCCTAGGTCGTGTGAGTACCCATGGCTAGTGATGTGGAAGAGAGCCAGCTACAATCAAGATGTACACACCCAGTCCCTGTACCAGGGGGTCTGTATTTTGCATGCCCACCTAAGTATATCTTTTCACTACAGGAAACTAAATCGTTCTCCACTGGAGTGGCTTCAGGACAACAGTGGTACCCAGGTAGAGTGAGCCATCCATGTCTGTGGCAATATTGTACCAGTAACACCAGTGACCACAGTTAAAGCTGAGCTGGGATACCTAACTCTATGTTAATGACCGTGCCCATTCCCACAGCCCCATATGTTCTCAGACCATAGGATCCCATAGGTTTCCTACACTAGAGAAAACAGTCATGGGAATAGTTCCCAGTAGGGTTCCTCTGTCCCCAATAGGCACTATCTGTGATCCACCACAGGACCCAAAGAGGGAATCTGGCTTTTGGGGCTGGGGCAGTTGTAAGAGGAAACAAGTCTGGGAGCTTAAGTTTGCATACAGAGGTGGAATAGACCTTGGGGCTCTGCAGACTGTGATGGTGGGCAGGGTAAATCACAGTCAGGTGTCCCCACCTCCTCTCCCCCTGCTAGGTCACCCAAGCTAGATACATACAGGTCAGCACAGCCAGGGAACGGTTCTTGGGTACATTCTCCTCTCTCTGGGCCACAAGCGAGCTGTTGGGCTCTGCTTGGTAGGCGCACAGTGCTTCCCACTCCTTCTCCAGACGGTTCTTGTTCTTCAGATGGTCTTCCATGTAGGCCTGAAAAGGACACGCAGAGTCAGGAGTGTGGGATCTAGGACTGGCAAGGCCAGGTCTGGAAGCAGGGAGTACATCGTTATCCCAGCTTTTGTGTTTGGGGGCTGAACTTAAGCATTGAACCTGGAGTTGTGAAGTGTGCTTGAGCAAGGGTGATCTTCTAGGGAAGCCAGGTAGCTCCCTGACAGGCAAAATGTACAAAGAAAACATGTCCAACTGGGGTATGGGGTCTGCTATAGGGATGTCATATATACCTGGGATGGGGAGGAACAGACATAGGATGCAGAGGCCAGGTCAGTATGGTGGCTGTGCTGAGGAGCAAGGAGCGCTGGTGCAAGGAGAAGCAGCATTAGGGAGACGTGCACACAGGACATGGGAAGCTTCTGAGCAGGGGCAGCCGGGGTACACGCGCTTGAAAACCTCCCTGAGAACGTTACTTCTCAAATCAAGGGACAGAAAGACACAGATCAAATGACGTTACAGAGGAGAATAGTGGTACATAGCCACCAAGAAACCCTGGGGATGCATCCCTGCAAGTGACAGTGTATATGGCAAGTCCCTTTAGATCCAGCCAGGGTCCTGCTGGACAGCCTCTGGGTAGAGGCTGAACCAGAACCACAGCCTTCACCAGGTCCTGAATTGAGCCACTTTCCAAGGGGCTCAGGGAGAGAAAGACAGCTTCTCTGTGGATACCAGGTGTCTTAGTCAGGGTTTCTATTCCTGCACAAACATCATGACCAAGAAGCAAGTTGGGGAGGAAAGGGTTTATTTAGCTTACATTTCCANACTGCTGTT
>NC_034596.1:110748482-110763722 GCF_900095145.1 Mus pahari | reverse complement strand
CNAANGGATNCAGGACTGGAACTCAAGCAGGTCAGAAAGCAGGAGCTGATGCAGAAGCCATGGAGGGATGTTCTTTACTGGCTTGCTNNNCCTGCTCTCTTATAGAACCAAGACTACCAGCCCAGAGATGGCACCACCCACAAGGGGCCCTCCCCCCTTGATCACTAATTGAGAAAATGCCTTACAGCTAGATCTCATGGAGGCATTTCCCCAACTAAAGCTCCTTTCTCTGTGATAACTCCAGCCTGTGTCAAGTTGACACAAAATTAGCCAGTACACCAGGGGTGGAGTGCACATGAATTCTTATTTAATGAGGACTTATGGTATTCTCAAATGGTGCTACCAATCCATCAGGTGTGTGCACATGCACTGACATGGAAGATACCTGCACTGTTAGTACATATGCCAACATGTAGAAACATGGTTGTCAGACAGCCATCTTAGGGGCAGGGTTTCCTCATGGATCAGCCTAGAGCCTGGGAACCCAGACCCACAGCTGTGGGCCTGCCTCTCTTTCCCATGGGGCTCTACATCTTAGAGTTAGAGCTTTACTTAACCACTGACACTAAGATCTGTGCTGAAATCTGAACCTGTCCAGCATTAACCAAACACAAATCAGAGGAAGCCAGGGGTTAGTTTTCCCAGTACTTGCCAGTGAGCATACATTACTACTGGTGACTGAGGACATAAAGGCCATTTCCTGACACAAAAGACACTGTGGTTTGCACAGCTTCCCAACCCACTCACTACGGAAATGGGAGACTTCCAAGAAAAGATTCGTGGAGAACCAAACCCAGCTGAGTTGTGATTTCTGTAGGATGTAGTGGTCCCTTCCACCAGAGTGTTGTCCACTGTAGCTCAGTGGTCCTGTCCCCCAGAGTGTCGTCCTCTGCAGCTCAGTGGTCCCGTCCCCAGAGTGTCGTCCACTGCAGCTCAGTGGTTCCGTCCCCAGAGTGTCGTCCACTGCAGCTCAGGGTTCCTGTCCTCCAGAGTGTTGTCCACTGCAGCTCAGCGGTCCCATCCTCACTAGGTAAGTGCTCTCCCACCAAGCCCTATTTATGGGGTTTTAATCTGCTATATACCACACACAGACATATGTTTTTAAGTGTGTCTACACAAGAAAAAAGACGTGCACATACTTGCATGTCTGCACACACATGGCCTCTTAGCACAAAGTAGCCAGCACCCAATATTCAACCATGGGCTCACATCCTTCCTGTTACTTCTACCCACTGCTCTTACCCGCACCTTCCATGCACTGATACCCAAGAGTTGAAAGAGCCAGGAAAGTCATCTCAGTCAATCTTACCCCTAACACCTACTTCAGGTGACAGACAAGAACTTCTGTTCTTAGAGGAGAAGGAAGGAAGGAAGGAAGGAAGGAAGGAAGGAAGGAAGGAAGGAAGGAAGGAAGGAAGGAAGCTCACTCAACTGTTCCTTGAAGCTTTGACAAAAGCATGCCAAGGTCTTCCTAGAGGTTAGCTGTGTCCCACTGTGCCACCTCCCTGTGGCTGCATGCCCTGGAAGCCAGTGAGCACCAAAAAGAAACTCTTAAGGGTGAAATGCAGGGCCTGGTGGTGGTAGGGTAATGAGGTAGCTTGCTTAGTAGGCCCCTGTTGTAACTGGCTGCACCTTGACTTTCAACAGACTACACTATTTACTTTCTCTATAGAATGCTGGTTCTCAGGTCCCTACAGCATAGAGTCACAGACCATGAAATAGAAAGATGTGAAACTGGGCAAAATTGAAAGGTTCCATCAAGAGCAGTGGTCTCAATCTGTGGGTCATGACCCCTTTGGGGATCAGATATCAGATATTTACATTATAATTCCTGTAATAAACCGTTGCAGCATTAGGAAGGTGGAGAACCACTGGTCTAGAGAGTGGAGCCAGAGCCACCTTCCTTGGAGATGACTGTGTCTAGGGAAATGACTCAGTTGTTAAAGAGCTTGCCATGGAAGCATGAAGGGCTGGAGTTTGAACCCAACATCCATGTTCAAGGGGCACGGCAGTGTGAACCTTTAATCCTAGATGGTGGAGACAGGTAGATCCTGGGGACTTGTTGGCCAGACATAGTCTAGCAAAATTGGCAAACTCTAGGTTCAGCGAGAGACCCAACACCCATCCCCAGTATCCACCTTTACAAGTCCACACATGCGTGTATACCACACAGAAAATACAGGTATGAACACATATGTGTAAATGTGTAAACACAAATGCACAGAATGAATAGATATAATTATTGAGGAACATCAATGGGGCATCTTGTACACAATTAAAACTTTCTTCTATTATGTATTATTCATTATGCGTATGATGTGTGTAAGTATTCCACAGTGTGTATGTGGGGGTCAGAGGACGACCTTTGGGAGTCCTCTCCTTCCTCTGTGAGTTCCGGGACTTGAACTCAGGTCGTCAGGCTTGCATGGCAAGATCTCTAGGCCTGCTAAGTCATCTCCATGGCCCTTTGCACCAATTCTTTAAGACAGTATGACATCTTAGCACTTCTGTTTGGGGGAAATCTGGCAGGGTCATTGAGTCCAGTCCTGGTGCAGGGACTGAGCAGCAGCCCACTTAGGTCTACAGTCTCAGAGTCTGAAGTTGCTTCCTTCATAGCAGGAGTAGGTACAGATGGTTCTGGGTAGAGAGCCTGGCCCCAGCTTTCCTTAAAAACAAACAAACAAACAAACAAACAAACAAAAAAAACCTCTCTTTCAGGAAACCCATTATGAGCAGAAGCTCTTTCTATGGCAAAACAATGACTCTTGTGACAGGCCCTGGCTGGATCACCTGGTCCCGGGTACCCTGTGTCTGAGTCCTATTCACATGAACCACAGAGGCTCTTTAAACTGCACAGTCAGCCTCATCATGGAGTCACAGCAAGTTCATTTGGACTTCTAAGTTGGATTCAGCCTGAGCTCTGGGCATCAGCTTGGATGGAGGGACAGATGGAAGCAGTAGATCTTGATACTGTCATTTTCCTTCTGAGAATTAAGTCATCTTTTGATGAGCTTGTTTATAATAAATCTGAGGTAAGTTCTTCATTCTCCCGGCATGTGTTGCTCACCAGGTGGTCCTGTATATCTCTATTTGATCAGCATTTTCCTACTAATGAAGTGATGGTCACACCTACCAGCCACATTCTAGTCTCTTTGATGGTTTACCATCACTGTCACCTTGGCTGGATGTAGAGTCCCCTAGGAGGTATATATACCTCTGAGTATGTCTATGAGAAAGAGAAACTCACTCTGAGATTCTGGTCCTCTGAGATGCAAGCAACCAGCCCACGCCCCTTTTGCTCCAGCTATCATGCCTCTCTCCCCCTGATAGAATACTTCCTCACACCATTAGCCACAACAAACTCTTCCTTAAGTTGTTTTCTGTCCCATCATTTGGTTGCAGTAATTAATATGGAGTCTTTCTTCCTCTTTTGTGGTTTGTGATACAAGTCTGTGGGGAGGCTCAGCCTTCATAGTGAAATAACACATTTTAATCAGTGAAGATAAAACCAAAAATCGTTCTGTCCTGTGGCCTGCTCTTGCAGGAGGAGCAGTGAGAGCCAGAAGGATCGATTGGGCAATGCTCTTAGACCAGGAAGCTTCTGGTTGCCAGGCCAATGAACTTGCAATTTAACTGTGTTTATACTTATTCTGTAGTGGGCATTCAGCTGTGAGTGTTTTAAACAACCTTTTTGTTTGTTTTGTTTTGATTTTGTCAAGACCAGTTTTTCCTATGTAGCTGTGTAGCTGGCTTCCTGGGCTGTCCTATAAGTTTAGGTGTGAGGACTGGATGGTAGTGGGAGACTCTTTGGGTTTGGTGTGTGTACATGTTCACATGTGAGTGTGGATGGGGTTGGAGGCTCAGGGGTATAAGTCCAGAGTCTTCCTTACCACCATCCACCCTATTGTTTTAGCCTCTCTTCATTGAATCCTGAGCTTGCTAATTCAGCTAGACTGGCTGGCCGGTGACTGCAGGGATCCTCCTGTCTCTGGCAATGCCACCATGGCTAGCTTTCATGTGACTGCTGGATTCAAACTCAGGACCCCATGCTTGTGTGACAAGCAATTTACCTATAGAATCATCCTCCTAATCCTAAGGGTTTTTTTTTTATTGTAACTTTAGTTACATAAATATCACAAAAGAACATGAATAGAAAATTAGGATAGAACAAAAGGAAACACAAATACTGACTGAATTCTGTTCTTTCTGGCATCTGGGAGGGAGGGCTGCAGTTTTGTGTGTTTGGTTGCTTTTGTGGTTGCTGTTTGTTTTGGTTATCTTTAGTGGTGGCTGCTGTAATTTAGGCTTTGAACATTCACAGCATGATAGAATTTTCCTGCTTAAAACAAAAAGATGCCCATACCAGGTTGCTCATACACATGGGAGACCAGATCCTAGAAAAGTTAAAAAACTGATTAGGAATTCCCCAATCTCCTTAGAGTCTCTCTGGTCCCAGGACTCACTGCTGACCTTGCCTTAGGGGGACAAGAGGTCCTAGAGGTCAAGGCCTTTGTGTTACCACGCCCACTTTCTACTTCCTTCTTCACAGTCAGTGTGAGTATTTACCTGGGTTGGGGGACACTTTACAACACCCCAGTGGGTGTCTGAGTCTTGCAAGGCTCTTTGTATAGAATGCTTTTGTTTATAATAACACTATCATAAATTTTGTAAATTAAGCCCAGCAAGGGTTAAACAGTGGCAACTTAGTAACAACTCAGGCTTAGTAACCCTAACCCTTGATTTCTTTCTTCTTTGAGAAGTTTTACTTTTTCACTGAAAGGATGCATGTGGGAGTTCCTTTGTGACACACTCAAGTTGGCAGCACTGCTCTTGCGCTTCGGGCAGTTACTAAGTGGAATAATGCTTACTTGAACACGGCACCATGGTACCTTGGCATTTGATTTGATATTAAGAAAGTGGCTAGCAGGTGGACAGCATGTCCAATGGGGATGTCCTAGACAAGAGTGTGATTCCCCGGGAGGGAGTGGGAGGGCTGGAGACTCCATCGTAAAACTCTGAAGAGCGTGCATTTAAAATTTACCAGTGGGGGCCCAGCTCAAAAACCAGCTCTGCAATCTCCAGACTGACTGGGATCTGTCATTACCTCTTGCTCATCTCACCCCTTACTGTCTGTACTGGCTAATTTTAAGTCAACTTGACAAAAGAGAGAGTCATCAGAGAAGGGAGTCTCAGTTGAGAAAATGCCTCCACAAGATCAGGCCGTAAAGCATTTTCTCAATTAGTGATTGATAGGGGAGGATCCAGCCTATTTTCAGTGGTGCCATCCCTGGGCTGGTAGTCCTGGGTTCTATAAGAGAGCAGGCTGAGCAAGCCATGTGGGCAAGCCAATAAGCAGCATCCTCCATGGCTTGTGCATCTGCTTCTGCCTCCAGTTTCCTGCCCTGTTTGAGTTCCCGTTCTAACTTCCCTAGAAGATGGGCTATTATTTGGAAGTGTAAGATGAAGTGAACACTTGTTTCATCACAGCAAATGTGACCCTAAGTGTAGGACACTGTCCTATGATCCTATAACCTGTAATCACCTCCTATGACCCTCTTATCCTATGATCTTGAGCCTTTATGTGTTCTGAGCCCTGTTATTGTCTCCTCATGACCTCTGATCTGGAATCTTCCATCACCCCACATCCTTCTTGACTTATGATCTGGGACTTATCCATCTTATGGCTCCATCCTGACACAGTCTACTTAAAGAAAGCCTGAACCTGGCACCGCCCCCTGCTCGCTTCTCTCCATGCTTTCATCTCTCACTTGTCTTGAAACCAACCTTTTCCCAGGGGATATTGGTACCTCTGCTACCATGGAAAGAGTGTTTGCAGGTCTCCTGGGATTTCCTGTAAGGTTCTGTTATGAATGAAAATTTTGTATTGATGATGGGTGCCCTTCAAATCCTCTGAGGGGGGAATAAAAGCAATGTAAGTTATTTAGACAAGTTATTTATACTGTCTCACTCTAAATCTCTGTTCTGTCTCTTCCATTCTTGCAATCCAGGAGACATTTGTAAACCAGGGCTCTTGTCCCAGCGTTCTGCTGTAGGCCCAACTGAAGGTCAGCCCTTTTCTCTGGAGACACAGCAATGGCCACGAAAGCTTTTTCCCACAACACTTCTACATCTAAAGATGTAGGCTCTTTAGTGAATGCTAGGTGGCACGTCTTCATTTTTCAGCTGTGTGTTGTGTTTTCTCTGATATGTTCTTTTCTACTTAAACACCCACCACCATCACCCTCTCTTGTTTCCACTCCTACTGTTCCTCTTTCTAGGGGGTCTCTACTACTTTTGGGTTCCATGTATGAAAGAATGCTTGTAGGATTTTTCCAGGTTTGGCTAATTTTGCCTACCATGACAGTCTCTGGTTCCATCTGTTCCTGCAAATAGTATGATTTCATTCATTCATTCATTCTTTATGGTTGAACAAAACACTCTACTGGGTTTAACCCCCTTTGTGTTCAAACCCCAGACAGGCATTGTTTCTTCAGGGACCTTCTGACCTTACGCACACAGCAGTTATTCTCAATGCATGCGAGGGGAACCTTCCTCTGTGCACACCACAGGCATCCTGCTCTATGCACACCATGAGGGTAGGGGCTCATCCGGGAGCTAACATGTCCTGTGCTGATGCAGTCTGCACTTGGTACTGGATGAACTAAGGTCTCTGGTCTCTGGGGGTGTCTTAAACTAATGGATGTGCACCGGTGTACTGAGGCTCACCCTGGGTGCTCTGCAGGTGGTTTCATATAGGAGAATGAGAAAGCACAGGATAAGGCGAGAAGCAGACAGGCTGAGATGGAACCAGCCTTGGTGGCAAGACTATGCTGGCTTTAAGGAACTGGTGCTTACAATTTGGAGGTTTTTCTGAGAAGCTAGTCAGGGAACCTGGTTTTCACGGTGAGCAGGCTCTTTAGTGAATGCTAGGTGGCACGTCTTCATTTTTCAGCTGTGTGTTGTGTTCTCGACAGAGACTTCGGGATCTGAAGGGTGCATGTCTAGGAGGACTTAGGTCAACATCTTCCTAATTTTGATCTCCACTAAGATTTCAAGACCACTGACTTGTAGCTAGTCTTTGAGGGAGGACATCCACCCTCCTGGATGTTGATACTTCCTGAGGATGTACTTGACATGCTTTTGCTACAATTAAGTATCATGTGACTACAGGCAACAAGCCAACCTTGACATTGGAACTGGGACATTTTACTCTCAGCAAGGAAGTTTCTGTCACTCATAAGGAAAGGCCGGAGGTGGCCATGCGAGTTTTAGGTGCATGTCTAGGGATCCCTGGTGTTGCTTCCAACTCACACTTGACAGCCACCTTGGCACCCTCTGTAGCAACTGGATGAAGCCTAGGGGGGTCGTCCTGAGCCTGGCCCATTACAAGTCACAGAAACTGCTACCTTGGTGGCTCTTGGCCCTCACTGTCACAGAAACAGACACCCAGAAAAGATTTGTTATTAGTATCAAGTAGAATAATGACAATAAACTCATTCCTTACAACACAGATATTCAAAAGGACAGAGGAGCATTCGGAAATAAGCCCATCAGGACCCACTTGATATCATTTCACTAGTCAGGATACACAAAGAACATCGATGCCAGCATTAAAACGAGGCCTCTGGGATCAAAGAGAGAGAACAAGTAGAAGCCTCCCCACAAAGCATAGTGACGCTGCAAAAACAGCCAGCATCAGCCCACCTCAGGGGAAGGCTGCTTTTAAAAGCTGAGTTTTGGAGAGCTTGATTTGGAGCAATTAGTCCTAGGGAAGCTCTGCTTCCAGCCCTTCCCGTTTCTACCCTGGAGCCCATTACGGCACAATGCCCTTTAATTTACTGATGGTACAGTCAGACCTTTTGTGGACGAATACGATCCATTTACATTTTCCTACCTCGTGACAAGACTGCGAGGTCTGATTTTTTAAAGTCACAAGTGAGGCTAATGCTTTTGAAAACAAGGAGTAAGCTGCTTCCGTGCCATTTGAGGGAAACTGATGACCTTTTTTTTTTTTCCTTTAAAAATAAACACTGTCAGCTGTCTTCATTAATGCTTTAAAGGGAAACATTCTTGTTAAGGGTCTGAATTCCAAAAGTAAGACATTTGAAGTTCAGCAAGAATACACACAGATGCAGGAGAAAGCAAAAAGCAGGTATGGCTGCTTGCCTTCGCCTCATGTATAAAGACTTAGGGGGCGGCACATGCTTGCTTAGGTAAAGCTTGCTGGTGACCTATAGATCTACAGCTGGCATTTTCTAAATACTGTCTGTTAGTAAAATGTGGCAAGCATGATAAATATTCAAAATTAGAAATTCAAAGCCACGTGGGAAAGCCAGGGAAGGAGAGAGTCAAGTGGACAGAAGGGAGGAGATGTGCTTGGAACAGGAGCCAAGGACGATAAAAATGAAGAGGCAGAGCGGCACCGAGGGTACGGATGACCTCCCTGCCCCTCTTGTTCCCAGAATGCCTGTGCTGCCTGCCATGTGCTGCTTCTGCTTTTGTCAGGATGGGGTGGGTTGTCTTGTAGTTGACCGGAACTTGTCCTGCTGTGGTGTAAATACGCACCCACTACAACCTGCAGGACCCCATGAGGCCTAAGATTGTGAGGGTCTGTCCTTGCCATGATCCTGAGAATGAAAACAGACACACCATTCTGAAATTCAGTCTCTGGATTCTCCATACAAAGCCTGAGAAGGAGGAATGGGATTAAAAGAAATGATAGGAGTAGAAGCCCTTTGGGTAGCTTTTTTCCTCCGACTGCAGCTTAGAGATTGCTTTCGTGGAATGTTTTTAAGAACCAGGCAACCACAGAGAAATGCCAAGCTTCCCTTATCCTAGTGACCCGGGGAGTGGCAGGGCAGATGAAGCTGGTCAGCAGAAGCCTCCTACGTGGCTAAGAGCTGGCTTTACAGATAAGCATGAACTAGGGTCATTTTCAAGTTTGTGTTCTGAATGCTTTGTTTCTAAAGCTGGCCAACTCTGGCCAGGGACCCATGGAAGCTGTTTTCAATATCATTTTTTTTTTTTTTTTACAAGTAGCTAAGAAATGTACCTCTTTCCTCTTATCAAAACCAATCCAACTGTAGGAATAAAATATCATAAATCCTTGGTGCAGTAGATATACCTCAAAGCTGAAACCTGTGCAGAGAAAGCCCCCAGCTGACTCTTGGTCATGGCAGAGAAAAACAAGCTCCATCAGCAAGAGACGACAGAACAGCACAGAGGAGAAGTCTCAGTCTGAAGCCACGGGCATTGCTACATTATGTTTTATTAAAAATCATTTTCAAGTAATCCTTTTCACATATCCAGGTATGGTGGGACTGGTCTTGTCATCTAGAGCTAGCATGGGCCAAATAGTAAGATTCTGACTCATCCATTCCCCAAGCCTTTTCTGTCCTAAGAACTCTGGCCTCAAATGATGCTAGAGGAAACGCATGCCTCTTCCCAAGTACTGTGGGGAGTGGCTTCTAGGTGGACTTGCTCCTTGCTTCAAGTGGAAACTGAAATAGCCACATTTCACTTGCTTTGAGAGACAAAAGATGAACGGATAATTCTGCAGAGTGTTGGGTTAGAACATGAACCCTGACTGAAACTTGAATGCATAGATCTCAGTCTACTGGGAAATGAACTATTAATAATACATTGTCTTTATTCCATAATGTTGATTTTGATATTCCCCACCCAGAATGAAGTCGAGAATCTTAAGTCCCACTGATGGCACAGTTCTAGATGTTCAGGTGGCCTGAGGGGCTGACCTAGACTGGGCCTTTATTGTTTGTCACTGAGATGCTAGGCATGGAGCCAGGGACTTTGTGTATGCTAGGCCAAGGACTTGCCTGTGAGCTTCATTTCCTGGTACCACACAGAAATCAGCAGAGCTCTGAAAGATGCCCCCAGTATCCAAAGACAGGGAGAACTGGTAGGTTTTCAACTTCCATTGGACTTTATGGTGCAGATTTACAGGAAAACAAAGCCATGTTTTCTTATAGTTAAAGCTAAAGTCAAGATGGAACATGTTAATGAGCACAGCCTTCTCCAGAAGTGTTCTGTATAATAAGCCTAAAGAGTTAATTAACCTTGTTCTTACTCTCTACTCAAAACAGGGACAGGCTTGTTCCTTCACATAGCTGAGTCTGTTTCATTCTGGGATTTTTTTAGTTTGGTATAATATATGGTATGCCACAGAACGGGGTCACAGGTCATACCGAGTCTCAGTGTGAAGACTATAGGGTTTGGTGCTGCTTTGGTGAGGTCGACAATCCTTGCACGTTTGTACGACCAGGCTGTTGTTCTCAAAGGTGTTCAAAGATTTTTAAATGAACAATTTTATAAATCTCATTATCTTATTTAACATCTTAAAAATTAAGGTTGTGTGAACATTGGTAAAATACAATGATGAATAAGAAATGAAAATAAGGGTATTGTGCCACCTTTTCCTGGAGTGCAGAACTATTAATATTTACAGTCAGGGCAAAGCGGTTTGTCTGGCAAGCTGGATCTGCAGCACAGGAGCTGCATCTAGTTAAGGTTGGTTTTTCTGGCTGTCTCTACCCTCCTATTGGCTGTCAGTTACTCTTATCCAGCTAGTTTGATCAGCAGGTCCTATGAGTCTGAGTACTGCAGGTTCTGCTGGAGCCCAACCCTCAGCTTGTGAAAGCACAGATCTGAAGGGTAGATTCCCTTAGCGGAGAGTCCCAGGACACAGATAAAGGTAATTAACAAAACGGCATCTCATGATTACCAAGGGACAAAGATACAAACTCAAAGGTGTGAGGGTTCAGTTAGGATAGGCATGAGGTTTATGGTCTTGGAGTGGCTCTGGGTTAAATAGGAAGGACCTAGAAATGTAAAGATTGGGGTGTTATAGGGGCGGGGGACAGTAAAGCTCCTAGTCCGAAGAGAGAAAGGGTTTGGAACATTCAGGAGAGGAGAGAGGCAGATGGAGCTGCTAGCCTGGTCATTCAGAAGCTTGGCTGTGGCAAAGAGCCAGAAGTTTATTTTAAGAACAAGGGGGAAAGCCATCGCATCTGCAGTAACAGAGGCATCTGATGACAGAGCTTCTGAAAGGTCGTTCTGCACAGGGCAGACTGATTACATAAGCCGGGACTCCTGCTGCTTCCTGGATTTCTCTGCACTGTGTGAGAGGAGCAGAGAGATGGGCAGGGGTGCTGTGAACCCTGGTGCAGAACGCACCAGAAGTTCTCAGTCCATTTAACCCATCCTGTGCTGCCCTACCTCCCTTGTTTCCTCAAATTTAGGCAAGCATTATGTTGCAAAACACTTGAGTTTAAACTCTAGCCCAGAAAGAAACAGTTCTTGTGATTTGATCTAACAAGGTTTCGATGAAATAAGGTCAAAGTCTGAGGGAAAAAAAAAAATCATAAACAATTTTTATCAATGACCTTGAAGTTTCTAAAAGTCTTCAGGCTTTTGTTACATAGGCTGTGGGAAACCTCATCAGAGGTAAGTGAACTCAAAGTGGCACCAAAACTTAACAGCCAGTGACTCCATCAAGGGCTTGGAATGTGAGAACAGGCTGGCAACATGGAGCACTGGATATGCCTGTCCACAGATAAGGTGATTAGTGAAGCACATATAGAACTTAACTCTAACAGGCCTCACAATGCATGACACATCCTAACAGTCACAATCCTGGCAAGTGGACTCTTTCTGGAGTATGGGGATGCTGCACTGCCTCTTGTACCACCTGGGTTTCAGTCATTAAATGACCTCTGCAATGATGCCGGAGGACGCAGAATATTTTATGAAAGATGCATACACAGGAGGCTGAGGGCCCCAGCCAGTGAGGTCTATTCACACTGGGATAGCAGATTGGGGGAACCATCACTCAGTGGCACCTGTCAGCCTCCTGGGGCACCTAACTGTGAGGTGACACAGAAATTCCTAAAGAGCCCAGCAGAACTCCAGATCGTCAACAACCTAGCCTGCCAATCGCCTCTCAGGTCGCTAAGTCTGATGTGTGGATTTACCTGGGGGACTGGCCACTACAGGCCTCCATAACGCACACTTTCTCTCTCACTCATGAGTCTCCACCCACACTGGGTTACAGAAATGGCCCTTAGTCAGCACCCCTGATTCAACAAAGAATGAACAATGGATGGTGTTTGGGGGCTCCTATAAGTCTCTTTCCTTCATGGGAGACTGCCTGGCAGGGGACCTGGCACTTTCTGTGCAATCAATAAAAACCTGCTGAATAACAAAGGATCAGGCTCCTTCCAGTCCCAGGAGCAGGAGTGTGCTCAAATGCTGGTCACATGGTTCAGAAACCTTCCTGAAGTCCTACCTTGTCCACTCTGGAGAGGAAGATGTAAGAGCTGCTTGGCAGTGGGTCAGACAATAGGTTCCAGCTTCTCACAAAACAGTCTTTGCCAGCAGTATTTACTGTTCATATCTACAATCCAGTGAGCCACGAGAAGGGGATAAAGGCAGATATCTGTGATATTAAACAGTTAAATGTTCATTTAAAAAAAAAAATCCATGCATCTGTTAATTTTTTCAGCCTCAGCCTTTCCCTCTGGCTGGTTATAGACTCACTCTAGCTGGGGTATGTGGGAATATTGCATAATCCATTCCCAGAATGCATGAGTAGATCTTTACCCCATAAAATATTCATTCACTCTCAAAAATATTTGCACCCTGCTGTCAAATGTAGACAAATTCACATGGAGTATTAGAAAATGGCCATTTTAATGGGGAATGCTTCCCTGAGTTTCTCTTTGCACTAAAATATATTCTCCAAAATTATTTTCATAAAAAAAGATTAACAATTTCGACACTAACTGCTAATCCCTTTTCATTTAAAACTCTACTGATAAAATTCTTTGCTTGTCATTCAAATGTAAGTAATAATTATAGATTGCGGGCCTCCGTCTCGAGCCTCATTAATGATAAATTGTATGGAAGTGTGAAGCCAAAGTCAGCTTTGATACATCTCGAAACTCAATTTCCACGGCTTCCCTTAGCTATGTACAATTAATTACACAGTTAATAAGGGAAATACGCTAATGAAAGGAACGCTATTTACTCAGACCGCCTGCTTTTACCAAATATCCTTTGTATGTTTCTCTCCTTGTAATTTTGGTACACAGACAATTTAAAAGGAAAAAACAAGAAACAATCCGGTTGACAGAGAGGTAGCATTTAATGCTAGTCTGCAGCTACTCTGATTAAAAAATGAGTATAAAGGAATTTTAATCCAATTTTATATTTCTACTGACTTCTGCTTTTCAAAAGTCCTGAAATAGCCATTTGTCAAATAAATAATTACCACTAAGCTACTGCCCTGCTCCAAAGATGTAGTTATCTCCACACATTGAAAACACGGAGAATTTTAGAAGAAATTACAAGGAAGGCAAAAAGGGAAAGCTCAGCCCGTCTGCACGGACCCACACTCTTTTCTTATCCCCCAAACCTCTCTTAGAACGATCAAATCCGCTCATTCTGTTTGGATAATCAAAGTTTGACCGCAGATGGATTAGCAGACACCAGTACTACCCTTTATGGAGAAAGATAGCTCCTTCTCAGGCTTTGGCAAATCTAAACTCAGAAGAGAACTACAAAAGGCAAGCTGGATAAAGCTGGTTTTGTTTGCTCTTTACAGCACACAAGGACGTATGAAAAGGTTCATGGCAAATCTTTATTTTACAACGCATTTGTATTACCACAGATGGGTGAAAGTTCCTTACTAAATTAGAAAGTAGCCATTTGATTCCAATCTTCACCATATCCCTTTGACATAAACAATGTACTTTAAGGTATGAGATCTTTAAAAAAAATTCTATTAGTAAACCAACGCTGTATTCCAAACGGTTAAGGGGAAAGGCAGGGGATAAGGGGTTTAAAAAGCACTCATGAAGTGCACTTCTGATAACCAAGCCCACCCTTTTAGCAGGGAAACAGATTCTCTGGGAAAAAAACAGTTTCCACAGCAAACAATACCCACTGCTCCCTCCATGCTGGGGCCCTGTAGAGTACCACCTTGGTGTGGTGCCTGCCGCCCACAACCACATTTGGAGACTCAGGCAATCCTGGTGCCTTTAAGAGCCTCCTCCTAGACCCCTGCTGTGGAATACTTCTGAATGCAGAGCTACAGAAAACTCATCTGTTTAAACCAGCTCTCCATCCACCTCACACCAACTGGATGGTCTACAAAATCCAAACCGCTGCTTCCAAGACATGACACCAGGAGCTGCCATTCTCAAAGATCCACAGCTTTCCTACTCCCCAACCCAGCACAAGAAGGCCCCGTGGAGACATTTCTGCCCGGCGGATGACGACAGTGGGTAGAGCAGGGAAACCTTTGGGAAGCAGGAAGAGGAGGGATGGTTGCTTAGCAACGCACAGCAGCCTTGCGGTTACAAAGCAGCGGGCTTTTCTTAGCAGCAGCCTTTTATATTCTGTGCCAGTGATGTAGTCATTACGATTTTCTGATGAAGTTTTTAGGAAGAATAAAGAATTCCAGCAAGTGCTGCAAGGTTACCTAGGACAGTGACACAGGCGGGGGCTTTGTCTCATGAACCGTTAGGATACTGGATTCTCTAGCACGTTAGAGAATATTTGCAGAGATTTTGAACGTGTCCACTGGAAGCAGAGAGCTTTGATTTTTATCTTCCTAAAGCTAACAGGCTATATGCTTGTGAGAAATGACACACAGCCAAAGAGACCGACGAGGAACCAGTAAGACAACATTACACAGAACCCAAACCCTGTGCTCAATTCCCCAGCAGGCAGAGGATATGAGTCCCAGGGTCTAGCTGTCTCCTCCACCTCCCCAGACCTTTCTAGAAAAGCGAAATGCCTAAAATGTTGGTGAAGTCAAAAGTTAGTCCGCAACCCAGAAGGCCCCCACCTTACACAGTCTCATCTGGTTATTCCAGACACGATACCCGAACGAGGGCCAATTGAGTACCTGACAACATGAGTGTCCACATTTTACGGTGAAATTTAGAGTGAAGACCATCACATATTCTTAATCTTTTCCTAACTCAATGCCAGTCATATTGTGAAGTGCCCAAGTCACAAGCCACATATTTACCAGGCTTGACAGGTGAAGCAAGAATGACTGCCAGTGGCCTCCTGCATACACCACCTGGGCATCTCCCAGGCTGCTGCCATGTACAGCTGCAATTTCATCCTATGCTCACCTACCGCCTGAGCTGCTGCTTCTCCTCCCTCCTCCTCCTCCTCCTCCTCTTCCTCCTCCTCCTCCTCCTCCTTCTC
>NC_034596.1:110738488-110747853 GCF_900095145.1 Mus pahari | reverse complement strand
TCACCACCACCACCACCACCACCACCACCATCACCACCACCACCACCACCACCACCACCACCATCACCAACAACAAAACAAAACAAAACCCCACAGGAGGCAGGGAAGGGATATGAGACTCCCTGTAAGCTAGAAGCCTGTGAAGTCTGTATGCTCAGTGAAGAGGTGCACAGCATGTCTGTTCCTATGGAAAAGGCAATGTTCTGAGACATTTAAACCATGAGTCTTATCTACAATTAAGGTTCAAATCAACCACATCTGAGGCATCTGGGACACTCAGGTGAACATCAGTGAGAAAATGGCCCTGGTTTCATGGCAGACTGTAGTGTCTGACAAACACACACACTAACCCTCACTAAGTGGTAACTTTAGCACAAGGTCGCAAAAGAAAAAAAAAAAATCCTGAGGTTCAAGCCCACTCTAAGGAGCTGTGATTCTGAACATGGCAAGACAACAGCGATACCAGGCACAGAAGCAAACAGGCCAGAGAGGAGAGGCCTTGGGAGCTTGGGAAGAACAATCACACAATGTGTCTGCTTACCCCTCCAAAGGTATTAAAAGTAGAAACACTGGAGATCACAGCAAACAGGTGTGAAAATGAACTGAACAGCTGCTAGCAAAAATATGCTCTTTGAAATTATAAATACAGTGGGTGGGTTAGATTGTAGATACTGCTGAAGAGAGGTCTCATGTGCTGGAGGACAGATTTAGGGAAGTTCCTGTGAACACAAGACAGAGATAAAGAGTGAAGATATGAAAAAGATTGAAGAGATAGGAACATCCAATATATTTCTACTTCAAGAGAGGATGACAAGAGAGTCAATTTTAAATCGTAAATGGTGGGATGAGAATATTAGCTCAGCGGCAGAGTACTTATTTACATATATAGGATCTTAGACTCTTCTATAGAAAACCAAACAGAATTAACAGAAGGCAAAAATTCTCAGATTCAGAGATCACAGTAGGTTTAGAGAAAGAAAAAAATAAATAAAGTTCTAATAAACTACCCCTAAGTTCTTACATTTATACCCATGGATATACCAATCTCTCAGCCCTCATCAGAAAGGTCTCCTTTCTCAGTAGATGGCAACTAAGACAGAGACCCAATGGCATAGTCAACAAAGAAAGAGACTGGGAAGTGCTCAGCTTTACATGGGAAATCTATATGACCAAGGCTTGGGAATCATCATGGAAGTGGAGAGATTGTAAGAGTCAGAGGTAGTGGGCACCTGCAGGGAAATGGTATTTGCCAGGTACGACATTGCCCATTGCACACGGGAACTCACAGCAGAGAGCTGGCCAAGAGCAAATCAGACTCATTCCTGCAAGGATGAAGGAGGCACTCGTGGAGCCCCACCCTGAGCTGAGGGGAGTTAGCATCCGTGTTGAGGAACTTGAGGATGTGATCTAGGCGAGACTGTGCTTTAAGTAGATGGTCCTGCACTTACGCCCTGACAGGCAGCACCAGAGGACTCAGTGGGTTTCCAGACAAAGCATATGACGTGGGGAAGGAAAAGTGGTGGGGATTTAGGGGAGACATGGGAGGGAAGGAGTTGCGGGGGAGCCATCATTAGTCCTGTTTCATAGATGGGAGATGTGGAACCCATGATATTTAATGTCGCCCTATCACACAGTGTCATAGGCCCTGTGCTACCATCTTCTCTGTGCTGTCCTTTCTTGCTCCAGGAGAGGACACCATCTATGACTGTGACTGGGGCCGTGTCTTTCAGTAGATGTTGTGTCTTAATGCTCTTGCCTTCCGGTAAACAGACAGGATATTTGAGGAAGGGAATGCAGGCCTTTTGGGTCAATGAACCACAGTAATTCATGTGGGTGGGGTCGTAGACCTACAACTGCCGCAGAGTGGCCTGTTTCTTCTACAAGTCTAATCACAAATAGCCCTGAGAGTCCTGTGAGGCTGAGCCACTGCTAGGGTTTCCTCCTTGTCCCACAAGGTTGCTTCTTAGCAACAAAGACCTTGTGTCAACATCCGCCACAAAGGATCGAAGGATCGGGTCTCCCAGGGAAGCATAAAAGCACATGTCTCTAGCTTACCTTTCTCTAGCTCTTCACCCTAGACTGACTGTAAGCTTCCCAAGAGCAAGACATGGGTCACTTTCATTCAGAGCAGCACTAAGCACACAGCAGTGGCCAACGCCAGGCAGTTACACTTACTCGTGATGTTTATGGAGCTGTATGGTCTGATGGAACCTCAGTACTTATATTTTATAAATCACATTAATTTTATCTAAGTGTGTGAACAGCCAAGTGACTCTGTTGAAATGGTACAGCTGTCTTTCAACCCAGCTCAGTGTGCTTGTGAGCCACGGGTATGGAGGCACAAAGTAGGCCCAGCACAAACCTCTGGGCTTGGCTCACCTGCCAGATCCTATGTAGCATGGCCCAGTCAGCTTGTAGGCATCTCTGTCACCAGCACTCAGAAAACACTGGATGAATGACACCTTTCCCAGCTTCCCCTGGTGAATGTCACTAGTGAGGCTGCTGGCTCCAGCCTTAATGTGTTGAATTTATTTTTTTATACTTCAATCAGTGAATACTAATAGGATGTTTATTTATTCTGTTTTACTCACTTCATCTACTACAAGGTCTACAAAGAATGGAAATGGTAGAAAAGAAGATAACCTTTAGAGCAACAATAAAGAAGAGCTTGCGGTCAGGGGTGCCAGATCCACACATCACCCCAGACGCCCATCACGACCCACGCGGGGCAGCTGCGCTCTTCTTACCCACACATCTTCCGCAGATTCTTTGTGTCTACCCACCCCCAGGAGACACCAGCCTACCTCAGCATGCATGTGTGATAGGCATAAGCCATGGCAGAGCCTTGCTGTGTGCTGGGGTCTGGTTGAAACTGGCCCATGACATTTTTTTGTTAAGAAGCCAAATACAAGGTAGAAGAGATGAGGACAGAAATCCAGAAGGCAGAGAAGCTGAGAACCAGCAACTCGAATGCTTTATATAGCCAATTAGATGTCCAGATGGTTTTTTTTTTTAATAATGAAAAGAGCCCCGACTTTACCCACCCAAAACACAAGATGACTGCCAATTTAAGAAGAATCCAACCAATACCCTGCCTATATTACACCCATGCCACCCATAAAGAGCTGGCATCACAGCCCTGACCATGAGAGGCCAGGAGATGTGCAAAGGCAGCTCATGGGAAGTGTGGGTGGCAATGCAGGATGGCTTTGCTGACGGAGCTCCTGCGGCCTGTGAGGCTGGCAGCGATTGCCTACAGCATCCTCCCCCCCACTCTACACTCTGGGTTCCCTGCTCCTCTGTGAGCACTGGCTAGCACTCCCTGCAACTTGAGCTTGGCCTGAAGCAAATGAGCTTCCTGAACTGCCTTAGGACCTTAATGAATGCTGCGGGCTCTTCATCCAGGGGTGTCAGCACCTGAGTGATACGGGATGAGTGGCTTAGCTCTCCTCTGGAAAGCAGTGGGATTTATCACAGCTTACCCTGCAGCCAGAGAACATCCTGTCACCAGAACCTGTGGTAGATGACAAGTGAGGGAGGGCTTAGTACACGTTCAGCTTGCCTAGGGTGTGGGGGAGAAAGACACCTGGCTCTGAGCTGTGACTGGAAAAGCTGTCAGCTTGATGCCAAGGACAGGCCTTGGGAGAGAGCAGCCTGCTATGCTGGACTTCTGGTCTCCAGGAACACAGGACTTAATTCCTAACTTAAGCTTCAGTCCTAGCAGACTGGGATCTGAGGCCCAACACCCAGTTCAGCCTCCCACTTGCCTTCTAGAATGTTCTCTTCACTGATACTGGGAAGTGGGTGTGTCTCAGAGCAGCCCTGCCCTGAGTCAATGTAATTCATAGTCTTGCACACAGAAGTGTGTGTGCCTGAGACACCCAGATATGCACTTATATGGCAGCTTAAACCCTGATAGAACCTTTTTTTTTTTTTTTAATGCGTGTGTTTGGGTTTCGTCCTTAAACTTTGCCCTAGAGAATTGACTTTTGCCTCTTCTGGGATGGCAATGGAGGAACTGAACACTGGGAGAAGAGAATGGAATAAGCAATCTGATTATTAATACACATCCATTCTGTCCTGGCTCTGTGGTACACACATGGGTTTGAAGGCCAGAGCTCATTCTTTTTTTTTTTTTTTTTTTTTGATTTTCGAGACAGGGTTTCTCTGTATAGCCCTGGCTGTCCTGGAACTCACTTTGTAGACCAGGCTGGCCTCGAACTCAGAAATCCGCCTGCCTCTGCCTCCCGAGTGCTGGGATTAAAGGCATGCGCCACCACGCCCTGCCAGAGCTCATTCTTATTCAGAGTATGTCCTCCATCCAGAAGGACTTGGTGAGGCTCGTGCCACGCTGGCCACAGGCACACAGTAGGCACTCCTGCGGTTCTGTGCCTAAATGACCAGCTCCTGGTTCCCAGCTCACCTTCAGCACTTAGGAGGACATGTCGGAGCAGGAAGAAGCTGAGCACTGTTTATCAGTGTCAGTGGTCTGAGTCCTGAGCTGAGGCCCTGTACCCTGAGCACAATCCTGCATCTTGAGCCTGGTTCCATACTAAGCCTGACCCAACATCCCAAGCCCAGCCTCAAACCCTAAGCCGACACCCTTCTCATAGCCCCGAGGCTGCTCTGGAAGGTTCTATCCTGTGCTGGCCTCTGGTCATCTACGGTATGGACACGGGTTGCTTTGTACCTCTAGACCTTTGGCTTCTCTAGCTCAAGCCCACGAGAAAAAGGCATAACCCAGTGTCTCTCAGCAGAGCCCTGTGCTTTGCTGGTGCTCAGGGGCTGTCTTCTGTTCTCGGTGATGAGAAGCCATTGGTCCCATGTGGGAACTTTTTGTGATTTGTGATTTTTACATCAGCTCTGGATTTTATTATCTTCATCTGTGAAATGGGCCCAGACTTGGGTCTTGCTTGGTGGGTTTCTAGGTACTGTACAATGACTCAGGAGCTAGTCATAGTGAAGAGTAAGGGGACCCAGGCCTCTGCCCCACTTTATCTTCACTGTGAGCATAGAAGTAGTTTTAAAATGTTCACATTCAGGTTGCTTTCCTTCACTAAACCCTGTGGGCCCAACAGCGATGAATAGACTCACACTGTTTTGCACACGCTCCTGCCCCGGAGGCTCCCAGCTCTTGATACCAATGGAGTGGGCAAGCAATCAACTGATATTTTCTCATGACTGCCCCTCTGCACACACATCCACATTATCCCCCACTTCCCTGCCATGATGCTTTGCTGACTCACAAGTGAATCTTAGGATGCAGTAAGGTTTTTAGCTCCTCACAAGGCCAGTCGTGTGGAAACATCTACCCACAGAAGGCAGACACGGTATGGGAATATCGTAAACTCAGTCTGCATCTCTATCTCAAGTGAGGCTTTCTCCAGAAGGCACTCTTACAGTTCAGTGGCATTAGGATGGCCTTAAAGAGTCCCTTTAGTGTCAGTCCTTGTCCACAAAGTTCTGTTAGAGCTCTGACCTCACCTGAACATCTCACATTGTTAGCATCTCTTCAGAAGAGTGTGAGCTGTACTGGTGACAGTTTCCAGCTATTAGCCAGGCGGTCTGCAACCTATTAGCCTCTACTCACCTTCTCCAAGATGGCATCCCCTGCTCTGCCCCTCAGCCTGCTTCTTATGAGGTAGCCCATCTTCCAAAGCTGCTGCTGTGAACAGGCCCCAGGGCACCAGGACCATTCCCTGAGCGCCTTCAAAACTAACTGAAATCTTTGTTGTTTTGTTGTTTTTTAACTTTTGGTTTCTTAAGAAACCAAGAGTCTTGCTCCATAGCCCACGTTTGTTTCAAATTGGCAAGTCTCCTGCCTAAGTCTGCAAGTACTGGGGTTCTAATTATATGCCACCACCTAATCTCATGCGTGTGTGTGTGTGTGTGTGTGTGTGTGTGTGTGTGTGTGTGTGAGAGAGAGAGAGAGAGAGAGAGAGAGAGAGAGAGAGAGAGAGAGAGTATAGTGTATGTATGGGGGTTTGTGCACCTGTGCAGAGGCCAGAGGAAGTTGTTGGGTGTCCTGTTTGTTCTGTTCCTCTTTGCCTTGTTATTTTAAGATGAGCTCTCTCAGTGACCACCAATCTCAGGCCATCCTCCTGTCTTCCCCACGGTCCTGGGGTTACAGGCATGCACACAGCCATGTCTAGCGTCTTTTATGCTGGGGCTGGAATCTGAACTCAGGATGTCAGGCAGCAAACACTCTTACCACTGAGTCGCCTCAACAGCCCTCAAACTTGAAATCCTATAAAAAGCACTAGTGTTTAAAATTATGGAAAATTATAGGGTTTGTTGCTATCTCCTGTCTGTCTGTCCATCTGTCTGTCTGTCTGTCTGTCTGAACATCTCTTGATCTTGTTCACACCAATTACCCTCTTTTTTTCTCCCTCCCTTCCCACTCGACCTCTATTCTCTCCAATCGGTCCTCCTATTATGTGCATACTTATATCTTTTCCAAAGTTTAGGTTCTGCATATGAGAAGCATCAAGTCTTTGTCCTGAGTGGAGCCTATTTTTCATGATGATCTCCAGTTCCCACAGATAGCATAGACTCCACCCTTCTTTATAGCTGACTAGTATAGTACTCCACCCTACATCTGAATCGCATTTCTTTACCAATCACCTGTTGATGTGTGCATAGACTGGCTCTGTAACTTGGCTGTTCTGAACAGTGCAATAATAAAGATGGCTGATTAGGTTCTTTTTGCATGCTGTCGTAGATTCCTCTAGGTATATTCCCAGGGCGGCTGTAGCTCTACTCTACGGTGGCTCTGCTTTTAGAACATTTGTAAAAACTAAAAACTAAAAATTAACTTATCAGTTAATTAAAGACAGGGTATCACTGTGTAGCCCTGGAACTCCCTACATAGACCAAGATGCCTAAATCTCAGAGATCTTCCTGCCTCTGCCTTTTGAGTGCTAGGAATAAAGCTATGCACAACCATGCCCAGCAGAGATTTGTAAATTTTATTACATTTTTATTTACTTATTTAGTGTACATAGTATGTGGGTGCATACATGCTATAGCGCCCTTTGGAGGCCAGAGGGTGATGGACTACAGAAGTTGGTCTCACCTTTTGTGTGCGTACTAGGGTGAAACCCAGGTTGTCAGTCTTGGTAGAAGGTCTCTGTACCCACTGAGCCGTCTTACCAGCTCCAAGAAACATTGAATTTTTAAAATTGCTTTCTTCTGCATGAGAAAGGATATGCATGAGGCTTGTGTTTCTGTATCTGGCTTATTGCCCTCTGTGCAGTGCTTTCCTGTTCCACCAGTGCACATGGCCAGTGATCCACTGTGTATTACCGTCATGCTTTCTCTGTCCCTGCATGGAGGCTTCTGCCCCCCTCGTGCGAGGTTGGAGGAGGATGGATGAGGGAGAATGGATTTGATGATCAACATGCACTGTGTGCACATGCTGAAATATCATGCTGAACCCCATGCATATGTTCAATTAACATGTTGATCAAAAATAAAATATTCTAGAGGGCACCTTTGAAGAAAATAAAGACAGAAGGATGATAACAAGAACGTCAAGTCTAGCGGCAGAAGAGGCTGGGCTTTCTGAGCATCGCCTTGGGTGGCGACCTGCTTCCTTTACTTTGTGGCCTCACTGTGACTGTAGGAACTTGGTTCTTCTGCTACTGACTACCTGTCACTGTGGGTGATCACTGGAGGTGACATAGCCCAGTAATGTCCCAGCCTGTTATCTGGTGGAAACTTTCTCTTCCTATGTGAGTCTCCTTGAAACTTGAGTCCTTGACCCGTGAACGGACAGCAATTCCAAGGGGTCTTGTTTTGATAACCTAGCATGAAAGTACAGAACACAAACTGTGTGGGAAGAGCCATGTAGAACACGGCTTCCCACAGTGGCCATGCTTACTGGAACACTAGAGTACCCCATCACAGGGAATATCCAGTAGCTAGATATATCCTAGTGTGCAATTTTGGGTCAGCATGGCTTTATGAGGTGCACTTACTGCCAACCTGGAGTTAAAACCATTTTTTTGTTCTTTCTTTTTTGTTCTTCAGTCTTAAAAAAAAAACTATTTATTTATGTGTACAGGCGTTTTTCTGGCATTTGTGTTTATGTGCCACATGTGTGCAGTACCCATGCAGGCCAGAAGAGGGTGTCAGATTCCCAGAACTGGAGTTTACAGATGGTTTCAGGCTGCTGTATGGGTGCTGGGGATTTAACTCCGTCCTCCAGAAGCAGTGTCTTTCAATCCCTTTCTTTAGTCTTTAAGCTCAAACAACACATTTTGCCCCCATGCTCCACTGGACCAACATTGTGACTGAATACCGAGTGGCCTCTTCACTCATCCCTGCCGTGTGTTTCAGCTCATTTGTCTTGCCAGCTGGCCAATTAGCAAGCACTTCCCCACTGAGGGTCAGGGTGACTGATCACTGCAATTACCTTCCCTGTAGCTCTAATGAGCCAAGGTCAATTGCAAAGGGCTGAAGTGCATGGCTCCCACAGCCTGTGCAGAGAGGACCAGCATAGGACTTGACCCTGGTTGCTGGACACATGCTTCCTTGGCCTCAGCCCTGGCCCAGACCCATTCTTCTGAAGCCGGAGAGGAGTTTCACAGCCTGTGTACTAAGTGTCTGAGATCTGGGAAAAGTGTCCAGCGTTCTGGGTTTCTTGGGTCCTGTACCAGAGAAATTCTGAGGCAGGACCCTCTGTAACATGACACACCTCCTGAAAAGGGAGGTGGGACTACTGGGTATGGAGAAAACAGAGATCTAAAGCATAACTCAGGCCTTCCTGGCTTCAGTGACTGGGTAGTCCTGCCTCCTGGACTACATCCTGGAAGAAGGCATTGGGTCACATCTCCCATCTCACATCTCAACATGCTGTGGAAGCAGCACTTCCTAGAAATACCTGACTCCCCTGGGGCTTACAGTCTCAAAAAGGGAATGTGAGAATGGGCGAATGGAACCTTCATAGATCTGAATGTAATTCTAGATCCAGTGTGGAAGGTGGATGAAGCCACTGCTACATTCAGGAAGATGCCTGAGATGGGCTCCGATGGCACCGCTGATCTCTACCTAGACCGCCTTGCTTTATTTAGGTCAGTGAGGTCTTGGCTAGTTATAGGTTGAGCCCCCCACCCTCGCCATAAGAATTGCCATTCATGTCCAAACACAGTTTCTCCTTTTAAAAAATGTATTTCATACATCACATAGTCACAAGGTATCACTAAATTGTAACCAGAAGTCACGAAGTGAACGCCAAGTCACACACGCTGACATGAACCACTGCTGACATGCACATATACTGCACACGTGCTGAAGTGAACCACTGCTGACGTGCACATATACTGCACACGTGCTGAAGTGAACCACTGCTGACGTGCACATAT
>NC_034596.1:110717846-110738273 GCF_900095145.1 Mus pahari | reverse complement strand
TGCTGAAGTGAACCGCTGCTGACATGCACATATACTGCACACGTGCTGAAGTGAACCGCTGCTGACATGCACATATACTGCACATGTGCTGACATGAACCACTGCTGACATCACATATACTGCACACATGCTGAAGTGAACCATTGCTGACATGCACATATACTGCACACATGCTGAAGTGAACCGCTGCTGACATGCACATATGCTGACTCCTTCACCCCAGCTCCGTCTCACTGTGGATCTGCACTTCTCAGTGGTGTTTCTAAAAGAGATGAATGTCCAAACCCTTGAGAAGTCAGATCTAAGTTCAGTAATCGCTGCTGGCAAGGAGGACATCTGCCACAAGAAGAGACTGGGAACACTGGACTCCACGGATGTGTACAACTAACATACGTGAATGAGCTAGGAGCATGGTACGTCAGCAGAGTAAAGCACACACTGTCTGCCTGGGTGTGAGAAGTCCTCTCCTACTGCCTCTATTCCAGAACAGCAGTGTGGGGTAAGAAACAGAACCAAACAGAATGAGGACAAATCACAGACAGCACGTGATAGGTCCTATGTTGTCTGGGCCATGGACTGCTGTCCACCTCTCTCTGTATGTCCCACTGGGTCTGGGTTAGCAAGATCCCTGAAGCGCTGACTTGGAAACTTACAGAGTCTTCTTGGTCACTATGGCTTCTGCCTGGCCTGTTGGATTTGCCAGGAGACTTGCTAGAAATAAGCAGTTTTCCAGCTTCCTGTGGCCACAAGACCATACTGTGGCCAGTTAAATCAGCTAAGGAAGGCACTCCAAGCTAAGAGTATAAGGACAACTTACAGGGTTGCCTTGAGATGGGAGGAGTAACTGTATTTCCCTGAGCCAGGATCACACAGGCGCTTCCAAAGCAGGGAACCAGACTCTGCCTCAGGCTGGAAGAGACCCCGTTCCCACTTGAAAAAAATAACACAAGCACGTGTTGTTTGTATCTGTCTTGAGTTCCCTCAACAGGAAGGTGCCCACTGTTAGTATGGTCAAAGGACAGCCTGAAGAAACTCCGAGTCATATATATCTCTGTCAATGAAACTATAATAATGTACCACTAGGCAGCACAGACTCTCCATCCTTGGTCATTGCAGAGAAAATATACCAGGGAAAGTCACAGCCCTGCCATGAAGCTATGTGTGTCAGCAAAAGGGCCTTGAATGGCTCTGGTGACTGACTCGAGACAGCTCATACCTCCTCCTCCCCCCTCATCTTCAGCTTCACAATACCCATGAATGACATTTGTTGATTTTTTTAAAATCTCAGACAGCATTTGTTGGGCTGGGAACAGGGTGAAGGAGGCAACAGTCGCTTTCAATTAGTCAAAAGGCAACAGACTGGCACACACTGGCTTTTAGCCATCACTAAAAGGCACACACATTTCATCTCAAGCCCAAGGGAGCATGTGTGCATGTACACATGTATGCTTCAAGCAGGACATAAAGAGTTCAGTGGTGAACACACCTTTTATTTATATCTAGGACTCATGAAGAGACTCTAACAACTTCCAAGATTAGGGAACAGCTGACAGAGAGACACCGGTAGAACACAATCGTTACAGGGAAAACACACCCTGCCTCTGCCTGTCATTCCTTCACAGAAGTCAGAAGTACTTTAGAGGATGCAAGCCTTACCAGGATCATGTGGCCAGTAGAGATGTCCATGTTGGACTGGACAGGCTCCTCAGACCAGGATGAAGTACTGCTCCGAGCCGAAGGACTAGGCATCGGCCCATCGCTGAACTGGGATGAGACACTGTTGATGCGTGATGCATGTGGTCCCTCAGAGCGATCCTGTGGCCTAACAGCCATACGCTGGCGGCATAGCTCCTGCAAGACAACCACAGGTACAGTCAAGGGATCAGTAGCCTTCAAGAAAACCTACTTAGAGGTCCTACAACACTGCAAACCCACCCTCTTCCCCTGCCCACTCAGTCTCAGTCAAGCCTACGCTAGAAGGAATTTTCTTTTGGCCACCAGACGAACCATAAGGATTCACCATGCCCATCAGTGTGTTTGAGGCACTTTCCTTATGCCCTGCGAGATCTACAGGCCACTGAAGCAAGTCGACTCTAAGAACAAACAGGTCAGTTCATACCTACGTGTACACATACACACGTGTACCCATGAGCAGACACAATCCCATCACCACATAGATTTCTAAAGCAGTCTTTTTGTCTTATTCTGGTCAAGAACAATGCAGAAGTTACATCAAGGTAGAATCTTTCCTTTCCCATTAGAAAACAGACCATGTGGGAGACCAGACCAGGAGTCTACTTTGAGGTAGGGACATCCTCAGTCTGGCATTTTCTTCTGTCCCCAAATAATCCCACTCTGAACAAATGTGAGGATCCTAAGATCTTGGCAGCATAACACTTTGGTTCTGGCACTGACCTTTGGCCTCTAGCTCCCACCTCCTGACAGACAAGAACTATTCTGGAAGCTTCTGAGAGTTAAGGCACTACACCGAGCCCCTCGGCATGTGAAGTAATGAAACAGTGACTTAAGTCACCAAAATGAAATGGTGTCAGGAAGGAATTGGAAAGTACAGCTGAGCCTGACAGAACAGCAGAAAAAAAGAATTGTGCTCTGGCCGCCAGTGTGTCCCAAGGGCAGAGGCAGAAGGTCAAAGAAAACAAGAATGTCTTCATCTTATTCACCCTGGGATGCTGTTATCCCTGGCTTCAGACATCCCCACAGAAGCTATCATTAGTGCAGAGACTGCCCCACCTTCATCTCAACACCTCTCTATAGTAGACACCCATGCTGTGACTTCTCTCCCCCACAGGTCCACAACACAGTTAAACCCCAACACTACTACAACAGGGGACCTCAACTGCAGCTGGTGGCCCATGAAAGCCTTGAGATTTGAAGGCAACTGAGATAGTGAAGGTCATCACAGGGACCCTGGATTCGAAAAGGAAGTAGGCAAACCCCAGAAAATAAGACCTCCTTGAGTGGGGAGGCCTCTGACACAAGGGGCCACAGGACCAGCTCGGCCCAGCCATTCCTTTTTCTTCATTTACCTGGGTTCCTCTTTTTCTTTTTTCTTTCTTTCTTAATTTAATTGTCAGCTCACTTTCTGACAATCTCAAAAACAAGGCAGAGCAAACCAACAGCCAAGCCCCATGTCCCCCAGAAGCAGCTCTTCTCAGGCTGATGGTGCAGGTTACTAACCTAAGCACATGCACACTTTGCTCCCTTTCTACCCACAGAAGGGAAGCCATGGATTCTGGCAAAGGGCTCCGGGAAGAAAATGTGCAGCGCCTCTTGTGGCTCACGATATTTAGCTCAGGCTGAGATTCAGGGTACCCCCAGGTTAAGCCTAGAGGAGGGACACAGGATGTCATAGTGGCCACATACCCATCTGTGCCATGAATCCCCCAAAGGAGCCTAGTCCTGTGTGGAATGTTGGCTGGGACACATACACTCTATGTGAACTTGGACAAGCCGTTCAAAACCTCCAACCCTGTGTCTTCCCTTCAAAACAGGAAATGATAATTGACACGAAAGAGTAAAAGCTCATGTGTATAGAATGCGTAGTACGGTGTGTTCCACAGAAAAAAATGCCTGATATCAACCAGCAGAGCTGACCCCACATGGCTGAAATAAATGTTAAAATAGTCCTCTAGGGCTGGGTGTGTAGCTCAGTGGGTAGAGTGCTTGCCTGGTATGCATGAAGCCCCTGTGTTCTGTCTTTTGTACCACATAAACCTGCCGTGACATTGTACACCTGGAATCTCAGCGCTGGGGAGGGGGAGACAGGAAGAGATGGAGTCTGACTGTCTGAATGAGAGGGGGTAGCTGTTGAGAAGGTGGTGGGCTAAGGATGATGCTGTGTGAAACCTTGGAGGCAAATCAGGAGAGGCATAGGGGTCCTGTCCAGAAGATCTGAGCCCCCACTGGCCTCCACTGCTGTGCAGGAAGGCTTTTCTGGTTCCTATTGTTTCCATGAGCCTGTGAGGATTAGCATTTCCACAGAGCTGCCCTGAGGATGCAGACACAAGGATACCGGAGCTACAGCATCATGGATAGAGAGAGATCTGGATGAAGCAGAGGACCTTAGAATCCGTTTGTCTCCTTCACCCCACCCCCATTGAGTTGTAGGATACACATCCCTAATTACCCACTAAATCATAATGCCTGGAGCCAAAATTCCTTCACTTCAGAGTCCTGGCTTCAGTGCTGTCTCTATGAACTTGAACACGCTGTCTAACCACTCTGTGCCTCAGTTTCCTCTCTTGTAAAATGTGACAGTGGAACTGACTTCACAGTTGTGGAGGGTTAAATAACCCAGGTGTGGAAGCACACTTGTAATCCCAGCCTTACATAGCCAGCCATAGTAAGATCTGTTCTCAAAACAAACAAAACCTATAGAATACTGCGGACACATCTGGCGCAGTGAGGTGCTCACGACCATCGTTTGCTTGTTCATCACTTAGAAAGGGATCTCGGGTCTGACCTCCTTGAGGTCACAGAACATTCAGAGCTGGGCTATGAACACACACGGAGCCTTCACAAGCAGCATGGTTATGGGCCACCAGGAGGGGCCCACTACTGAACAGCTCCTAGGGAGGAGACACCAGGGTAGCCTTGGGCTGAGTTCTGAACGAGGGTTTCCATGCTGAGCTGCCACAGAATGACAGCATCCCAGGGGAAGGAACTTGGTTCTCTGTCTCTCGCTGATGGTGGCACCACTCTAAGACATGGTTTTGAGTCTTCACTTGAGCTGCTCTGATCTGCCCGCCTCCTCGTGGCACACATCCTCTTAGCTATGAATAAGCTTTGCAGCTCCTCTTCCTCTATGGGGTAACCAGGGTCCACCGCAGGACCTCTCTTGCTTCGCAGGGTCAGAGAAGAATTGCTTCCAGAGGCTGACCGACCTTAGAAAACCGCTTCCACCCAGCTAGGGAAGGTCACTGTGCCCTGGCTCAAACAGTGACTTCATGGTCCTCAATGTACCTTAGACATCTCTGCAGCATATGTCACACCAGGATCATTCTCTTGGTTACACACTGCTCACACCTGGTACTACAGCCTGGCCCAGGACAAGCTAACCTACATCGCACCTGGGCCACAGTGGTCCTCCCATTTGCCTCATCCTACCAGTCTTCCAGGTCTGAGACCTGGGAACCTGTAGCAGCCAGTCTATGAGACCACAGTGCTGTAAGGATTGAGCACATGGAGATAAAAACCATATAAATGACATAGCAAACACATCCAGGACAAAGCCTCGGCTAAGGACATCCTGTGTGGATCCTGGGACTATGAAACAGCGAGTCCAACTTTCAATGTTTCTCCATGGGACAGAAAGAAATCTCTCTATAGCTCTGTTTGAGATATTTCACCTTTCCACTGCCGTCTCTCCCCTCACCTGTCTGCTGTGCTATGGTGTGTGTGTGTGTGTGCACGCACTCGCGTGCATGTGTGCACATGCTATGTATGCATACACCAGAGGTCAATGTCAGTGTCTTCCTCTAGCTTTCTCTTTTAAGAGAGGGTCTTACTGGGCAGCCTTGGCTGATATGAAGCACATGGAGCTTCCCCTGCCTCTGTCTCCCAACTGCTGCTAGAGTTAAAACATCAGGACCAACTCCACCTTAATTTTTTGAAATAGGGTTGCTCACCAAAATTAGAGCTGGCTGATCTGACAAAGCTAGCTAAATAATCATTGAGCCCCAAGTAGCCTCTTGCTCCTGCCTCCTTCATGCTGGCAATCCATCCATGCATCACCACACCTGGTTTTTCACAGTCCCTAGGATCCAAACTCAGGTTCTCAAGCTTATTTGGCACCAACTTCGCCAAGTCTATTGATCTGTAAAAAAATGGCCCAAGCCTGCTCTGTGCAGATCTAAGCTTCTGCTCTAGTCTAGGTGCGAATACTCCTGCGTTCCCTTCGAGAACTGGAAAGCTGTAACACATGCAGCCTCTGCGTGCTGCCGTGTCCTTCATCCAAAAAACACTGTCCATGCCTGAGAGGGTGAGCTCGCACACAGAGAGGCACACGACGGCAGGGCTTCCTCGCCTGCAGGTAAGGATGAAAGGCTGAGTGAGCACAAACATTTATATTGTAAGGATTCGAAGTCACAGCCTTTGGCAGCCATCCTGTGGGCACGGCAGGTGACTAGTGTGCTCCCTTGGTTCGTATCGCCCACATCCGTCACGCAGCAGTGGTGGTCAAGGTAGGGGCTGTGCCACACACACCTGAGGTGTCTGTGGGCAACTGACAAGCATGGTACAGATTGCATGCATGCCCTACAGGCGATACTCTGAGAAGCAGGTCCAGACAGAACTGTGAAAGAGAAGACAGTCTTCCGAACAGAAGATAACTGGCGATGCCAACTAAGCTGCATGAACATTCTTGGAGACAGCCTGGAGAATACCTGACTGAGTCGGGGAATTCTCCTCATCAATAACCTTGGCAGCAAACAGTCCTCTGACTAGAGATTCCCAAGTTACCCTCTAAGTGTCCTAAAGAACAATTCAGCTACACAGGCTTCTCCAAACCATCGCATCCGACTCTTCCCCAATTCCAACACTTCACCTGGGGCCACAAACCCTGCTGTGCATATAGAAATAGGTCTTCCCTTAGATGGACTGTGGGCTGATACTTGCCCCCCCCCCTAATTTAATAGAAAAAAAAGAAGACTCCCTAATATATGCAAATTCTGGATGAAGCCTAGTCCTTACCAAAGATACCATCTGTGAATGGGGACATCACTTCAGTGAGAGTAGCCCAGGGCTGTCAGGGCAGCCTGGAGTTCATCGAGAAGAGAGCCATCTTCCTAGCAGCTCACGACGCAGCAGCCAACAGGTGGCTGATTGCTTGGGAGTGAGAGAAGCCCATTTAACCAGGACACTATCAGCCTCAGATGCAGCTGTCGGGTCAAGGGTAGCTCCCAGAATTCCTTCAGATGTCCCACCCACACTGACCAGGAGCAGACAGCTTGTGCCATAACTACTTAGAAGGCTGGAGCTCAGCAGGAGGAGTGTGCCTGTGTGTGTCTGTCATCCGTGTGTCTGTCATCCGTATCTCATCCACACCCTTACTCTTCAACAGCAACAACAAAAGCCCAGGTATGTAAACTAAAATACATTTCCAGGTAGCAAAAGGGAACGCTGTGTCATACACTGTTTTCAGGATGTATACCTCTGGAAAGGGCTCTGTCTTTCTAAAACGAGGTCCAGATCTATCTGGAACAGGCCCTGTATCTCTGCAGTGGGACCCATGACTGGAGCAGGCTGTTTTCTCTGTGTCTTTCTGGAGAGGTCTGTTGGTTTGGGACACCTGGACTCCAGATTTTTGGCTGTGTGGCCTTTCATGTGTTGAGAAGATTGTCAAGGAAGTTAAGTGTAAGATATGTCAAAGGGTAGGTACATTGACAGCCATAGAAGAAGGATGTGACTTTGCAGATGGTACCCAAGGGGACAATTGTCAGTAAGGTGACTTGCCTCTGCTCTTGGGAAGCAAGCATCTCAGGCATCAGTGAGATGAGAAAAATTCCACAGAGGATGTGGAATCTGTTACCGGGGAGAGACAGAAGCAAGGTAGAGCCAAGATCTGTATACACAGTGTGGTATGGTGTCTCAAGATGAGACTCTGGAGCCACCTGCCCAACTGCAAGTCCCAGCTCTGGTGTTCACATCTGGTTGAGAATGGACAAGTTCTGTAAACCTCTGTGGCTCAGTTTCACGATCTGTGAAGTGGGAACGACAACAGGACTCCTCTGGAGGGGTGCCGGGAAGAATCTAAGTTACTGCTTGTGACGCACAGAACACAGTTTGGTGCCTACTAAGCATTCAGTCAGGGCACCTGTGTCTTGTCAGACACTGAAATGTCAGAGCCCCAGGTGCACAGGGAAGGCAGCACCAGCCGCTGATGGAATTCACTCTCTGGAGGCCCTTATTCCAGGATACTGTGTTCTCATGAGGCCAAGGACCCACAGAGCTGTCCCCACTGGAACAAGGCATCAGCTCCACAGCACGGTCGTTTTGACATCTAATCTCTCTATTTACCAAGGACACTGGCCACCCCATTGCACCCCAATCTTCCAGTCAGCACAGAAAGACAGAGAAGGTTTCAGGTCTATAGCAAGGGAGAGGAGGGCCTAACCCTTGAGTCTCGTCGAAGCCTCTCCCCAGTTAGTAAGTCAAGGGTTCCAACACAAAGGCTGCTGACAGAGTTAATACTTCCTCTTCCTTGGAGCTGGTTTTTGCTAAAACAGTAACCAAGTGTGCTTAAGGCCAAAGTCTGTATGACTTTCAAGTGCGTCTTTATTCTTTTCCCAGATAATTTTCTAGGAATCTCTCTCTCTCTCAAAAAAAAAAAAAAAATGCCGTTTAAAGTAAAAGGAAAACAATCTTACCTTTTCTGTAACCGGTGACCTAGCATTTTACCATTCCAGAGCTTCCCACCCAAAGCACAAGAACCACCTGTGATCTCACTTAGGTTTCTTATCGGCCCTCTTGAGATGGAGCTCCGGAGGCCAGGGAGATGCACGCGGCGGCTGCTGTAGGCGTTTAGCTGCCGCCTTTGAGAAGCTGGTGCCTGTGCTCTCCGATGGTCCTGCTGTTTTCTCCGAATGCCTTTCCTTAATCTTCATGCTGACTTTTGTGTTGAAACATGAGGGGTTGGAGAGATGGTTAAAAGGTCCTTGCTACTCTTGCAGAAGACCTGGGTTTGGTTCCTAGCATCCATGTGGTGGGTCGTTGCCATCTGTAACTCCTATTCTAAAGGACCTAACACCCTCTTCTGGCCTCTGAGGGCACCAGCCTTGCATGTAGTCAACACACATAATTGCAGGCAAGCATTCATGCACATTAGAAAATAATCCTAGAATTTTTTTTATTAAAGAAGTCTTTTCATAAGCTCTATCTCTGCTTCATATAGCTCTCCCTGAAATTGTTTTCTGTAGAAAAGCTCAGTCTCTGGTTTTACATGAGTCAAGGTTCCTAAAAGATTAAGGGAAGACTCTTCAAGCTGCTGCAGGTGACAGTGTGGAGCTGTGGCCCTATCCCTAACACTAGCTCTTAATGCTGTTTGACTTAACCATAGCAGTGTGTGAGCCACAGCATTTTAATATGTTCACATGGCTTATGACTTGCAGAGAAAGTCAATATCCAGAGCCCACTGGAGGCTAGTGTGCAAGCCCAGGGCACTGGGCCCCAAGCACTGTCACCAGTGCCCGGTGTGGCCTATGCTCGGTCTCTGTGCCCTTGAAGCTGTTTCTCTAGAACAGTCTGTGTGGAGTCCCCACAACCTGCATCAGTTCTGGACTGGGAAGCAGATGCCACCCAGAACAGGTCCTTGGGACATAAGGACACAGAGTCAGCTTGCAGAGATACACACCTGCCTTGTGAAGCCATCATTGTCTCTAGCTGTATAGCCGTTTGTTTGTGCTCTGTGCTGAGCTCAGGCCCTGGGAGGCTTTTGCAGGGTCCTCCAAGTATTTTATACTTCTTTATAGCACAATTTGCAAAATAAGTTGAATAGGATTCTGGGGGCAGAAATTCATCCATACACACAATAAGCAAATGCCTCATTTCTCAGCCTCACGTCTGACGGGGAAAATTACAGAGCGGGGAATCACTCCCAGAGAAAAGACCTGTCACTCTCAAATTCCAGCAAAAGACCAGGACTACAAAGGCTGGGGAACGTTCCCGCACCTTTCGAGGAACAATCAGCACAAAGCTGTGCCTGACGGAGTGTGCACACAAAGGCCGCCTGGGATTTTTAGGGTTATTGGTGGAGCATAATTAGTAGTAACAGGACAAAAGTAAGGAAGAAACACACAAAGGCACAGAGGAAAAATGGTTCATTACGATGTGCTGGGCGGGAGAAAGGCCAATTACTCTGCAGGTTGGACACAACCCCAGGAGGCCGCCCTGAACCCAGGAGCCCTGGGGAGCTGCTGGTCTCCACTGCAAGGACAAGGGCAGTGGGCACACAGTGTCTTTAGGCACCTGCCAGACCCAAATGGTGGAGAAGAGCCCCGTGCTCTCCCAGCTCCATGGGATGAGGGTGTGTGACCGCAGGGTGTCCTGTCTAAGGAAGAAGGAGCCAGGCTGGAACCAGGCACTGGGAGGCACTGGCCACTGATGATCTGTGGGTGGCTTTGACTTTATTTTTCATTTTGTTTATTAGTGCTTACCCATTTGAACATATACTACTTTTATAATAAGAATAACCAGTAGAAGTCATGTTTAAAATTCATAACATTCTACGTTCAATGTGACATTTACAAAGCAGGTAGGGACCAGTGTCTTTCGGGATGAGAAAGAACGCCCAGAGAGTATTTCTTATGTAATTATGTGTCCTCATTCATAGCTTAGCTTTATTTCAGTGGCTTTTATGTCATCCTGAGCTAACAGTTATGGAGGAGAACTCTCAGTCCTAAATGAGGTTGGCTGCTTCACATGAACATCCCAAAGGGTCTCCCTGATGAGAGCTGTGGGTAGAGCAAGCCTCCACTGCCTTCCTCACTCAAGGTCAAAGCAACAGCAGGCCCTTTACACACCTGTCCTTCACTCAGCAGAACACTCACTCTCAACTCTGCTATTAAGCCACGTGGCCATCACCTCTGGGTGATGTGGTTCCAGCACGTCCAGTGAGCCCTTTTCTGGTTCTTAGCTTCAAGGTTCCCAATATACGCATGAGCTTTTATACTTCCACTCGGGCAGATGCTGGCTATCCACACATCAGGAAGACAGCCTTGCTGCCAGGCTCTGGACTGCTGTCTGACACCCACTGCCTCCTGGGATTCCCTGTGCCTTAAGAGCTGAGCTCTATGGCAGTGTGTGCACAGCTGGGTGATCCGAGGTGCTGTGCTTCACGGCACTGTGACTGAACAAAACAGTGCCGCTGGGACGTCAATGTTTGTCGAGCAGTACTGAGTAATGTTCCCCGTTTTGCAAGATGTTTTCTCAAAATAAAACTTAAAGACAGACACATTTCAACTGACATAAGAGAAAGATAGCTTTTACCATTCTTCCCAATCTGGAACTGTTTCGGCAGCATCTGACACTAGTAACAGACAACACAGCTACTGCAGGCACACCAGGCTCCTCAGAGCGCTCATCTCAGCCAGCCACAGTATAACCACATCTACGATGTTTCAGTCCATCCTGCCTCCCAAACCAAGGGTAGGGTCATTCCAGTCTTGTGGGTTGCCCTGGTGCTGTTTGTATTCTGATGTTAATTCTTCTTTAAGAGGGAAGATCTGCCCCAAGCAGGGGGAGATCATGTACTCAGGTGATTTCATGTGAACCTTCTCCCCATTCTAGGTGGTCAAATAAAGGCCGGAGCCCGTGATTGGGCAGTGGAAGGGAAAGGTGAGGTTTTAGAGAGTCAGGGAAGAGAGGAAGTAGATGGAAGAAGACAGAGGAAGAGGAGGTGGAAGGAAGATGGAGCAGAATTCAAGTCCTGAAGAAGCCACAGTAGCAAGGATCTCATAGCAGGGGGGTAGAGTAGTGTAGTGGTAAATCTGCCCAGTCTAGGCGTGCAGCTTGTAAATATTGTAACTGAGTGTGTGCTTTTGCACAGGCATATTGGGGTTGGAGATTTACTACAACACTGTCTTCTGTTCCCAGGGTAGAGGGCCCACAACGGGGGCTTCAAAAGACACTTGTCTGTAGCACCCAGGTAGGTAGTGTACTTTAAGAGTCCTGGACACACCACACCAGAGAGTAGTGTGAGTCCTTGAAAGAGCCACCACTTAGAATGAAAGTCAAACCCTGCCAGCAGCAGCCCAAGCTTCCTGAGTGATACGTGAGAAATCTCTTGGTTCTCAGTGGCCCTGGAAGAGGAGAGCTGGGAATGTGATCTCCTGCCCCACTTCAAACTACCAAAGATGTAGGCATCTCTTCTGACTTGCAGGCAGCTCAATGCCTGGAGGTGAGGACCTGAAACTAAATCACTCCTTAGGCTCAGCAGCTGCCAAAAGTTACTGACTGACATGCCCCAGAGCTCAACCACAGCGCGGCTCTCACTGAAACAGTCCTTCTCTTTCAAGGTTTCATCTCTGGTGTTTCTGAGGAACAGGTCATTGAAATCAGGGGAGCAGTGTAAGAATAAAAACACGAGGTAGCAATTCAATGAGCAGAGCATGCTCGCTCTTACATAATCCACGGCCAAGACGGGTTTCTATATGAAGTTGCAATGCTTCACCTGAAAGTGGGATCTTCAGACACAGAGCAGGGAACACTGAATGCCACACCCAGACTCTTCTGGGTGCTTCAGGAGGGTGGGCAACACAAAAGCAACTCCTAGCTGCAGCTTATAGGACAGGAAAATAAAACATCTGAGCACTCCCCACACTGGAACATTCAAGTGCTGGGGGGGGGGCAGTAGTGAATCCCAAGCCCACCAAGGCCCCAGGATCTCAGCAAAGGAAACCAGCCTTCCTTGGACATTCATGACTCAGTTTCAAATCGGAGAGTTTGAAATAGCCGAGTCAGTGGGAAATCAATCATTTGTCTTTGGGGGCAGCATGGACCTGTCTTGGAGAGGCTGGGACCTTCCCAGCATTCTATTTAGTAAAAGGCAATGGGCAATCACCACTGACATCTTCACTAGCAACATCTGTAGTATACTTCTCACATGCTCTTCCAGTCTCTGGGAATCATGCACAGTGGTTTTCAAGGGTTGGAAATAGCCTCCCTGCACAGCGGCTCTTTACACATCAATATCTTAGTTCAGTGTATTGACTGCTTTTCATTGATCACCCAAAGGCCCCCTGCCAGGTGCTGCAGTCTGTGCAGATGCGGCCCTGGGTGTGTGTGTGTGTGGGGGGGAACTGAGGCAGGCCTCAGTCCAGTGCTGGAGGCAGGGCAGGTCATACAGGAAGAGTGGCAACTGCAGGTGTGCACAGCTATAAACAGGGAGGGTGTGAACGGGGGAGGGGGTGAAAGCCCCAGGACTCAGCCTGGTTTTCAGATGAGGTTAGTCCCCTGGGCCAGAATGGGGTCTGAGCACACAGGGCTGACAGATGGGAATGGTGGGCACTGAGGAGAAGCAGGGCCTCTCCAGGGCGGGGGTCAGAACAAAGACTCGGAGCAGAAGAGCCCAGGAGTGGCTTGAGGCTGGGAGAAGAGGGGCCTAGGACACAAAAGGTATTCAGGCTTCCCATTCTGCCGTTGCTTAATTAAGCCAAAGGGCAGGGCCATAGAGGCTGTGTGTGTGCTGAAGCAGCTGCTCCGGGACTCATCAACCCCTTCCCCCTCTTCCCTCTCCACCCTCTCCTCCAATGCAGATCTCAGAAAGCACAGGAGTGCCAGAATGCCTCTGTGTGTGGGGTGTGGGGGTGTGGGGGTGGGGTCAGGTGGCCGTGTGCAGGTCCCTGTCTGGGGTTTCATGTCCATAACACTACTGAGGGTCTCCCTGCACCTGAGTGACAGAGCCTGCTCCCCTGTTGGAGGGAAACTTATGAGTGGGCAGGGGTCCGACTTGTCCAGAGGAGGGAATGACACTGCTGGCAAGAGCATCTTCCCCACTATGGCACAGCTCTGCTGCACAGCTGCCCTGAGTCAGCCTGAGGCATGGAGCTTCGAGCCACCATGCAGGCAAAGGTGAGGAAGCAGAAAGCCACCGTACAGCCCCACGTCCATCCATCCGAGCCAAGGCATCAGCTCCAGAAGTGTGGCCGATTCCTGCGCTCCTCAGTTTCACTTGGGGAGGGGGAGTCACTTAAGGCTTGGCATTTTTATTCTAGGAGAGAGAAAAGCCACAGGGGTCTAGGTGGGGTCTGAATAACACCCAGGTCTGCAAAGTAAGAATAATTTCCATCTCAATTAATTGTCTTGATTTACTTCTGAAACTTTATTTTCTCCTGCTTAAAACCTTTCTGTCTCTGTGCAGAGCACTGGGTGTGCTTGCCTAGTGCTTTTTCATGGGGACGAACTATCTGGCTTTGCTCCTGGGCGTCTGATCTCTGGCTTCAGTATATTTCGGGGCCTATACAAGAGTATTCTGTGGGTGCTTCTTTATGTAAGTCGGCTTCACTGTCTTTGAGGGGAGAAAAAAGGAAAATGGCAGCACTCTTTATCTATATTAAAAAGAACAAAACAAAAACAAAAACAAGGCTTCCAGCTACCCTCAGCAGATTTTGGTTCCCGTATAGTTGGTGTGACAGTCGCCCTGTACACAGGTTATGCATAAACTTTTCTAATGGATCTGCTATGCTATGTCACAAGTCACATTGAATTCTTCAAACACCATGGTGTCCTGGAGTTTTAGACAGTCACTTTTACTTACTAATGTAATTATAATAATTAAGTAACTGTATGTATGGACACATACAACCTTACATCCAGATACTTAATTCTGCTGGTTGTAATACAAGATTTGCCAAAACAAATCTTGTGGGCTCAGAATGTAGTTCTGTTGGTAGAATGTTTGTTTTTATAGAGTCCTGGTGGGGTTTTTTCTTTTATTTATTTATTTATTTACTTACTTACTTATTTTCAACTTGAGACAAAAGCTAGAGTTTTCCAGGAAGAGAAAACCTCAATTGAGAAAATGCCTTCCTCAGGTTGGCCTGTAAAAAGGTCTGTAGGTCATTTCTTTGATTTGTGATTGATGTGGGAGGACCCAGCCTACTGTGTGTGGTGCTGCTATCCCTGGGTCCTGGGTTGAAAAGAAATCCAGCCTGGCAAGAAAAGGAGCAAGCCAGTACCCAGTGTCCCTCTGTAGCTTCAGCTTTAGCTGCTGCCTCCAGGTTCCTGCTTGAATTTCTGCCCTGGCTTCCCTTCATAATAAATTGTGATGTTGACGTGTAAGCTAAATAAACCTTTCCCCCCCCCCCAAGCTACCTTCAGTTATGCTCTTTTACCACAGCAATAAACTAAGAGAAAACGGAGGCACTGAACACACACAAAGCCCTGGTTTCAATGTCCAGTACTATGTACCAGTCATCCTGGTACATACATGAAAGCCAACACATTTGGGAAGTAGAGACAGGAGGAGCAGAGTTCAAGGTGAGCCTGGGCCATGTAACGTTGTCTCAAAAGAAAATCTTTAAAGACTGCTGGCTCTTTTGTGTTTGTATAAATGACCCACCACACTCCCATCATGATTGCCAGTAATTTTCCTAAGCAGAAACTGAACACTTGGGGCATCAGAGTAAAAGTGGGATTATCTGGAATGAAGGAAGAAAAGAAGGAGGGGGGAATAGGGAGGGAGGGAAGGAGGGAGAGAAAGACAGAGGTAGAGACAGAGACACAAAGAGAGACAGAGACAGAGATACAGAGAGAGACAAAGAAAGGCACACACAGATAGACACACACACACACACACACACACAGAGAGACAGAGAGACAGAGAAAGACAGAGACAGACACAGAGAGAAAGACAGAGAAAGGCACACAGATACACACAGAGAGAGGCACACACAGAGAGAGACAGAGAGAGGCAGAGTCAGAGAGACAGAGAGGGAACAGGGTTCTCACTGTGAACAGGCACAGTCACTCCCAGACCTACACTGAAACCACCTGCCCCTTTGCCTTTCTCAAGCTTCTGCCTTGAGCCTCAAGGAGACTCCTTTTCTTTGGTCTCCTCCTTTCTCCCGGGCCAATCCCAGGCTCTTATTTGCTCCAAGTCCTCATAGTCCTCACCTGCTGCTACCCTGAGCTCTTATGGCATCTTCAGAGTCAATGCTCTGAAGCATTGTCACCTTAACAATGCTTGAAGTCAGAGTCTCTACCAGGAAAGCACAACACTGGAGCCCATCACCAACACTGGTGCCACCTTCATAAGAAACCAAGTTTAGCAAGTCCTGGCTAGCTTGGCACATTCTCCTGTTAGAAGATATACGTTTTGTGGTCTCGCTCCATTCTTTGCAATTCTCAGGCCTTAATGTTGCCCGGGTCTCCTGAGGTGTTCACATCTCAGGGTCAGCTCCTGGTCCAGGGGCTGAGGACAGAACCCATACCCAGTGAGGTTACCACCCAGGGCTGGAAAGAAGAACAGAGGAGTATTGGGTGCCAGACCCAAGGGGGTGTCCCAGAGATCTGGAGCCTAACGGGAGCCTGTCAGCTGCTCAAGAGCCCTTGCAGCACAGAGGAGCATCCTCTGCACATTTTCTCCCAGGCCTCAGGTTAAACGGCTTCCCCAGGTTGGGTTTACACTTTGCTGGGTTGACATCCTTCACCCCACAGTCCTTCCTGGTCTGACTGTGCAATTACTTTCCTCAAAGCTCTCTCTGTATGGCTAGGGAGCTCCCCTTTGTGTTCCTGGGCTTCACCATGCCCCTTTCCCTGCCAGTGTAGATCTGTTGAGAGCTTCCTGAAAAGCGGCACTACCCGTGGGTGACATCATCACACACTGGAGCACGTCGTCCCCTGCCTTTGCCCACAGTCTGCTCCGCAGCTGGCATAGTCACCTTAGAAACCGAGACCTTACAAGTACTTCACTCCTACACTGAGGCTCTTCACCCTAGGGAGTTGCCAGCTTTGTTGAATATGGACCAAGGAGTCACTTGCCCTGGCTGCAGGGATCCTCTGTCCTGGAGGGAGTCCCGCTGTGCTGTGTGAGTCTGTCTGCTTTCTGTTTGGATGCACACAGCTCACCCACGTTCTCTTTACCTGCTCCCACCTCCTAGTGTCCCCCTTGGTATGTGTTAGCTCCCCATTTCTGCTACTCCTTTTTAAGCCCCAGCCGAGCCCACCTCTATGTTCCTGTCTACTCAGCTTTTATCCCAGAGATCTGACTAACTGGCAGCAGGACTCTCCTCACTTGCATTCCCTACCCAGGCACTCTCACCTTGGTGTGACCTTGCCAGGTATTGAAGGATATAACTCTATAGATCCTTAATGCTGACCAGCACCACCCAGCACTATCTGAAGGCCCTAGACTCAAGACCACAGAAACATCTTAGCCCCTCCAGCTACATCCCACAAAAGTTCCCCCCTCTCTGTGGGTCTTCCCTGTTTCTACTAGTATATGTTTTCTTTGCAGATTGTACTTCTGAGACACTCTGAATCAAGATCCAAGACCAAATCGACACCATCTATGGGAAAACACATGGCAAAATAGAGACGTGTGTCGGGACCCCACACAACTTGTAGGTCCATCACTCATCAGAACATACTTCATAAAGCCCCAAATCACCTTTGGCTCTTAGTTCAAATAATGAGAAAGAAAGAAATTTACAAGATGAATAATGCAGAAAGAATTCAGTTCAGCAGATAAGGAGACACAGACCATTGTTCTTTGCCTATGGTCACTAAAAACGAGAGGCTGCCCATCCATCAGAACTCACAGATCATACTGCCCTTTCTACAGCCTGCAAGCACACTCCCAGCACTCGGTGGCTGGAATCAGAAGTCTTCACTACTGCGCCATCCTGAAGTGGATCCATGATTTCTGCCTTAATGCCTAACCTGCTTGATCTGAGGCATCTCAGCCATCACAGAATGCCTTACCCACACTCCTGCATGGTTGGTCTCTCTTCTTCTACGACCCCTCCATTTGTAAGCTGACCACAGGAGACCCATCTGCTAGAAAAGCTCCTATTATCTTAGTATCACACCATGCTCCACCTAGATGTTTGCTGTACCTAGCATCTCATCTCTAAACAGTCACAAACCAAGAAGTGAGGGGTGTCCCTATTTTCTATCTTCTGTAGGTCCTTCTACCATGGGAGGACTTGGGTGATAGGTTGAGGGTGTCATGAACACATGGGTGACAGGTGAGTGCTGTGGTCAGAGTGTGTGCCTAGTCTAGAAGCTGCTGCCCTAATATGGTCCGTGAGTGAGTATCACTGGAGATGCGGGGCAAGTCATGGGGCATTTGGTGTCAGTTTTGCTCTTCTGTCAAACAGGGAAGCAAGGACCTCAGCTCAAATGATCCTTGCGGCTGTCCTTTACAGAGCTGGCTGAGGGAACAGAGTTGAAGAATGTGCGGAGGGAACCCCAGAAGGGGTAGCGGCCATCAGAGCAGTTTCCAGTTTTACTAGAGGTGGCTTTTGGCTTTCCCTTGATTCTAGAAGTAAAATTAATAAGGTAAGCTAGAAGCCTCCCCGTGCTTCTGAGAGGACTCACACTTCCCAAAGATGCCACTCACCTGCCCCGCACTATCTAGACAGCAGAAAGTAGCCAAGAAAAGCCACCTCTGGCATAGGAAGGCTAAAGTAATGACCGTTATTCCTCTCTATCCCTCACATAAAGCTTCTTAGGAACTTTTATTTAAGAAATGAATGGGTCTGTTAATAAACCACAAAAGTAAAATCAAACAGCACCATATTAACAAAAGGAAACCATCAAATCAGGCCCCAGGACCCTCATGAACTATTGGCTCCAATACCTCTTACTTCTACATGCCTCACTAAGTGGCTTGCTAATTTTAAAGACCAGCTAACTAAGAGTGTCCTGTGGTCTAGGACAGATGGCATGCTGTACTTTGCTTACATATCTCTCTGGCCATCTTCCAGGTTTTGGTGTTCTCTGAGGATGGGCCTCACCTCAGGAGCTGTGCCTGAGGAAGCATTTCTTGCCCAGGCGCCTCTGTAGAACAGGCATGCAGTCACTGGGAACTGTATGCTTTGAAGTTTACAAGTTTATGAGAAGAATGAACTCTAAACGGCTTCCCTCTGGAAAAATGCTCAGGCCTGAGCTTGCAGAAGCACTCTGGTCACTGCAGCTCAGCATACACATGTTTTATCAGGGAATGGGCACATAGACATATGATATGCCTCAGACAGGGATCGGGCAGATGCTGCAGACAGGACACAGACACAGGCTTCAGACAAGGAGTGAACACATGCTACACACAAAGAATGGGCACATGCTTCAGACAGGGAATCAGACATTGAGGACTGATGGGCAACTGTCTCTTTGGCATGTTTCCTTGGATGTCACAGTCCAATCTCAAGACACATGCAATTTGTTACCAATTCAAGGGTCATTTAACATGTGCTTAATTTATAGCATGGCCCAGTAATGTTTCAGGACATCATAGGCCCGGGAAAAGCAGGAGGAGCCCCCCTTGGAAGTGCTGACTGCCCTACACTCTGTAATGTTTGCAAAGATAAAATAGAAGCACGCCAGTTCTCAGGGCTGACTGTTCATTAAGCAGAATTGTCCCTAACAACATTACATGTTAGGGTGTCTGTCTAATTTTGAAACAAAAGAGATTTTGCTTCTGGGATATTTACACAAAAATATTACTTCAACCTGAAAATTTACTCATAAAACTGGGACAGCTATCCCAAAACACATAGTTGAGTCCAACGGAAAAGGCTTTCTTGAAACCTGTGGTGGGGTCAAGTGTGTCCGGGAGGAATTCAGTGTGTTTCTGACTTAATTAGAAGGCATCCAATCCTTTCCCCATTACATGACTAGTGATTACACCAATTATGGAAGATTGAAGTCACCTCGACAAAGAAGGGTCTATTAATTCATAGGAGGATGAACCAATGTGTAACTGGTCCTCTTCTCCAGAACCCAGCTTTCTTCCCTCAGCAGAGGTGAGCAGGTCCCTCAGTACAAGCGCACAGAGCACCCTCAGAGTGCAGCAATCACAGGGCTTTGTCATTACATTAATAATCATGGCTAATGGAAGCCACAACAACCAAGCGACATTTAGTGAGTCCATTTTCAGGCAGGCCCCTAGCGTGATGCACCCTTTCCTCTGGGTTTGGTTCCAAAAGGCCTCCAAGTACACAAGGAAGCCTGCTGGGTATTGTGAAATAAACCATCAAAAGAGAAGTTGCTGAACATTCTGCAAGAGTCTTTGCCCCTGTGTCGGGGAGGGAGAGTGGGCCAGTGGAATACTAAACTCACTGCTCAGAGATGATCAAAGCCAAAAAAAAAAAAGATGCAGAATTCAAAGGGACTAGGAGAGAAGAGGGGAGAATGCCTTCCAATCATCTAACAACTTATTTTTGGCATAGTTTTTACCCAATCACCTCCCACAGAACTGGGACACCTGCGTGAGTAAGAGGCACAAAGTACCCAGGGACTGACCATCATGGTTTTGTGCCTTTCAATGAGTGGATACACAGACCTACATGCTCATACAGGCATGTAAGCATGTGCACGTGCACAAACATAGCATAGGAAGGCAATTATAAAAAAAAAAAAAAAACAGTAAAGAAAGTTGTTTTGTTTTTGGGTTATGTGGGGGGTTAGGTCATGAAGGATAGGCGTAACTCAAGCATGTTTTATAAATTTAGAGGAAAACAACATATTGAAGCAATGAGGAAAGCTCTGTTGAAGTTCACAGTGACCTTTGAACATGTATTTCAGCTGTCCAAAATTTAAAAGCATGAACAAATTAAGCTTCACTGTATTATCTGAGGTGGCTGTGGCTAATACCTTGGAACAAGATCAAAAGCAAGAACCTGCCAAGAAGATTTGGTTTTCAGAAGGGGAGATGGGAAGGAGAAGGAGGGGGGAGAGAGAGGGTGGGGG
>NC_034596.1:110700436-110717504 GCF_900095145.1 Mus pahari | reverse complement strand
AATTTGTTTCCCAGCATCTATACTGGGTGGCTCACAACCACCTACAGCTGCACTAGCTCCTAGGAATATAATACCCTCTTCTGGCTTGCGACTGTTAGTTATGTCCTCTCTCTCTCTCTCTCTCTCTCTCTCTCTCTCTCTCTCTCTCTCTCTCTCTCTCTCTTGCTCTCTCTTCCCCCTTTCTGTTTCTTTCTCTTCCCTCCCCCTCTTGCTCACCCATGAGGAGTCAACATATACATACAAATAGAGGAGAAGAAAAGGTGAACATGCTTAGAGATGTTTGCAAGGGTCTAATAATTCATACTCCAGATTGGTTTGAGGCCATTTCAAGATGGTCATTCATAACCCGTGGCTATGTGCCTGGCTGGCAGTGGTGGAGTTTACACCTATGACTCAGAAGGTGCTACATGAAGGGCAGCGCACAGGAGGAGTCTCCCGGTTCCTGTTGAGAAGATCCTTCTACCACACTGACCCTGGTGCTGTCTACCATGAGGAATCTCTTTGGGGGTTATGTGGAGAAAGGAAAGTTACAGCCAGAGTTTGTATGCACAGCCCACAGCACCTTAATCTCTATGCCTCCCTCCCCTTTCTTCACAGTCAGAATACCTGTACTCTGCTGTGTTCTCAGGACACAAGCTTGTAGCTCTTTCCCTTCCAAGGTAACACTACATTCTGTTGGTGGCCACACATGGTGCTCTGCCATCTACCAACATCCCTGGGTAACTTTCAACCCACTCGCAGCATAACGTTTTCCCCCTTTATAAACTTAAAGTAATGAACTGTTCTTCTATCACATCCCCACAAAAACAAAAACAAAACAAAACAAAAAAAACACAAAAATAAACCATGCAGCGGCAGAGTATTCATTTGTCCCTGTGATCACTGGAGAAAAGTGTGACAAACTCCAATCACAGTCTCAATGACACAATGAGCAAATATGGACGCATAAATTATCTACATATTATATATTCATATATAATATATGAATTGGTAATTAAATCTATGGAAGGCAAAAGGTACCACTGAGGTGCATCCTCTTACACACCAAGATTTAGTAGTAGGCGCATTCATTCAAGAAGACCCTTTCCCTGGAATGTGTAGTTGCATGTTATAGGGTTTCCGTTATTACGTCTATTTATTGAGCCACGATGCCATATGGTGTGGGGGGGTCAGAGGATAACTTGTGGGAGGTTTTTTTTTTCCTTCCACTATGTGGATTCTGGAAAGATGTACTTTCACTAGCTGAGACATCTCACAGGCTTCTCAGCTTTGCTCTTTTGGCTTAAAAAGAAGATTTTAAGACATGAAGGTTGTTTCAATGACAACAATGGAAAATCCAAAGCCATAAGACCACATTGACAAACACACTGCTTCTTATTTCCAGAGAAGCCTTGAGTAACCACAGCTGTGAGCTTTCAATGCACCCAGCTGAACCCAAAGCTGACAACCACATGATCACCATGTGCTGAGGCCTGCCTGGCCTGCTGAAAACCAGCCACAGCAACAAGACTGCCCTGCATGAAGGGCAGAGCACAGGAGTCTCCCAGGTCCTTCCAAGGAGCCTGATGGTTGGATGAGAGCAGACCCCATCTGATCAGAGAAACTTGGAATAATGACACTGGTCAATGACTTCAGAAATAAACCCAACAGAAAATGTTCCCAATCATTTCACTTCCAACTTTTTTCTAGATCCTATTTTTGAAGGAAAACTTTCCCCCATCTTTCTTTTTTATTACTCTGGATTGAAGAAAAGCACACATTTCATTTATTGTCGGGATTACAGATTCTTATTAAACAAACCAGAGCTCATTATAAAATCAATATCAACTTAACCACCATGCCCCCAGGAGGAACACAAAAAGGTCACTCTAAGAAATTCAAACAGTTTTCTTGCTGCAAGGACATGATTTTAATCACAGATACTATTAATTAGAGCTGTCACTGGGAAGAGTCCCCCCCTTTTGTTGTTGTTAATTATCACAAACTCAGTCATAAGTATGCATTTTTCTACCCACAATCTTATAAAAATTAGTCATTTCTGCATGTGAGTCCAACCTTTCATTCTATCAATATTTTATATTTGAATTTCAAAGTATATCAAAGGATGCCATGCTTTCTGGAAACCTCCGTCCTTATGATCTCTGTCTCTCACACACAGAACTGAAGAGTGTGGAGTATGATTATTTATTTATGCTCTGACACTTGCTTGGCCCTGAGGACCTAGCATCCTGTATTGATGGTCTTGCTCAATAGAATTTCTGGGTAAATTCTTACTAGTTTATGTGACATTTTTTTTCCAGGCTGCCTCTTCAAACGTGTTTTTTTCCCCCCCCTTTGGCTTTGAAGCAAAGCTATGTGCCATGTGCCTGAAATACCATCCTCAATTCATTTGAAGTTGCCATTTCTTTATAAGAAAAAGATCATCCTGACCAGGCTTGTGACCCTCCTTCAGAAAACCAGAGGTTTTCTCCATTCAGTGATGATGATAAGAATTTTTGAAACGGGACCAAAAGCTGTCTCCTCATCGCTTTTAAGCAAAGGGACTTTATAAATTCTTCTCAACTAGCCATATGTGGCAGATGCAGAACAACCACAGAGCAAGGGCAGCCAGCTCAGACTAGCTGAGGGTGATAACTGGACAGTCACTGTATTTCCTGAGAGAGCCAGAAAGCTTGCCGAAGTAACTTTACGAACTGAACAGACAGCCTTTGCTTTATATACTGTGTGATGTGAATTACTGATAAGACATTAGACAGCACAGACATGTGGTTAGAAAAGACAAAAGATTCAATAAATTAGAGAAAACCTTAAACTGCATATTGACTAAAATTTTAAATGTAGCAATCAAGTATAATTGTATAACCCTAAATTGATTAATAATATATTTAGAGTTAAATGATATTTTATATTAAAAATTTGAACTCCCAGACTTCTATATATTTTGGGCTTGCATTGCTGCTGAGTGGAGTCACAGTTTCATTTTAGCAAGTCACTCATTATGAAACGTGTTGATTATGCCCCTTGTGTTTGTCTCTCGGGCTCATACTTCTCCGGGCTTCTGGTCTACTTCCAGGCACGTTGGGTGCCTGTCTGTGTTTCTAGCACACATAGCACACAGCTGCCTCTGCTGACTCATGAAGACATATGCACTCTACATTCCATTTATCAGTATTAGGTTTCACTTTATCCAAACAATAGCAGAGGGTGGCAACAGATCAGGTCAAAAGATCCCTTCCTATAAGACCCCAAGGAAGTTGATGATTTAAGAGCCATCTTCACACATCTGCACAACCAATCCATCTTGCAACTGTGGCGTGTTTCATTAATAGTGGCCGGATTAAGATAACAGATAATGCATAATTCATGTATTGTACTTTTTCCACATTTCTAATTAGCAACCCACTTTCTACAGCTAATGTAAGACTACCCAAGAACGGTGTAAGATTAATACAGAGCCATAAAATTGTGGTTGCAAGGTATTTACATGAATGCTAATGAGAAGTTTCAAATTGTCATCATAAAAGAGCCGGTACTGTGACTTAGTGAGAGAGTATAGAGGGTGAGAGAGGGGACAGACTGCCCCCCTCCACTCCCAAATCAAGTCTGACAAATCCAAGGAGAAAGCTTTGAAAAGTTTGTTTTTACCTGGTAGGCTTCAGTGGCATCTGCACTGGGGTCAGCGCCTAGTCCAGACAATTTGTCCTTCAGCTTGTAGTGTGAGTTGTGGCGGAGGCAGTAGGCAAGGCTGGAAGCCAGGAGAACCCCCAGGATGCAGGCAATGGAGAGGAAGGTGAGCGCAATGAACTTGGTAGAGTCCTCTTGCTCTTCCTGATGGGGCAGGAGTTTGAGCTTTCCTTTCTGCAGGAGGAGGAGAACAGGTTACTACTCAAGGGACCCTGACTCCAGCATAACATCCCCTCCAGAAGTCAAGAGTAGCCCCAATGGTGGCTGTTCTTCAAACTTAACAATGTGAAGCATTTGGTACCTAACTTGCTGCTTTAAGTAAAGTGAAGCGTACATCATTCCTAATCAGACACAGATTCTGTCTGTATCTTGCTCGGCAGGAGATGGGAAAAATGTTAACAGAACTTAATAGTCCCCAGTCCCAGTAGAATGCACTGGCTAGAGTCATCATCTCATCGCTCTGGGACATGGCTTCTTGGGTTAATGCAACCTGCTCTAGTCACTCTTTATAGGCACAGACTCCAACTACTGGTACATGAGTATTGTTCCTTCAAAGGGGACAAGGTCTTTGGAAACAGACGATTGGGAAGTTCACTTTGCATCTTGGGGGAATAGGTGAGAAAATCCTTTCTGTCACTCAAATCCAGGGCAGATAGCCAGACATCGCCCCCCTCATTAGCTTTATTAGGAGGTGTATTAGCAACAATTAAACACGCCACAGGAAAATGGAAGGGCCGCAGGCAAATCGCCCACGACTCCCGGCCAGCAACCCCCACAATTACTCGGGGAAATGAATGGAAGAGCACGCCCCTGCCTCTGTCCTGGTTGCTACAAGAGGAGAACAATTAGCAAACTCCTTTCCGCCACCTAATTTCGCGTGGTAACAAAATGGATTTTTCCCCATGAATGCCTGGCCGGCCTATTCATTATCTCTCTTCTATTAGTAATTTTCTGCTCCGCTTTCAGCCTCCCAACTCTTCGTTTCCTCCAGTCTCTGAGTGTACACAGTGTCTCTTATGTCAGGCCGGGCCCATTTTTATCTTGTAATCATAAAGGCCACCAAAGCAATTATCGCTAGTCTTGACTGGAAAAGCTGGTCATTAATTAGCCTGCTTTTGCCTTCGGTGCGCGGATTAGCGGGCGCTGGGACCGAGTTAATGGAAACGCGGGTTAAATGAGAAAAGACGCCGGGATTTCCTGCCTGGATGCGCGGCTTGGTTCTGCTTGGCTCTGAACCCAGGAGGTTCCTGGACTTCAGTAATGGGGATGGAAGAGAGGAAGGGTGGGGACTCCAAGGCCTGGCAGAGGGGACCTTTGGGAGGGAAGCAGGTGACCCGGAGCAGGAACGTGGATGGACACCTCTCCCAGGACTGAGTGGGCGGCACCCGGTGGCTGCTGCAAGTCAGGAGCACAGAGGATCCTGCATGGGGAGAAAGCTGTGGAACCCTTCCCTTCCTCCTCTTGGCTTCCTCCCAGGTCCCCTCCTCTTTTCACTCCCGCCCACCCCACACGAGAGCTTCTAGAAAGAAGTCACTCCAGAGTCTCCCGCCCCTCCCCCCAAGTCAGCGAAGTCCCCATCTCAGTTTCCAAGCTACACTTCTTTGCCCCAGCACCCGCAGGAGCACAAACCACACAAATAACCCTTTCGGCCAGGGTCTCGGTGGCCCAAATGGCTGTCCTCACATGACTGGATGCAGTTCTCACAAGAACAAACCCTTTCCCTTAAGTTCCCGGCCAGTGGGCCTCTGCACCATTCATAAAACGGAGCTGTTCACTCCCCAGGGTTCAGTGTGGTCCCAGGTATGCCAGGGCGGGAGCCAGCCACACTCTGCCGGATCCGTGGCTGCTTTCCCGCAGCCCTTGCCTGTCTAGCCTCTTCTCAGCAGACCACAACAAAGACAGTGTTGGGATGGCAGTGCCAAGGGCACCTTACCCATCCCCTGAGCTGCCGGAGGGTCCCTGAACCAAGGTCCAGCGTAGGCTTTGGGCGGACCTGCGCGCCACGTGGCGCTGGAATAGGACCTCCTTAACCTGGCTTCAGGCACGAAACTCCTCGGCTTCAGGTTCTCAGACAGCTCTAAGTTACCAGCCATGCTAGGCCATGGTTTATGACAGCCCATCAGTACACTCTGCACTGTACCCGCGCTTCTACGGAACTGAAAGAACCACAGGACTGGGAGCACCAAGCGATCAATGGTCCGGAGTATGAACTCCGCCTGATTGACAGCACCGCCAGGTGACAGACACTGGGCACTCTGGAACCACAGAAAGAGGCAGGTGATGTTCCTTCAAGTGAACTTGGCCCCAGCCGGCGGGGGGCAGGCTGCCGGGCAACCAGTGAAAAGCCCAGGTGTCCCAGCTTCTTTTCTCGGTTTTACTTTAAACCAGTTGGCTGCTGGATTTTCTCAGAGGTTGAACCAAATTGTTGGGGCAAGAGCAGAGACTTCCTTCTCACTGGGCTCCTGTGGGAGAACTGAAGAGGGCAGGGCCAGATTACTCTAGGCTCCACCCATCTCTGTGCCCCCTGAGTGGTCCCGAGGAGTGGCTGGTGACCAGGATTAGTGCCAGTTGTACTCCTGCCCCAGAACCCCACCAGATAAGAGACTCACACCACTGGCCTGTGGGGTAGGAATCATGGAGGCACCCAGATCTGAAACTATGGACTTCAGGGCCTGAGTGTAGGGCACCCTGGAAGGTTGGCAGAGTGGAGGTTGAAAGGAATGATGTCTGAGAGAGGAGGGTAAGGTAGATGCTGGATCAAGGGACTCCCTTCGAGTCAATATATATCTAATTTTAAGGTCTGAATTTCAACTGACTGATGGTTTCTCAAACTTGAAAATTTATCTCTTAGGGGCTCTCTGCCTGACAGTAGCACCAAAATGACCTGACCGGAGGGTTGAAATGGGTGGGGGACTGGTGGAGGGAGAGAACTGCTAGCAGTGGATGAGACTGTAAGAATCCTGGGATGGGGGAAATAAAATTTCTAGAAATGCTTGTTTTAATGTCAGTTGAACATCCTCTTCTAGGTATAGTGACTGAGTTAACATAACCTTACATTTCCTTTCTTTTTGTGGAGCTAAAAAAGTGCACTAAAAAATGCTTGTTAACCAGAGGCTTCGGTGGGAGAAGTGAGTCTGCTGGGAGCTTGAGAGTGAATTTGCACCTGGGCTGACCCAGAATGGTGACTTCCCAAGGATGAGCAGTTTGGTGGGGACCACAGGCAGCTTTGTGTGTGGGGGGGATGGGGGGGTGGGGGGGCTCCCAGAAGACAGCCCAGACTAGTCATAGACATCTTATCAGTTTTGACTTGAAATTGAAAGAATAATGATGTTTAAATATTTATAACTTTGGCATTTACAGTCAGATGTCTTTTAAAAGCAGAACACCTTCTGCACAGTGGAAGCTCTTTCTGAAAGTTTGGAGCAATGCTGCTGAGGAGGGTGGTGGAAGAGGATTCTCAGAAGGAGGTTGTTAGAGGTGCTGGGGCGGGGGAGGGGAGCTGTGCATCCAGGACTCCGGAGGCACACTATCAAGTTCTGAACAGACTTAAAAAATAACAGGAGTAGGTCAGACTTTAAAAATAAGCAGGAATAAGCAGGTCTAGGTTGCATCATCTCAGAGGCAGCTCAGGTGAACTGTAACCTTGAGCATGTCTTGCTATCATCTCTACCTGCAGCTCCTCAAATTTAGAATATGTGGTATTGCCTGTGAGGCAAGATCAGTGTGGGAGTAGGGAAGTTGATAAGCTGCCCTTAGACCACATCCCTGTGGAGTTCAGCATTCCCACCTCTGTCTGTGAGGCACATGGGGCTTCCGGTGACATCCTTGACAGACACCCTTATAACTTCCTAAAATGTTGTGATAAGCTGAGGGGTGTGGGATTCTATGTCTAGAGTCAATTGCGAGAACTAAGCCACACCAATACAGAACTTTATGGTGAAAATTTGCAGGCATGCTACCAAGAAAAATTTTACATAGCCAATTCACAAGAGCAAGTCTCTGACTTGCAGTTTAAAATCTGCATGCACAAAAAAGTTATGAGCATAAGCCTTTAGCTTCATTGATACTAAATTTCTCTTGTTGACAAACTCATTGTTCTTTTTCTACAGAATTTGATTTGCAACCTTGTTTCACCCTATTTTAGCAACCCACCACACACACTTTGGTTTGGAAAAGGCTTAAGATGAAGGACATGTCCCCTCCCTATCTTTTGGGGACCCATGTTATTATGACTGAAAACCTTTCCCCCTGTGAAACAGAAATTAGTCTCCAAGACTATGAGTTACTGTAACAAGTTCGTCTTTGACCAGCTAGATGAACCACTACCTTAGAGAATCATTTGGAAATTTCCTTTTAAATTTACTAAGATATTTGTATTAAAATATGGTTACTACCACTTTAAAACTGATCACAGTTTTTAGCAAAATATTTTTCAAGCCTAGACAAGTGACCAAACTTAAAAATGGGGAGGGGGAGAAGGGTGTCTTGAAATATTTTAAGAGTATTTTTTAAAGCTGTTAACTGAACTATTTTTAATTTGGAATTTGCCACAGAATTCTAATAAATGAAAGAAGTCAGGCGGAAATAATCATGTATTAATTCTCTGCATTACAAAATCTTTTCAGAAGCTATTATCAGAGCAAGAGGCATTGCGGTCTGAATTCAGGGTGGGAGAAGGCCTTTGTGCGGCTGAAAGCTATTGTTCCCCTCTACAGATGAAATTGTACTTGCAAATCTGCCATTCAAATAGTCACACACACACACACACACACACAAAAGCTTATATGGGCAGAAGAATCTCTCAAGAAATAATTATTTTTAAACATAAACTTTAATGAAAATAAGTTATGTGCTGTTTTTAAAAATAGGCTGTTTGTTGAAAAATTTCAAGCATACACATAAGTGAATATACAAAAGATAATAACTTATTTGCTATCTTGAAACACTCCTAAAATAGTTGTTCTAGAAAAACGCTCTGTTTTAAGATAAGGGAAGATTCATGATATTGATGTTGAAAAGGAGGAGAGAGTTCTGTGAACTCATTTTTAATGTTGCTTGTTAACCACAAATTGCCCAGGGTGGAAGAGCCAGCTAAGCTAGCGCAGAACAGGCCAAATAGATCTACCCAAAGAGGGAACCTGCCCCTTGCATTTTTTCCGATCCATTGGCTGTGTTTTCTTTACATCAGAACTCAAAACTCGGCAGCGGGTACACTCAGAACACTTCGCAGGCCAGCATTTTAGCCGGTTTAGTGGCCTGGAGTGTTCAGGAGTTTTCTAGGGCGATGCCTGGTATTAGAGGGGGATATTTGGCCTTACTGTCCAGGCCAGTCCTGAACTAGCCCCAATCCCAAGAATCAACTACCTTCAAGACTGAATTATCTTATTTTAGCTTAACCCGCTCTCAGGCCAGGAAGGCCTTGGCTTTGCCCAGTTGGTCAGTACCGGATAGTGGAAAGAGTCAAGCGCGGGTCTAGGAAACTGGACAGCGGCAGTCACAAGTCCCCTCCCCCACACGGGGAGGCTGACCCTCACAGGCCTCGGCTTTCTCACCCCAGTTTCCCTGACCCTTCCCCCTCACTAATTTCCAAGATCTCTGTAGAGGTCGTGGAGATCAAACCATGGCACAGAACACAAAAGGTCGAGGGTTCCTGGGAGCCTCCAGTATTCACAGCCCTGAGAGGGTCCTAGCTGGGACAATGCCGCAGCCCAGCCTCCCTGGCCACAAAGCGCGCCTGAGCCATTAATGTCCCCAACAACGCCTGAACCCACCCCAAAATACCAAAAGCACCGCAGTGCTACCGTAGCTGACTAGCACTCCCCAGCTGGGCCACTGTGCTCTTTGGGAGTGGGGCATCTAGGCTGGGGGGCTGGTGGGCACTAACCCTAACCTTTCTCCGCTTCCTCATATTTGCTTGATCCCTAAAATCTCTCGATCCTGGCTTGGTGAAAACCATTTGGACCACTAAGCCATTTACTCCAGATCGGGAAGACTCTCGGTTTCCAGCAGGAACGCGCGGTGCCTGGTGCCTAGGAAAGCCCGAGGTCTGCTGACTTCGATGGACAACTGAAGAACTGAGCAGAAACTGAGTGGGATAGGACCCAGGCGGGCAGAGGCACGGTGAGGCTCGACAGGTGGACTGCAGTACACACCTAGTTCTACCAGGTACAGGCAATCCTTATACTGACCCCTCTTCTTTAAAGCAATCCAGCCTGGAGCTTCGCGGTGCAACGAAGACGCAAAGGGACTTCGGCTTTAAAAGTCAATGCTGCTGATTTGGGGGCTACCCAGATGTCTGGGGCACAGCTTCTTTAACTGCAAATCTGGCGGGTTTTAGGAACCAAACCATTAGTCAGAAATGAAATAAATAAGCTCTTGTTCTAACAGCTCTGAGTCAGAAGTTTTTCTGGCGAGTACGCGACCGCCCCACCTGGCGGGGGGTCTCGGATAGATAAGGGTGGGAGAAAGTGCAGGTTCCTTTTGGGGGAGGGAGGTAGAAGCTTAAAGGTGATCCTTGGGGAGGCTGGGATAGGGGGGTCAGAGGACTCCTCACTTTCCTGGGCCGCCCCCACCTGCTTCTCTGAACGCTCCGCCCCGGGCCCACTTGGTCCTCTTAACTCGCTGCCAACTGGGACTATCGAATGGCACAGAAGCACACCCGGGATCCCAGAAAGGAGAGAGTAAAGAGAGCTCCAAAATGCTGCCAGAGGAAACCGTCCCCAAACCAGTCCCCTTTATGCTAGCTGCTCATCTTGTCCTTCATCCATCCTCCCTCCTTCCTCACCATACCATACGCTTCTTCCATCTCCTCTGGAGGCCGTTTTCTTCAAGTTCTGAATTTCCCAGAGGCCCAGCCTTATGACAAGCCGAGAGGAGTACTCGAGAGAAGTCCTACAGACCACTATCCCATTATCCCTTGGTGAAGTCTCCTCTGTCTCTCCCTTCTAATCTGTGCGCTCAGAAAGAACTACCGTCGTGGGTACTTCGCCTCAGACCCACCTGGAGATAATTCCAAAGGCGGTCTTTCCTGTTGGCCGAACCTTTGACATGTGTCCTGTGGCAAGTCAGTTACCCCCTGAACTAGGCAAGCCGCCCAGGTCCTATATCTGGGGCCCTCAAGCACACCCTCAACCCTTGGAAGATTCTGTCCTGCGTCCTGCCAGCACTAAGCTTGATGATGCCCTGGGGGTATCTACTCTTGATCCTTTCTGCCCCACCCAACTCTTGTCTCCACTATCAGGGCCCACCCGGCAGCCCCTCTCAGTGCCACGACGGGGCTGGCCATCCCTGGTTACCTGCAGCAGGGAGGACGCTTGATGCCCAAGAAAGCAGGAGGTGGGGGTGTGCGCCTCGCTAAGCCGCTTCGGGGCGCAGCGGCCGCTGGCGACAGCGCCATCATCGCAACCAACTGCTTCCCCGCATTGGAGCCACTGACGAGCGGGGCAATCCTGCTTCTGACCACAAACTTCTCAGGAGGCGGGTGGAAACAAAGGTGCCGCGCGTCCCAGCGGCGGCGGTGCCGTAGCACTCGCTCCGAGCCGAGGGTGCAGTTCCGCGAGGCCTTTCGGGGCGGCCCGGCGTGCTCCGCCCCAACCCGGCCCCCTGGCTAGGCGCACCGGGTCCTGACGCTGCGTGGGCGGGTGCAGGGCCGGGCTCGGGACGGTCCCCGCAAGGCTGCTGGCCGCGCGCGCAGCTCCAACCAGAGCGGGCGCCGCGCCCCGCCTTATATCCGGCCCCGCGCGCACCCGGCCGGCGACGGCGGCGCGGCTCGCGGCCCAGCCACCGGTTGCTATAGCGATGTCGTCCCCCCCCCCCCACATGTTGCTGACAGCAATTGGCTAAGGGGCCGCGGCTCTCCGTACACCCTCATCCGCCCAAGACTATGAATGGACATAAGCTTTGTCAGTCATTGGTACCGCGCCGGAGCCAGGGCCTTCACCGGTTCTTTCTTTCAGTTTTTTTCTTTCATTCGCGAGTTGCACTTCATTCTGGACAAGTTCAGAGTAGCGTTAGGGTGAGGGAATGAGGCCTCAGCTAGAAAAGTCGCCCCTCATGCCCCTACTGTGACCTTTGCTTATGTCAGGTGAAGTGTTTCGTAGAGACTCTCTAGGAGAAAAAAAAATTACGGTAAACCGAGCCCTTTCTCTCCTTTCCAAACAGAAGCATGTTAATTACTTAAGGGACTCCCCCATCCCCACTCCCCCCCCCATACTGTACACGAACCCCAGTTTTTAAGACCCAGATGCTCATAGGGAGCAGTCTGTTGAAAGCAGGTGCTAATGAGACTTTGCCACCACTCGGTCCAGGCCAATTGCGGGACTACTAGCCCAATATGTTGGACTGAGGCAGCAGTGAAAAGCATTTCTTTCTTCATCTTTAAGCTCTTGTCATCACCGTAGATGACCGCTCTCCCCGCAGCTGCCTGTGTATAGGATACAGGACTACATTTGCAGTCGCTGGAGCCTACCCAATTACTTGACCTGAGCCCAGACTTGAGGCGGGACTCGAGAGGGTTTATGCCAGCCAAGAGGTCTCTAGAGTCCTCCTCTGGGTTCCGACTCTGCATGAGGCTCCCGGACTCTCCCTTCCCACAGTCTTCCTCCCCAACTCTTGTTTGCCCCCGGGGCGCGGCCACAGGTTGGACACCCTGGTGCGCTGCGCCCCCACAGAGCGGCCAGGAGCCTAAGAGCGAAACCCAACATCTGTGCGTACAATACGCTCTTCAAGACCCACAGCTGCAGGAACAAGGGGAAGAAAGGAAAGTGTGGGGGAGCAGATTCTGTCATACGCAGATGACAGTCTGCGGAGGGCTCTTTTTCAGGAAACCCCGACACACACACACCCCCCCCCATCCCTTCTCCTGCCGCCTTCCCATTGTTCCCGGCACTTGGGACAGCTGGAGACGAAGACTTGCACGGTCGACACCCCCTACTCCCACCCTGCCGCCGCACACTAGGAGGCTGCAGAGCCAATTCCTGGACCCTAGAACAAACTCTGCAGCCCCCACTGCAGGCCAGGCCAGGAAAGGCTGGTACCGCCTTGCCTTTTCATCCACCTGGGCGAAGCCCCAGACCTGCTTAAGGCAAGGGACTGGAGCTCCACAGCCTGGAAAGGATCAGGCTTCCAAAAGGAGGGTCCAGTGCTACCAAGTGCTTGCTTATGCCGGTGCTCTTCCCAAGGACGACTTCCCCTGGGTCACCGGCTTAAACTCTTTTGTTTAGTTTTAATTTACAGGGGCTGAAGGAGAGATCCCCAGAGGCTTGGGGTGGTCGCACAACCTGCACCAACCCTGTAGGGCTGAGTTATTTGGAAGAGGCAGTTGGTAACTTCATGGGAAAGCTGAGGGGTGGCAAAGAGGATAAATTGGGCTTTCCCCAATAGTCTCCTGGGCTATGGGATGCCCCTATGCCAGAGGATAGGCCCTGCAGACACCCCCCACACACACTCTCCCATCTCCATCCCCCACCCCCCACTCACCTCCCTGCTTAAAATTGGTTGAAGCATGGCAACCTGGAGGCCCTCCAGCAGGTTTACTAGAGTGGTTCCTCTCTGTTGCACCCTCAGCAGGCTCAGGACTCTGCAGGGCGCGGAGGCCAGTTGGCTAAAGGCCTGTCCTGGCAAAGACCAGGGCCGAGGTATTTTTTTTCTCAAATCCTACAATCATCCTCAGGGCCCAGCCTACTTGAGTGCCTAGTTCCTTGCTTTCCATTCCCAGGAGGAGCTCTGGCATAGGAGAACATGAGACCTGGAGTCTGATGAGGGGACCTGCCGCCCTCATCCCCTCTAGCAACCGGGCCTCTCCATAGCAACAGCATGTGTGTAAGCTTGCCTCCAGCCAACACCACCATCACCAGCCACCACTACCTCCTCCTCTTCTTCCTCTTCCTCCTCTTCCTCCTCTTCTCCCTCCTATTTCCTCCCTTCTCTTTTCTCCCTCTTCTCTGTTTTCCCCCGACTGGACTTGGAAAATGGATCACAGAATACTGGGACCGGGAACATAGACTTCTCTTTATGACAAGAAACTCAGTCTTCCAGGTACTTTAAATACTCTTAGGGTGAAGGGATCCATAACTCAGCACCAGTGCGGGGGTGTGCCCTGCCCCATGCTAAACTAACCCTTTGCTATGCCAGGGTACTTGGCTCTCCTATTGCAGCCACAGCGCCTTAAAGACGTCATGAGTGCAGCGGGGAACACAGGGGTCTGGCAGCCTAGGGCGCGCCGGCACAAGGCGCCCGGAGATCTGGGCGGGGCAGCGAAGTCGGGGGGCGCGCGGGCCCTGGTTTATAGGAGCGCGCATAGCCTAGGAGAGTTCGCGGCCCTGTTGTGTACTTCAGCCCCAGAGCCAGCATTGCAAACTCAGCGGGAGGCAGTGCACTGACAGGATCCTAAAGGCCACGAGACGCCTGGCACATACCAGGATGCGGCTCAGAGCTATCTTTCTGTCACACCTCACTTGCTTCTATCGCTTTTAGTGGTCCCGAGCCACAAGCAAGTGTGTGATGCATCCCCTCTGCTCCAAGTGGCAGGGACCCCTCGCGGTCACTTCGGAAGAACAGCCAGAGAAGGCCAGGGTCCAGGGCAGAAGCAGGGCAGATGCAGGCCAGACCAGGGCGCGCTGTCCGGCAGACAGCCAGCTTGGTTTTCCACAAGCATGAAGAGACAAGGAAATCTGTAAGTAGAGGCGTTTGTTTTATTTCAGTTTCCTTGTGTCCCAAAGGGCTCCTTTACCTGCCCTGTCTAAAATCCATGCTCCAGATTTAATTGGAATCCAATAGCCTGCCTGCTTTATGCGGTTCTTTGAGGAAGGATAGGGGTGGAGATGCAGTGAGTTGCGTTTTTTGGTCACCCTTTCAATGGTGAAATGTCCTTATGCCACCTTGCAGTTATTTCTATGTAGAAAAGTCTATTTTCTTACCGTTGACCCTTAAAACTTCCCGTGCCTCCTACTGCCTTTGCGGGCTCTGAAACGGGGAGCCTCACGGTCTGGCTGCAGACACTGGAAGCAAGACACAGTCCCTGTCCAGGGGCTTAGGGGAGAAAGAGTTTGTACTTTACAAGACTCTTTTCTTTCCTCCTAGAATCTGATAAATCGACCCACAGGGTTCTTGCTTTCCCCCCCGCTTCCTTTTAAATTCTTATTTTTAGGTCAGGGAGAGTCCTTTACAAAAGTTTCTCAACAATAATAATTCAGCAGTTCTCAGGAAGGATAGACATTTTTTTTCTTCCTGAATCATGAAAGCATAGATCTCATTTCATTGTCCGTGTTTTCAGTAACATTTTCTAGAAAAAAATTAACACAAAATATGTGTGAGACATATATTACTTGAGATCCTTTATAGATGACAAACAGGTATATTATTTATATAGAAGTTATGAAAGGTTGGCTGATGAATAAATAGAAAGTCTGGTGTATGGAAAACTCCCCAGACTTACAAAATTCCCAAACAATATAAATAGCTTTCAATGATTTGTTGGTCGCTGCTAATTCTTCATTGTTTAAAGTACATTTTACATTTGCCATGTGTGAAGCTAACTTGCTGAGATATGAATCTCATTTTCGATTTAGCCTTGAAGAGCACTCAGCTAAGAGATTACAGTCACTCTCCAGCACATGGACTTATTAAAGAAAGTGTAGTTTTAAGCAAAACAGAGAAAGGCTGTTATGGAAGACACAGTTTTGGCAAGGCAAAACACTATTTCAGGAAGTTTAAGTGGCATGGTAAAAGTAGACGGTGATTTTTAAAAATGCTTGATTTCAGGAAACTAAACCAATTGTGTTTTTAAAAAGCAGACACTAATTTATACGTATGGCTCACATATAGAATTTAACATGCTTTTGATTTAGGAATCCATTCATTAAAAACATTTAAATTATTAATTAAAAGTGGAACCACAGTCTTAATTTTTTTTGTAGCACATTTCTCACATTTGTGAAAGAGAACGACATTTTGTGATATACTTTAGTGGCTTTTGGGGGGCGTGAGGCAGGGGCAGAACGTTTGGCTGGGTCAGCTTCCCAAGGAGCTATGGTGCTTTGCATTGCCACCTTCTGAAAAAAAGCACAGCTCAGTCCAGGGCTGCAAACCCTTGTCAGTGAAGTTTGTTTTCTTTCAAGGACCATCTTTCAGAGAACAGCAGATCAGCCTAGGGTGCCAGGAGCGCTAGCCACCACACAGAGTGGTCACAGTCCGTTCAGGAGCAGGTGCTCCCTAGGGTTCCGGCCTGCTGCCTTGCCTTTTGAGTCGTCCTCAGGCATGGTTCTTAAGGCAGTGCCCCATCTTAAAATCCGGAGGAACTGACACATCCCGAAATTATTCACTCAAATATTTAACTTGACTTTAAGGGAAAACAAATACATCTTTAATCAACACAGAAAAGTGGAAATCATTTTTGGGGGGGAGGGGGGAGAATTTCCAGTACAACTCCGCCTTTATTATTAGTCCTAGTGCCAGCTCATATTCTTATTGGTCTAAAGTTTTGTAAACAAACAAACAAACAAAAAAGGAACTTCAAATAGGGCCTCTGTTCCCTCAGTGGATTAATACAATTACATTAAGTTGTGTCCTTAAAAATAAAAAGAACTGGCTGGGGAGATGGAGGTGGCTCAGTGGGTAAAGGTGTTTCCTGCCAAGCCTGAGTGGAAGGAGAGAAGCACCTCCTACAGGGTGTCCTCTGGCGTCCACTTGGTGCAGCATGCATCCCCCGCCCCTCAACAAACAAGTTGAAAGTTACTTAAATAAAAAGTATGTTTCATCAAAAAAGTTATTCCTGATAGGTTGGTTAACAAATATGTAGCGATTTTGTAGACTTTTCTTTCCAGAAACTTTGAAATTATAATTCAAAGGACATGAGAAGCCCCAGGCCTTCCTTATTGCTGTTATTAGATTTGCCCATTAAAATCAGTGTGCTAAAGAACATGTGCTCTTGGGGCAGGCATCTACAAACAGAATGGCCTCCCTGGAGGTTCATCTGGTTTTATTCTGAGATTCCAGAGAGCCTACAAGATGAATGAATTTCTGTCTCCCTCCTTGGGAAGATCTAGCCACTTATTAGTCACAAATAATGCTATAAATGCATAATTAATGGTTGGTATTCAGGATAGTGTATATACTGTATGTTCACAACTAGATTTTTATTCCTCACAAAATTGGGCTAAAATTCCTTTGACTGAACCTTTGTAAGAAAGACTCATTACCATAGGAACAGAGATCTAAGTTTTTTGAAAATGGCTAAGTGGGAACATTGTGTTCCATTGAAAGGAAACAAGATACCTTTGTAGAAATTTTTCAGGGTCTTCTGCCTCTGCCTCTGCCTCTGCCTCTGCCTCTGCCTCTGCCTCTGCCTCTGCCTCTGCCTCTGCCTCTGCCTCTGCCTCTGCCTCTG
>NC_034596.1:110698897-110700425 GCF_900095145.1 Mus pahari | reverse complement strand
CCTCTGCCTCTGCCTCTGCCTCTGCCTCTGCCTCTGCCTCTGCCTCTGCCTCTGCCTCTGCCTCTGCCTCTGCCTCTGCCTCTGCTTTCTTGTGTTTTGTCAGGTGCGGATCACAGGTCTATTATAATAGTTTGGAAACAGCTCCTCCCTTGAATTGCTTGCTTTGGAATTAAGTGTAGAACATCAATTGAGGTAAATGTTTGTTTCACAGTTATGTAATTCTTCAATGCACTGTTCATATATTCTTTAAGAGAAATGAATACATGTATTTTAATGTAAGGAAATAGGCTCCAGTTGAATGAATGAACAGCCACAGTCCATCTATCTCGCCTTCCTGTGGGGGGTCTATAAAGAAGGAGTCACTATAACATTGTTGTTTCTGATATTATATTGCAAGTAAGTTTACAAATATTTAGATCGAATGAGAATAAAAATTTGGTGGTGGTGGACAGCTGGGTGTTTCCCTGACATATGAAAAGGTCTCAGGCTTAGCTGTCACTCTGAAAAATTTAGTGGCAGTAATTCAGAACTCTGTAAAAATTTACGCACAATTAATTNACATAATAGTTTAGTGAGTAATAACTTTAAAAGTACATCAGCTTTTCTCTACAACCTGACTCATGGTGATTCTGGAAGTGTGTTTCACATTAACACAGGGTCCCAGGGGCACCTTAGAGTGCTGGAGGACATCTNAAGAGTGGTTCACTATGACCCGTAGCAAGTTACATCCTTATTCAACATTGCTCAGTCCTTTCTGAAAAATCCCTGTCTAGATTTACCCTCAGAATGTTAATTTAATGTTTTAAAACTACTTTTCATTTCCGACTGCCCCAAATTGTGGGCCCGGTTGTTCGTTTCTCTGTCCTCTTCTCCAGTGGCTTCTGCATATTTAAAGCATAAATCTTTAAAGAAAGATCACTTCTCACCATTATTTTAATAAACCATTTCAAAAGACTTGTGCCCAGTATGATGTACTTAACCTCACTGAGAAAGTGACTCACTTCCCTGGGTGACATCGAAGTTGCTCGTCTGCTGTCCAGCCATGGTCAGAACTTTTTTGTCTTCTCTATGACCTAGTTCAGTCACATTTTCAGGAGAGCACCCAGTCAGACCTTCCTTCTTAACCTCCTTTGTTGAAGTTGTCACCTCAGGCGGTCCAGAGTAAGCTACTGTCTTGCACCTCCTAGTGGTCTCAATCCATCTGAACAGCTCATGTCTCTCAACAAGGCCTCCACCATCTCTTCCTCGGACCTATCAGGNTGGCGTCTCTCATCCAAGCACAGGAGATACTCCGGACTGTCCACGTCACCTATTCTCCACACAAGAGCCCNCGTGGGCTGGTAATGGGGCTCCACCTGTGACCACTCTCTTCCCTGCCCCAGACTGGCCAGCCGGACTGAGGCCTGTGGTCTTTACCCTGCTGGGCATCTCGTGTGGAATCCTCTGGCTTTGCCAGAATGATACAGACTTGTTACCAGTTCACATGCATGTGCCTGTGGTCTCATTTTCTGTGGTAAATTGTAGACCA
>NC_034596.1:110694585-110698886 GCF_900095145.1 Mus pahari | reverse complement strand
GAATGATACAGACTTGTTACCAGTTCACATGCATGTGCCTGTGGTCTCATTTTCTGTGGTAAATTGTAGACCAGAAATGTTAAGTGGAAAATTCCAGAAGTAAAAAAAAAAAAAATCATAGCTTTAAAATTACACATTGGGGAAACATGGTGACCTCATGAGCCATCCTACCCGTGCTGCCCTTGAAATGGCTCAGCCCTCTGTCCAGTGTATCCAAGTTGTATGTGCTACACTCTCAGTCACTTAGCTGTCACAGCTCATATCTAGTATTCGCATTCAACTAAGATTTATTTAACTTCATAAGTGACCCTCAAACCACAGTGCTGGCAATTTAGATATGTGAAAGAAAAACTATAAATATGCTTCTTGCAAGTGAAAGCTGAAAGTCCTTAATTTAATAAGGAGTGAAAATCTCATATGCTTAGGTTGCTAAGATTTGTGGTAGGAACAAAGTATAGCACAAAGTGCACTGGGTTCTACACTGTCCGTGGCTGAGGTAGCCTCTGAGTGCACTGGAAGAATTCATCAGTAGATACGGGAGCTGTTGTATACTGACTAACACACACACACACACACACACACACACACACACACACACACACACAAACATGCTGAGACTAAGCTACATACCTCACATATTCACATGTTCACATACATGCACATGCTAACACTAAGAGATATGCACCAACTCAGTACACACATAGCTTACACATGCACTTATATAACATGCATACAACCTTCCATTCCCAGTGCCCATATAGCTCAAATGCTCACATTAACCCTCACACAACCTTTTTACCTGCTTTACACATGCACACATACATCCCTTACACAATAGTTGTGCTAATCCCCCAATCTCACATACATGCACATGCAGCTCACATCCACACTGTGACTCTTATGCTTTTCACATGCATTCACATAGCTTCCACATCATCGTAACCCTCATCATACTAGCGTTCTCCTGCTTTTCACATGCATGCATACTGCTGTCAACCAAGGCTGGGGAGAGGGTCCTCAGCAACAGAGAGGAGAGTCTACAAGTCCGTAATGCTAAAGCACCTTTTAGGGACACCGAGGCTCAAGATGCTCATGCAGGGATGCTCATCTGGATCTGTAGCAGTGGCATGTCTGTCATAGTCAAGAGCCCCCAAAATAAAGTATTGGAGCCATCAAGGCTTGCCTTCCTCTCAAAATGGGAATAAAACACATCGATGAAGAAAGATCTTGGGCACACCTTGCGGCAAATCCATGAGAACATGTTACTCTCAGAGATGAGGCCGTCCTCTGCTCAGGGACAGTAGGATGATCTTGGGAAGGAGTGGATTGACTTCCCAAGGATCCATTGTTCGTCCAGGAATTAGAGATGAAGATTTCAAAGGAGAGATTAAAATTATGGCCTATGTAAAAAGAGAGGTGCAATTTAACACAGGTGACAGGGTTGCTCAGCAGCTACTGTCTGCCTAGGTCAAAGGTGAAGCCACTCCAACAGAAAGAGCCAGAGAGGTCTCCTGAAAACCTTAGCCACTGACCCAAAAAAGCACTTATTTTACTGAAAATGTCTCTGCTTATAATTTCCAGATAAACTCAGCATAATTAATGGCTTAAAACATTAGAAAGGGGGAAATGTCCTAAGAATTCTGGATTTTGTGTTTCTTTTAAAAGGACAGAAATATTATTGTAAGAATTCGTTTTTGTTTTAATCCCAGGTGTGGGGATACAGGGCTGCTTTGGACTGCCCACAGCAGGTGACTGTGATTTGCCTCATGCCCTAGCAGAGGCATGGTTTTGCCAACTGTGGGTAGTTTCTTTAATTGTGCGATGTTTGGAATTGTGGGAATTATTCAGAGAGTATATAAATGCTAGAGCCACGATTAGTGGAATTGGTGGTCATTTGGGGAGGTCGGTTTGGGTTCCTTAGTAGCCGTGCTCAAAGAAGAAAGAAGGAAAGAAGAAATTAGATTCAGAGATCTTTATCTCTCTCTCTTCTCTATCCTTCTTTCTTTCCTGTCTAGTGATAGAAGGTGAAACTAAGGGAATAAAGGTTGGGAAAATGAAGAACCCACAAAGAAGTGAAGACCAGCAACAGTACCTCCCATGCCCACTCATGCAGCTAACAGACATATTCACAGATGCACACACACACACTCACACACACACACACACACAAGCTTGAATGCACACTCATGCAGTTAACTTAGCCTTACAGTAACACACATGCATGTTCTTCAAATCCCCATGCACTGTTAGTCTTTTTCACACATGGAAACAGGCAGGCGGTAGCTGTGTCTGCTTAGCTGCAAACTGATCATTTGCAAAATGATCAGCACTGAGTCCTTGGTAAATGTACAAACATCCCACACATGTTTACCAGGGAAGATCTCTGCTCTAGCCATACTCTCCAGCTAGCACCAGGTGTACAGTGTGGAGTTCTGACAGAAGCCATGGGCTCCCTGGTCTCCATCGGATCCTGCAAGTCTCCCCTTATTGACACAATTGTAGGTGTTATTGAGAAATAACTCAACAGTCACAGTTGCCTGGAACGAGGCAGCGAGTTTCTTCCTGACCATCTGTGTGGTGTGCTTATGGCTGTTGTGAATGAGGGTCCTCGGATACTCATGTTGACCAGAAGCATCAGCCATCTGAATGTGCCTTTCCTGAGCCTCATCAACAAGACCCCATCTCTGTGTTTGTTTCTGGAACACACAGTATAGATTTTTGTCCTGTGCTGTGATGTAGGCTTCATGTGAGAAAGTTCTAGTTTCAATAGGGCCACATAGTTGTAAGAAATGGAGGCCTTGCTAGGAGATGACACCATGCTGGAAGGTTCTGTGGTGTGTGCCTTTGTGGCAGCGAGATCATATACTGCATGTATTCCCATAGCACATGGTCTATATGTCCTATGTTGTCTTATTTGTCCATCTAGCAGGTGAATAGCTGGTCCAATATTGATGAGATATCGGGATTTCTGTTCCCACTCAGTTGCTGGCACATGCTAGATAATAACACTTGATGGGGAAGGTAGGTAATCACTCAGCTATTTCAACATTTTTGATTCTCAGTTATCTACAGTTTTGATAAACTGAGTTTTATCAACAAAATAAATATCAATTTTTGTTGAATCAATTCAACCATAGACACAAATAGAAACTCCCAGGTGTATCACCCAGTAGCCATATTGCAGGATCGTGACCACACCCAGCTCCTCCTGGATGGGTAGTGCTGACTCTGCTCACACATTGCCTGGCCTCTCCAACTCTTGGTCCAGGAGACCAGGAGGGTAGAGGGTTTAGGAATCTTGGGGTGACTCTTAGGTCTCAAGTGGCTGCCATTTTGAGATATATCAGTCTCAAGAGAAAGCTGGAGACAGAACTTGTGGGAAACCATACCAAAACCCATTTTTTTTGAGACAGGATGCTACATAATCTCAAACTGGTCTTAAGCCTTCCAACAATCATGCACTACTTAACACTCGGCACAGAAACCATATATAGAGTGAAAAAGAAAGGATAACTGTGTTACAGGAAGCAAAGAAGGACTTAGAGGAACATAGGAACGTATTAACATCGGAATGTTACTATGACCAGCCTGGGGCAGAGTCATCAGACTAAACTACTCTTGTTCCTGAGATCTTGCTTCATGGCAGTTAGTTATCCACGCTGGGAGAGGACTTTAGTGAGCATGGTGGAAGTCACTTTCAAGATGAGATGACAAGTCCCTTGCTGTCCTCTCAGCGGTGAGTAAACCAGCTGCCAGGCATGGACTGAAGGCATAGGGCCCACAGAGCCATAACTGGCGCCTACAACCTCCAGGGCTTCTCTATCCACTGACCTCTGATGATTCTGGCAGCTGGGAAGCATTCAAGATCTGCTCCAGACCCTGGGCCCACTCTGACTGCCTGGCTTTAAGTTTCTACATCTGGGGAAACTTGAACAAGCTGTTTGTATTAGAACTACTTTAGGACCCTCCAGGGAAGAACCTCATCCCGGTTAATGAAAACCCCTGCATAGTGGACGGGTGGGCGAGAATCCAGACCCTGTGTAGGGCACTCCTGCAGGATTGCCACACCCACTCAGCCCACACTTCCCCAGCAGCACTTTGTTCTCTGTCTTCACATCACACCTCTGCCCAGCACAGCCCCAGATCTCACCGTGGATTTCTGTTGGCTTTGTCTGCTTCCTTTGCAGCTTTTAATTTCTGTTTTCTTTCCTTTCCCCCTTTCTTCTTTCTTTGTTTGCCTTTCTCTCTCTCTCTCTCTCTCTCTCTCTCTCTCTCTCTCTCTCTCTCTCTCTCTCTCTCTC
>NC_034596.1:110692100-110694325 GCF_900095145.1 Mus pahari | reverse complement strand
TCTCTCTCTCTCTCTCTCTCTCTCTCTCTCTCTCTCTCTCTCTGTGTGTGCTTGCTTGCACTTATGCACATGCAGAATGGGACACTCGTGGACGTCAAAGGACATTTACTGCCACCACGCAGATCCAGGGGATTGAACTCATGTTTTCATGTTTTGAGAAAAAAACAAACAAACATACAAACAAACAAAAAACAGAAAAAAAATTTAGCACTCATCCATTTTGCCTTTTCCTTTATAATATTACTTGAATGCAGCAGGCGTTCCAAACTTTCTCAGGAGAGTATGTTCTACCCTGTATGCTCATGGTTGCTTGCTCTTAAATGCAGAAGCCGCACTCTATGCTCCTTGGTGGTCTTATGACCCATCCACCCTCTTGACTTTAAGTGATTTTTCCTTTCTCTGCTGGCTATCACGACTAGACCCTGCCCCTATCCATTGGTACACAGTATTTTCTGTAGTCACTCACTTTGAATCCCTTCATCTGGGTCCTCTGGTACTGAACTGTAGCCCTACGACCCTCTCCCCCTTCTGCATGGTCTACATGGTTGGCCACAGGGTTGAAGGGTGAGCAGCCAGCTACCCCTGTTATCACAGCCACACAAAGGTGCAGTAGATGGAGAGGGAGTAAGAGCTGCCTTGGCTGTGAGTCAAGAGGATACTAACCATCTCTACACTCCTTTCCGAAGTTGCCATCCCTGGACATGCCTTGTGCATACTCAAACTTTTGTAAAGCCACGCAAAACATCCTCAGAAGTGGCTCTAGGTCTGGAATCATTTTAAAAGTGATTTACTGTTGTAAATTTCAGCTTCAGCCATGACAGTGCCACATGATTGATAATTCTCTCTGTGGGACTTACAGGTTCATAAACTAAAAACCATAATGTCATTACCCACAGGTGTGCGATTTCCTCATCCTTTATATGGATATAACATGGGTCATAGTCACAACTTAATAACAACCCTAGCAAGGCTCAATTAAAGTCACCATCAGGAGCTGGAAATGTTCTTCCATTTATTTCTCTGCCAGAGCTTGGCAACCGAACAGGCTTTAGATGGAGATTAATTGCCACCCGAGAACTGACACCCTTCCAGAATGATGTGGCAAGAGGCCACTTGGGGCATTGTGCTAAGATCTGGCTCCTGCACAACAGAAGAGGAATCCTGAGCTTCTATCCTGCGACCAGGACAGGGATGCTGGCTCAGAGGATACCCTGGGCTCTCTCTTGGGGGCACCCATCACAAATGACAATGATACCCAACTCTGTACAGAAATTCCTAGTGGTTACATTGTCTGAAATGCCTTAAGTAAAATGAGAAATTCTATTTCTAAGAAAACTACCAAGATGAGTTCGGCCTTCGAGAATCCTTTCAGACTTTCTCCTCCACAAAGAACCAAGAGTACCTCACACTGGATGGAAAGCTGAAGAGGGATTAGGAAACCATCTTCAGTGTCAGTTTATAACCTGATTACTTGGAGATCCTGGGTATGAAGAAACGGAAGCCTAGGGCCTCTGTCCTCTCCAAATGGGCATTCCTGGCAAGATCCTTTACGGCTAGCAGGTACCTCTACATGGTGACGTGTCTTCCTCCGCATGCTCTGTAGGAAAGAGGATCCCAGCTCAGCAGACAAAGTTTAGGATTTATGAACCTGATTCAGGGGTAAGATGTTCTTGAAAGCATGTCCTGAGTTTCAGGGGATCCAGAAGCCCTGGAGGATAGCAGTGTCCCTAGTTGTCTGGGGTACACACCCACAGGTTTGATATTTTGGGAAGCTAGACTCCTTGGATAGATGATGAAAACCAGGGAAGGAAAAGTCAACACAAATAACGAAGAAGTCTAGCAGGACTTTGCTTTAAAAAGAAGTAGGGGTTCTTAAATGAGAGTTTGCATTATAGTTTACCGGATTCAGCTCTCACTGAGGAACAAACTGGATGCTGGAGAGAGGAGCGCTGTGGTGCCAGAGTGGGGCATGGGTATGTTCAGAATGTTATGCCAGAGAGGGCTATGCTCACATTGTAGGTACCATTGTAGGTATGCCTAACTGTGGGGCCAGAGTGAGGCACTGCCAGCTGTGGGGGCCAGAGAGAAGTATACACGGACAGTGCCAGAGAGAAGTATACACGGACAGTGCCAGAGAGAAGTATACACGGACAGTGCCAGAGAGAAGTATACACGGACAGTGCCAGAGAGAGGTATACACGGACAGTGCCAGAGAGAAGTATACA
>NC_034596.1:110671171-110690805 GCF_900095145.1 Mus pahari | reverse complement strand
GTATACACGGACAGTGCCAGAGAGAGGTATACACGGACAGTGCCAGAGAGAGGCGTGTGCAAAGTGTGACTCTGGAGAAGAGACTTAGTTATGTATGGCAGCCATCAGGAAGGTCCAGTAGCTCCGCTGTGGGGCACATATGTCCTACCATTCATAAGAAGGGGCTCAGTCTAGATGTGGGGACAGAGGGGACAAGTGCAGCTGCTGACGTGCCAGTGGCACATGCTGTGCTGTGGTAGGCTCACTAGAAGAAGGCTAAAGCAGAAGAAGGGAGGGTTCTGGGTCAGAACATGGTGAGGCAAGGCTGCTCAAAAGATAAAATCTGAAGATGGAGGCAGAGGAGTTTTTCTACCACGGAGCAAGTAGGTACTTCTGGGAGGACAAGAGGGCCAGCACTTGTTTGGATCTTTGGACTCTTGTGTAATTAAGGTAGTCAGATATCTAGATTATTTTTGCAACGTTTTTCAGTGCTGGAAAAAAAAAACCTCAATGCAGTTGTGTATCCTTAAAATGGCACACTGTAGCTTTAACCCTGCAGGCCTTGGAATATGACCCATTTAGAATCAGGATCTTCAGATGAAGCAGAACCCAGAGAGGTCACCAGGGTGACCTCAACCCACAGCCCGTGCCCTTGTTATAGTCGATTTTGGACACATTGGAGGAGGCAATGGAAACACACAGGGAGAAAGTAGCATGAGGCATGGCCTGGAGACATACAGCCATAGACGAAGGGCAATCACTGGGTGTTATGGTTGTGTATGCTCAGCCCAGGGAGTGGCTCTATTAGAAGGTGTGGCCCTGTCGGAGCGGGTGTGACACTGTGGGTTTGGGTTATAAGACTCTCATCCTAGCTGCCTGGAAGTCAGTCTCCTTCTAGCAGCCTCCAGATGAAGATGTAAAACTCTCAGCTCCTCCATGCCTGCCTGAATGATGCCATATTCCCGCCTTGACAATAATGGACTGCACCTCTGAACCTGTAAGCCAGCCCCAATTAAATGTAATTCTTTATAAGAGTTGCCTTGGTCATGGTATCTGTTCACAGCAGTAAAGCCCTAACTGAGACACTAGGAAAGCCTCTCTCCCTTCCCTGGGCGCCTGGAAGAAGCTAAGCCCTGTTGATTAAACTGTCAGGTATGTGCTAATGTCTCAAAAGCCATGGAAGTTCACATACCATATAAAAACATACACCTATGAGCTTGCCTTGCCGGCCAGGTGCATATCCGTATTTCTATGTGCTGGACTTGGCACAATGTATAGAGCTTAAGCCACCTCATCTGCTGGCTCACTTGGGCTTTCTCTTCCTGCACAATGAATATGAAAGTTAACTTCTGTCCTTACCTGATTGTCACTTCTCCTCCTCCTACATATGCCACAACAATGTTACGTTCACAACAAAATGTGGAACAGGATGGAATGGAGGACCAGCCCCATGCCATGCTCCTGCAAACAGTTACTAGCTTATGCAATCCTTTCTCATCAGTGACTTTCTTAAGTAGTACCAAGTGGGAATCAGGAATCGCCCAGTTGGGATTTCTCCTCTAGTGCTGTTTTATGCCAATTCTCAGTATATTTTCTCGGATATTGTAAAACAAGCAAGCAAACCAACCAACCCAGAGAAACCTCCACAGTTTCCTTAGGGTTGCCCAGCCTCCACGGTGTCTGTGGTAGTTCCCTGATCCCTCAGCAGACACCCTAGGAAAGAACGGTGGGAATCTTTCCCATCCGTGTGATCATGCGTCCTAGCATTTTACCAGGGGCTAAGTGGGGACGGTTGTTTGTGGTCCCCAGAATTTACCTTCTATCCCTTGCAAATATTTACCAAGTGCTGTCATTCTGACATCCTTCCCAATTCTCGAATCTCTGAGGCCTCCCTGACATGAGTGTTGTGATCTCGTTAAGCTGTGCATCCTATCGTGCAGGTGATCTGGACTGGCATCTCAGCCACAGAATGCAGTGAAGTGTCTGCTTAGCCGTTCTCTCTCACTGACCATGACAGCCTCATCCTCGTTCACCCTGCACGGTGAGTGTGCCCTGCTTACTGGGTAGAAATAATTCCTGGGTACCCGTGTTCTCATTGCTGCTGAGATGACAAATCTGCCCACGTGGCCTGACTGTATTTTGCTCCGAAGAGAGGTAAACACTGGGACTCCACATTTTGAGGCACACGACTGAAAACAGCCACCAGGCTTTCTGCACAGCTCATCTTCAGTGATGGAGAAACAAGAATCATTCACCTAGGTGGGCTCGGCTTGCCTGCCCCCCAGAGTTCTGTAGTTCTTTCTTGAGTCACACTGTAATATTATGAACAACAGGAATACAGGACAAGTACCTTTCAGCCTTCAGTCATTGCTAAGTGTAGCCAGCACTGTTCATGGTGCTAGGGTATCCACCTTACTCTCATCACTATGCAGTATGTTAGACTGTTATCCTTGGGTCACTCACTTATTGGCTTCATGGTGGTGGCTGTGTATCCCGGCCATTACAATACAGTGTCATGTATTCCTCATCCCACAGGGTTGGCCGTGACCCCAGGAAGGTGGTCTGTATGTCAAGGATCCCTTTCAAGGTGATGTGCATAGAGTGATTGGCCAAAGGGTGGCTTCTATACAGAGAAAACTCTGGAGATTAGAAACTGAGATACATAATTTCTCTGAGAAAAATGTACCAGTTACTTTTATTCCTCAGAAAGTCAATATCCAACAGACCTGGTAGGATACGTGGACTCAGAAGCAGAGACAGGGAGGTGGCTCCACGCACACTTGTCATCTGGCTGCACATCTCCCTTAGGAAGGGAGGCTCTAGCCTCTCACTATTTTTTGGGGGTGTCTCCTATAGTGTTCACTGAGGAACTAACTGCAGGAGAGTGGGTCTCACAGGTGGTATACTGTGGTTCTCTTGGGAAGGCTTGGCAGAGCATCAAGATTTGAGATGCTGGGATGTCAGACACGGACTTGCCTCTTGTTGTGACAGTAAGTACCAGAGGGGAGGGAGAGGAAGGAGAGAAGGAAAAGAAGCCAAGGTAAAGTACTCTGCACAGCAGGAGAAGCTGTCCAGGCCTGGCAGATCCCAGAATCTGGGGCTGGGCAGCAGGCCTCTTTAGGCATCCTAAGCTAACAAGGTTGCAGCCCTCTGCTAAGGTGCCAGCATCACCCTGGAGCATGGTGTTGCATCTCAGTCACCCTGATGGATGTCACTCTTGAAGCCACCGACCCAACACAGCAGGCAATAGCTATCTGACTGGGTGAATTGGCCTGGACGAAGGCAGCCAAGAGATCAGATGGGTTCTACTACCCACACGCAGCAGTGCAGGCTTGTGCCCTAAACTAACTTTGGGGAGCTCTTGCCTGTACAGCCACTCCTGCAAAGCAGAGGAAGTAGGCAGCTCACAATTAAGAGCTCCACGCTGTACACTCCAGGAGCCTGCCACAGGAGTCCTGGCAGATATAGTGCTCCAGAGAACAGCCACAGAGCCACCATCCAGCACTGTGGGAGTGGAATGCTGCATCACTGATGGTCCCTTCCCCAACACATGCTGAAAACCCTGCCTCACAGAACACAGAAGGAAATGTGAGCAAAGCAGGGTGCTGCTTGGGGCCCGCCCTCCTATGGAGCCTGCAGACCAGGTCAGCATGCTGGGCGCTCCAGGAGGAAAATGCATGCCTCCTCCTGAGAAATTGCACTGGTAGAATGGACACCAGAGGTGCTGCCACTGAGCCCCTGCTAAGGAGATGGTGACCCTTCACAGCATCCCAGCACCATCTTCATGATGAATGCATCTCTGCAACAATAAATAGTTGCTCCATAAGGAATATGTAAGTCCTGAGTCTCACAGGGGGTGAAGGGAGGGGACAAGAGGGGAACAAGGGCCTTATGTTAATAAGGTGAGGTGACATCTGGGGTGTGCTCAATGCTGACTCCTTGATGGGGCATCAACCTAGGAATGACACATTAATGTCACTACCACCAACGGTGCACGGACATCACCATCAACAGTCCTGCGTGGATGTCACCATTCCCACCAGCAGTTCTTCATGGACATCACTACCACCAGTCCTGCAATGGTCCTGGGGCTCAGAAGGTTTTGTTGACTTACTCAGGGTCATTTGTTCAGTAAACCCCCAGGAAAGCTTGACGTAGGCTCCTGGGTGAGAAGTTGGTACTCTCCCCCTTAGTCCCAGTTGCTTATCTACCTAGGAAAAAGGCTTTTCTTGAAGCCTCCTCAGGGCCACAAGCTGCTCATGGGAGGTCCTTTCATGGAGACAGATCACTGTTTCAAGCCAGCCCAGTTCTCAGTGGTCCAATTCATCCTGCAGCTATAGCAACAGGCTCCTCCCTGTTGGTGGACACAGGCCTGGGGTGGCTGGAGCTCAGCTGTGATACTGACTGCTGGCCACCTGCTCATCTCTCACTCACTGTAGCACCCGATGATGCATACATACTCTTGGAGAGCAAACTGTAGCTACTCACCCCACAAAGGTGATGGGGTCCTGACAGCAGAGGGATGTTAATCCTACACTACTCACTTCGAGAGAGATGCTGACATGGGGCTATTCACCAGCTTCCCACTAAGCTGCCATATTCCCATGCTGATGAGCCGCCCAGCCCTGGGTTGTCTTCCTCAGAAAACCACATTGCATCTCTAGGAGGGAAATGCTTTGTCCTTGATTTTTCTGTGGGTGGCCTTGCCATGGTGACGTCTCTTTTTTTAACCTGCTATAAATTCCTTTTGTAATCTCTCTCTCCTAAGCCATCCTGTGGATGCTTGGCGGGGTGTGGGGTGTGGGAGGGGGGACACTGAGAATAAATAAATCTGCAATAAGTGTGAGATTTGGGAGATATGATAAAACAGGAATAATTTGAATGAACTTGGCAAATGAATTTACAGCTCTTGAACTATCCTCTAATTTGACAAACAATGGCTTAGAGACGGACAAGCTATTTTTAAAGTAATTCATTTTCTCTGTTTTCATGTCACCTCAGTCAAGGGCTTAGTTAGGAAGGCATCTGCAAGCTAGACATCTCTGGGCATGGGAGGGGTTGGCAGCCCAGGCCAGGCTGGAAACTGGGTGATCGTTCTAAGGTAGCTTCAGTGGGTACATAGGAAAAATGCCCACTTCTTCCCATGGTCCCTCCTCCTGACTTTGAATGAGTACCCAGCAAGATACTATACTCTGAGAAATATGAATGCCCTGGCCATTTTGGTCCTCAGTCCTGGATGCTCTAATTGGCCACTGTGACATGCATAGCCCTTGAAAATCCTAAGACCCCCCCAAGTCTACCAGTGACTAAGCTGCTTCTTTCCATAACCACACATAGCTGGGACCCCAGAGACCCTGCTGGGGCCCTAAATATTCAATTTACAGTGACCAGCCCAAAATGCCACCTCAGCATTGTGAAGTCACCACTGTCTGGCCCATGTGGGAACATACTAACACGCATACCTCTCCTTTGATTTCTCCAACCTGGCCAGCCCTGATCTGCTTAGCTTTGTAACGGAGCCTAACTTCAGACTGAAGTTGATGAGTCTGAGAGCCAAACACACTTTAAGTCCCTTTACTATTTATCTCAGGTGCCATGTATGTACAGCCCTGGTAGCCATGAAATGTCCTAGCTTTTGCTCGTCCTACTGCTAGTTGAGGTGGCCACAAAGCTGGGAGAGGATTCAAGCCAGGCTTCCTGTGGCCCGTCTCCACCTCTAATTCAGTAATGATAAGAATAAAGGTGGGGGAGTTCTCTGGAGGATCCCAGGAACCCCCTCTTGCCAGGAGCACAGGAAAGCTCCCTTCTCACAGATGCAAGGACCCTCTACACGTATCTTGGGTACCAGTGCCCTCTGTTCTCAGTGTGGAGGCGGGCATCTGTTCTGCTAGCTCGGATAACGCCCGCTACAAGTCTAGTGTGAGCGGGGCAGCCCTTCCTCTTCAGCGAGTGGGATCTTTGTCTGGTGTGAATTCAGGAGCTTCAGCAACATGGTAGGTGGCAGAGAAGACAGAGACCGCCACAGCAACCGAAGGATATGTGGAAGTTAGAGTTCCTCTGAGAGAAGAGAGATCTGTGGTCTTTGAAGGCCTGTCGTAGGACAAGCAGAGACACTCTGAGGAGAAGAATGCTCTATGCATTCATGGCATCTTCCCACGTATCTTGTCTTCTAGAAATTCCCTAAAGTGTATATTCTCTTGAATGTATACTCCAGCTGGACCAAAAGATTTGTTTCATGGAAGAGCACACATTAATTAATTAGTATAACATCTGATCATCAAACATTTATTGGGTTCTTACTATGTGCAATGCACTGTAACAGCTACTATGTGACCATAAATATAACAAGACACTTCCTTATTATGAGGCTGTCATTGGTTGGGTGGACAGCCCGCAACACAAATGACTCTCGTGAGTTGCACATGAGGCAGGTTGCTATTAAGTGATGTATCTGGGTTCTTGGGGATGTAGAAGAAGGAACACTCATTGTGACTGGGAGGACCAGAGGCTTAGTTTCATGTGCAGATTCTTATTGGTCACACAGTCCTTGTGGGTGACCATCCCTGAGATGACGCTGAACAAGCAGGTGGGGCAGACCTGAGTAGTGATGCCCCTGGGAGTTGCTGAGTCAGGCCCCCCTGGGTCTACGTGAGAACAACTAGATGTTCTTGTCCTACCATTTCCTTCCACAGTGGGACAGCACTTCTAAGTAAGGTTGTGTGATGAATTGTGATCCCCTAAAAGGCAAGCAGAAACCCAACTCCTAGACATCAGCTTTTAGCCGTTGGCAGTGGCTGCTGAAGATTCATTTGGTTAGGGGAAGCTGTTCTACAAAAGGCAGCCTGACCTAAGATGCCCTGGGACCTCTGTAAGATGGTAGCAGGAGAAGACACACAGGACTCTGTGATGGCCCATGGTGCAATGAGGCGGAGAGTGGAGTCATTTCTCTCAAGTCAAGGGACACCGAGGATGGTTGCAAATCTCCGGAAGTTGGAAGAGACAGGAATGGTCCTTGGCAGGTCTGAGCCCCACTCACGTTCTATTTTAGACTCTACACTCCCAGAGAATGAGACATAAATGTTCTGTGACTTTAGGTTTGGGGGACTTTGTTATAGCCTCCACAGAGGGCTCACACAGGTAGGAAGCTGGTCTCTAGGATATGTCAACCTGCTGAGTAATTTGGGGAGGCAAATATTTGAAGTCAGCTGCAAATCTAGTGAGAGTTAAATTCTTAAACTGGACAGTGTTGGAGTTCCTGAATAAAAATGAGCTATTTAGTTATCTAGTATTTAAACCTTATTGTTTGACTTCTAAGAAGCTACCCTTACTCCCCCACTCCTACACTTGAAATGTTTGCAGGAGAGAGAGAGAGAGAGAGAGAGAGAGAGAGAGAGAGAGAGAGAGAGAGAGAGAGGAGAGAATCTTTCAAAGTTCAGAAACTATTATGATAAATGGTTCTGCACAACCTTGACTCAGTTTTATCCAATAAAGTTAGTCAAGGGCTGCAATGCTTTCTACAAAAGGTAATTTGTCCTCAGTTGTTCTTTAAACTGTTGACTTTTTCCCAGGAGGGTCTCAGTTTGCAGGGAACTAGCCTTTTCAGGATGGCTACCCAGAAGCAACTGCCATCAGGGAGCTGTGGTAGCCCCTCTCCTCAGACTGTGTCATGGGGGCTCAGAGAGGGTCACACAGACTGAAACCCAGCCAGCACGGTTCAGCTCTGGCTCTCCTTGGTGCCCTCTGCTGCCCCCTACCTCCTAACAGAATGGATGCGGTTTGTCTGTGGTCACCCTCCCTCCCCTTCCGCACCCCTAAGCACACAATCTTCCCTAGAGAGGGCTCTGAGATCCCTCAACTTAACTAATTCATTAGTTTAACACCTGATCACCATTTCTTGGGTTCTTATTAAGGCACTGTAACAGCTACTGAGTGGCCATAAATATAATAAGGCACTTCCTGTTTATGAGGCTCGCATTGGTAGGGTGGATAGCCAGGAACACAAATGACTCCCATGGGTTGGACATGAGACAGGTGCTGATGTCAACTGAGAACATTGCTGAGTTTTCATAGATGGTGAGCCTGTCTCTCTCAGAGTTCTTAACTTCTGGGCCTGTGGTCAGACGTTAATGGTTCATGCCAGATATTCACTGTCCTCTTCAAGGGTTTATAGTGATCCCTACGCTTAGGTGACCACATGACTTCCTCAGGAAGCTGAAGAAAGGATACATGTCAGTGGCTTCTCTCAAAGCCAGAATGAGAGTCTGTTTTCTTCCTTGTTTATTGTCTGTAGAACCTGCTCCAGATGAGATTTCAGAGTGAGGGAAGGTTTCCGACGTGAGCATCCACTGTGGTTGGTAGACTAGACCTCTGACCTGGGGTTACAACATATAACAGTTGCTCCCCAACTCCTGACAGACTCAAAAATGCTCTCCCATAGTATCAGGCAAGCTCCCTGATTATCCTCTGCACCTCATGAATGCTGGAGGCTTCTTGGCATCACAGAAAACAAGTCTTTGAGAGGCTCAGCTTGCCTGCCAACCAGTGATGGGCACCACGACCCTCTTCTCATGATACAGATGTTTCTGTGTAGGCCTGCTTCTACCCCAACCTGAGGCTTCCCCAGGGATCACTGCAGCATTTCAGGCCCTACATGAGAGGGAGTATTGTGAGGTGTGGGCGCCCTGTCCAAACCTGCCTGAAAGTGACTTGCATTCCCCCAGCTTCACAGACCCTGTTCTCAACCCAGTGAGCTCTTCCAGAACTGTCCATGCCAGGGCCAGCAAAAGGCATCTATCTCTCCTATCTCAAACCAGCTGTGGCTGAGCCTTCGGATACTCACACTGTGGCCAGCCCCATGGAAGGTCTTCACACTAAGGTTCTCACAGTCAGAGATCCACTTGAAGCACCCGACTGTACAGCCACTCTGTCAGAATGTCTCGCTTTAAAGCCTGTTCTGGACTGAGCATTTAGGACGGGTGTTCTGAAACCCATTTTTAAAGTATTAAGAATTTTGATAGCCAGGATCTGAAATGTTTTTACTAACAAAGCACACTTACAAATAGCAGGCTGACAGCCTTCATTTTATCTCTTCCTTTATAAACAAAACTCTACAGCTAAAGCATGAACTTTTAAATGGAATGGGTGAGAATATTCCGGGGCAGACCAGTAAAGTGTCTTTTGTTTATCAGTGGAGATGCAGTACCTACTTAAAGTCCCATTTCCATTTTAATATGTATTTAGTTCCCAAACTAAACATGATATATTATTGGTGAGTTTACTTTTCATGGATCACATTTTCTTACATAATTAATCTATAGTAAATTAAAAAAGCATACATCACATGTTAAACTGAAAAGAGTCAATATTTGACTTTACATTATCAATATTTTAAAGATCATGCTAAATGAATTTTATAATTTAAAAATATGGTGCTGATCTGAAATTCACTTAAATTTTACTCGAAAATGACCATTTCCCCCATATACTATAAAAAATTCAACTGACCTTTAAAAAAAACTATGGAAAAAGGACATTCTCTTCAATAAATGGTGCTAGGAAAACAAGTCCCTCACTCAGAAAAAGAATTCAGACCTTCATCTAATGTTACCTGCAAAAGCTAACTCAAAATAGAGCCATAATTGAGTGGCAGAGAGAACACTATTGACTTCAGAGAAAATGCTGAAGTCTCCCCTGTATCAGATCTGGTAATGATCTCCTTGATACAATACTGAAAACAGGCAAAGAAAGAAAAATTAGATAAATCTGGTTCCATCAAACTTAAAAAAAACAAAAACAAAAAACAACCTTTCATGGACACTACCAAAGGACTATTATCTACAGTATACAGGGAGCTTTTAACAGACACCACACATGCATACCCACACCCACACATGTACACACTTACACATGTATACAAGCACCTCAGTTCAAAGTGGGTAAATGACTTGAAAGGCGGGGGGGGGGGGGGGGGGGAGGGAGAGAGAGAGAGAGATTGAGATTCATGCATGCCAGCAAGCACACAAAGAAGATGCCCAGCATTGCTGATGCGGGAAACCAGTCCGGCAGCAGTGAGAACCCACTTGCTGGGGACAGCAGCTGGGAAAATCAAAACAACATAACAAGTACTGGCAGAGAGGTGGGGAATTAAGCCTTGGGTGCGGGCAGAAAGGCACATGTCAGCCAGGGTCCTCAGGCCAGTGTGGGTCACTAAAAGATGCAGTGATTCCTCTTCTGGAACTGAAAACAGGGACCCTAATAGGTGTCAGTGCACATATGTCCACAGAAGCACAGTTCCCAAGAGCTAAAGGGGGAAGCCAACCAAAGCTCCCTCCTAAAATGGGTGGAAAGCACCATGTAGTCCATCTACATCATAAAATGCATTTAAGGAAGGAGATTCTGGCATATCCCACAGCAGGGTAGGTCCAGAAGATACTATGCCTGGTCACTAAAGGACGGATACCGCACAATCCCACTTTCAGAAAGTTCCCGAGACTATCACATTCACACAGAGAGAGATGGTGATGGGAACCAGAGCCTGGAAGGGGCTGGGAAGTAACTGTTTAATGGGAGAGTAACTGCTAAGTCTGTCCTCACAGAATTCTAGTTTGAGAGGTTAAGAAAGTTCTAGAGATGGACAGTAGGGATGGCCATAGGACATCACATACTTATTGTGCTGAACCGCTTAACATGACAAGCTCATAGTGGCTGATGGTAAATTTTGTTGGCATTGTGAATTATTAAGAAAAGGGCTTGAGAGACGGGACAGTGTCTATGATGAGCCAGTGTGAGCTTGTGGGTTGGGAGCTTGGCCCTGCCGATCTGGAGTCCTTACTGTGGTAACAATGACATTCATTCCCTTGTTCAGAAGCTCATCATCCTCCTTCACCAATGATAATGTCACAGCTCAGCACTAGCCTAGTGCCACCACCTTAGCTCACCCTGTGGACCCTGGATGGGCCCTGTCTCTCCCTGGAGGATTGCCTACACCCACAGGCATGCAGGGGACACCCTGTAGAGAGTGGGGCTGCTCAGCCTAGCGCTGGAATCCAGTGGGTCCACATGCAGTGGTGTACCAAGATTCACAGAAGGTCTCCCGTGACCTTCCTGAATTACCGCCCTGGCTCCCAGATGCTCATGAATTGGGTTGCTCTGGGCAGGGAGGCTTCTGTGGCTGAGGGGCAGAAGCCAGGGGGCCTTTGTTGAGAAGAAGCCGGCAGCTCTGAAGCTGCAGGATGGGGCTCCAAGCATCTCCTCCTCCTAGGCTCAGGGCTGAGGGCTGAGGTGCTTACATTCTTCAGGACGGAGGCACATGGTGCCTTTTGATTCAGAAGACAAAACAGCTTTAAAGTTCAAGACTCATTCAAATTGGATTTTAGAAACACAAAATCTCAAACATTTGTACCCAACTAAGGGATTATGCTCTTATCCTCAGAAAGGCTTTTGAAGAGGTAGGAAAGAAAGGTAGCTCAAATTTTAAATTGGGTCCTCAAAACTTGCTTGTCTGAGGCTCCTTCCTCGGCCTGTCTGCCTATTATCAAAAGGTAAAATGTCTCAGACTATTGAAAAAGGATTTGCATAAATTGCTTTCACCTGCTTCTTATATGAGGTTAATGAAATTGGAACAAATAGGGATGGATTTCCCACCCAGGCCAGCCCTGCACACTCTGGAACAGACCCTCAGACCCACTGAGCTCAAGTTTGAGCCCTCAGCTCCCACCCAGAGAGCTGCCTGCCTGCCTGCCTGCCAGGGATGTGGGAGGGAGACTCAGACAACAGTGTTCAGAAGGACTGTTCTGAACTGGAGCAGAAGAGCCAGTGGGCAAGACCAGGAAAACACCAAAAGTCATTAATGAGCCAACATCACTTTGGACAGAAACTGTTGTGTGTTACAGACTTTTGTATGCTATCTCTCTTTGATCTCCTTATGTAGATAAAGAAGAGACTCACACCACAAACGATCTCAGTAGCTGGTTAGGGATTAGGGGAGGTCCAGTTAGACGTTGCTGTGACCTGAACCCCTGACCTTGAGGGGCTGTGCCCACTGCGTGGCTCAGTCTTGAACCCATTCCTGTTTTACCAGGGTTGACCTTTTTAAAAGGAAGTTTTTGCTGTGGTTTATAGGGAACTTCAAGCTTAAAAAACATCAGGTAGGGTTTGGGTAGTTCTGCTCCTTAGAAGAGATGGTCTGGGCTCTGTGTGTGTGTGTGTGTGTGTGTGTGTGTGTGTGTGTGTGTGTGATGTTTTCTACCTTCTTGGCCCGTGGAGGCTGGAGGGTGAAAAGAAAATAAAGCAGGCCTCCAAGGACTCGTAAGTCTGGAAGGGACACCTGCACAGCCACTGGAAAGCATTTCCTCTCTAGGGTAGAGGGTAGTACGTAGTGAGTGGCAGAGGTCACACTGCCCTGTATGGGTCATGTTGGGGGCAAGGGAGCAGGTGAAGTCCAAAGGGGGACCTGCGTGATAATCATTAGCCATCTTGACTGAACCATTAAACTTGAAAACTTGGAACTTGATGGCCAGCCTCCTCTTGCAGGAGTTTGGACATGTGTAAAGTGTGAGATGGTGACATTAGAGTTTGGTGGTGAGGCCACTGCTGCTGTAAGTACAGTGGAAGGCAAATGTGGGTCCAAAAACTGAGGCAAAACTGAGGCCTTAAAGAACCTTTACTTTCTCCAGGACTGCTTCATGATAAGGGTGTGACTTCTGGACTATGCAGAAGCTGGGGGGGGGGGGCGCCTGTTTCTCCAGTAGCAACATCTGCATGGTAACTGTGGCCACATGGCTGTCATGCTCTGCAGCATCTGCAGGGCCTGGACACAGGGTAGCTGTGACCACATGGCTGGCATGCTGCGACCACTGGCTGGCATGCTCTGCTCTGTGCTCATTTCCTTGGTACAGGGTGATAGGCATCCTCCACCTTAGGTACTGGCTTTGGTTGTACCCCATCCCACAAAGTCCAGCACCCCATGTGAAGCACAGCACAGCTAGCCAGGAGAGAAAGGCTGAGAACCTGCTCCTCCTGTGTGGCTCTTAATTCATTCTCTCTCTCTGTCTCTCTCTCCCCCCTTCTCCAAACTCCCCACTAAGTCCCAGTCACATCATCATAGTAAGAACCTCACACCTACCCCAAAGATAATGTGATGGTACACAGGGTGGCTCCTCACTCCTCTGACCTCTGCAAGGGGTCAGATCCATCTGTCTGGGCTGCTGGGTATGTCTTCTCATTTATCCTCAATGTCTTAGGATGCTTTCTTCTGCAGTGCAGGCCCCCACCCCCTTGTTTTTCTGCATCCCCTGTTCATTTTTCTGTTCTCACACTGGGTCAAGTGACTGAGCAAAGCTCAGAACTCAGTGGCAAAATGGTCTTTACTCTCTTGAACCTGGGTCCCTGGGCTGACACTGCATGGCTCCCCACCCCCCATTTTATCCTTAGGGGACATGATGGACATGTCCTCAATGAGTGCCTGAGGTCACAGAGGAGCATCAAACGCTATGTGCAGTGAGCAAGTCTTAACCGATAAAACAGGAAGGTTGTTATACTATACTATTGTGAAATATTACTTAATATTTACTGATGGTGTGGATGGGATCCTCTGCTTAGCAGTTTTGGACCACAGTTGTTGGTAGGTAACTGAGCACTGGGAATAGGAGAGGGTGGGCAGCTATGAGAGGGTAGGGACATCACTGGAAAGCATACCATAGTCCAGTGCACGATGCCTCTAGAAAGGCTGAGGGTGTCCTTCGCACTGGGCTGTTGACTGGACACAGGTCTCCAATGCCACTCAGGTCTGATTTTGTTCTTATTTGATGTCCCTAAAGTAAACAATTTCTGAACTCCCTGCTCCAACTATAGAGCTCTATTTCCAGGATTCCAATTTTCCTGTCTGTCACCTACTGTTCTCTGTCCCTCCAGTTGTGAGGACTCATGCTGCTTTGAGAGGGTCTTTCCTTCTTTCTTGGGCAAATATTGTCCTGGGACACCTTCTCTTTGCTTTGCCCATCAGTGTGTCTGCCTGTCACTGCTGTGACAGGCTAGCTGTAGTTCTTTTGTTTGCAGTTAAGACCAGAAGTCCCTACCTTACCTCCTGGTCTCCTCCTCTCTATTCCCAAGGTTTTCCCCTGGGAACACCAGTTCTCAGTAATTTTTCCTGATGTGCTTCTCCCTCGAGGCCTGTCTAGTGGAATTCCCTACCATCATGTCTTGGTGACCTTATATCTAAGCCCCCCCCTCCTGTCCATATGAGATGTCTCAGTTATGAGTTCCCTCCTATGACCCTATTTTATCACTTGGTCATTGCCTATGCCTGGTCTCTGCAGTACCTCCTGCCTGAAGCTCTTGCATACCTTGTTCAGTTGTCAAGTAATCTTTTAGCATCATTCACGACCCTTCTTCCATATTCTGTCAAGACAACCTCAAGCTTCTGAAGAGGTCAAAGGTGCTTTCTGTCCTTTGATGCCACACACAAAGCTCTGTTGGGATATGACTGCCTTCTTGTATCTGCCTCATTCCCCATGTCTGTATCTCCCATGTGCTTCGACCACAGCAATGGGCATACTCATCCTATGAACAGACCATGAATGCTCATCCTCGGGAAGCACCACCCTCCTTCTAAAACAAGAACTGCATACACCCTCGGCAGCAGATGGACTTTGTAAGCTTGGTAAGCATCCGGGTTTGTAAGAGACAGAAAGGGGAAGGCCAGCTTTCAACATCTCCCATCCCCAGAGATGTGCAAATATTTTAGCAACATCCCAATGACTAAACAGTGATTCAGCCAAGACGCCAGAATAAATAGAATTATCTATTCTTAACTATGCTCCCTTCTTACTAAGATATTACAGGCTATACTTATTCCTGGAACAATGCCCTTTCTCTGGGTTTTGAAATGATAATGTAAGCTGCCTCCATGGCTAAAGCTCTAGGCCATGAGACCATACCTCCATGAATAAAGAATAAGGGCCAACAGGTTAGCTTTCAGAGGCCATCCAAACTAGGGCCTGGCATTTGACCCCAGATTTGTCCACATCCCCACCTTTCATGGTGTGGGTGTGAACAAACCTTGTTCAGCATCTTCCGCTCTAGCCTGCTGTGAAGAGTGGCCCTATGAGAGTGGAACCTATAATATCACAGGCAGCTTAGTGTTCAAGATGCACTGGGACCTCCAGAGTATCCACCAGTGAGGCCCCCAGGGACCATTGACCCCACTTTACTGAGTAAAATCCGTGTGCATATGTTGCTTTAAAATGGTTCTAGTGGCCGCTATCTAGCTTTCTTCTGGCCCTACTTCCCATGGTTAGCTGGACCTAGATGGGCCGAGCAGTTTTCACTGACTTTGACTAGAAAGCCCATCACATTACACCTTGGAACTAAACTGAGACCACACTGGTAAATATGACAGATTTACCTATGCGTTTGGAACCAGCTGAGTCTTATTGTGTGGTGGGTACACAGGTCACTGGAACCAATGGAATAACATGGGTATGATTTTCCCAGGGATCTGAATCTTATCTGGGTTCACACACAGTCTCAGGAGATCTGGATTTAAAAGGAAGGCTTCAAAACTCCCTCTCAGAAATGACTGTGTCACACAAGATTGAGAGAGCACTTCAAAGCAAACAGTAGAATAAAACTATATGGAAGTCCATTTTAAAGTGTGAGGTGTTGAACAGTCCTAACATACTTTCTTTTTTTTTTAAGATTTATTTATTTTATGTATATGAGTATACTGGATGTAGCTGTACAGATTGTTGTGAGCCATCATGTGGCTGCTGGGAATTGAACCTCTGCTTGCTCTGGTTGGACCAACTTGCTCCAGCCCAAATTAGTACACTGTAGCTATCTTCAGACACACCAGAAGAGGGCGTCAGATCTCATTACAGGTGGTTGTGAGCCACCATGTGGTTGCTGGGATTTGAACTCAGGACCTTCAGAAGAGCAGTCATTGCTCTTAACCGCTGAGCCATCTCGCCAGCCCCCTAACATACTTTCAACTGAAGACCTGACCTAACTCTTGGACTGAATCCTCAACTCAGGGATGTGTGTGTGTGTGTGTGTGTGTGTGTGTGTGTGTGTGTGTGTGTGTGTGTGAGAGAGAGAGAGAGAGAGAGAGAGAGAGAGAGAGAGAGAGAGAGAGAGAGAGAAGTTGAGAAGTTTTAGGAGTTTTTTTCCCATGGGAGATGTGCAGTGTTGTTGGTGGAAGAGCTCTTTTGCTCACCTGAAAGCAACTGCAGGGTGTTTAATCAGTGCCTGGCTGTTCTCAGGGGCTGAGGGTACATTTGACAATGGATCATAGGACTCAGGCGCACGGAGTCTTTTGTAGTTTTGAAAGTGGGAGTAGCAGCATGAGGCTATGTCTGGGCAAGGTCTCCTGCATCTCTCTAGTCCTCTCAGAGCTGAAGGTGATGGTGATGGTGTTCTAGCTTGTGGCTCACTGGATGGTTCTCCACAGAGAAACTTAGGGCAGCCATTGTGGAATCTTGAGCAGTAAGCCATGGATGTAGTGCTGTGGGAATGATCTGCATGTTCCAGTTCTGCCTGGGTGGGTCCAAGCTCTGCATTCCAGCATGTCTGAATGCTAGGTATCTCTGGGAAGTAACAGATCACAGACTGGCCCCCATCATGAAACATCTTCCTTGTTGATTCTGATACCCCTCCTTTCCCTTTCCTATCACTGCTCATAGGAATGTGGCCCTCAGTGAGGTTGGAGAGTTCCACGCTAAATCTAGAAGGCCCCAATTCTTCTCGAAAATACCTAGTGGGAGTTACAGGTTAAACCACTTCCTCTGTCCAATCTATAATTTGAAGCCACAACATACAAACTTATAAAGCCTTTAAAGGGTCAGTGAGGGAGAAATCTAAGCCATGATCAAATATGACAGATATTTTCATAACATATATATGAGATACCAGTGGCGCGTATACAGGGAGGGACTTGGGGGACACCACGAAGAGAAGGTGGTACTCAAAAACCTTGGAGTCAGCTGTGTGACACCCGAATTAGGGGTTCCAGGTTCAGTAGGTGTAAACATGAAGTGTGCTGAATCCCTGTTAGAGGATTCTCATTCCATCTGGGTGATTTATTTGAAGTGCAAGGCAGAGATGGCTTGGAATACTGCATTGGTGGGGAGGATGACAGGGTATCCCTACCAGCTCCTGTGGCCTTGTCTATGCACAGAGCACTGTGCCCATGCCTTACATGTGGCTCCATTCATTCCAGAGGAAGACAGAGCAGGACATACAATCGACCAGGGCCAGCTGGAAGCATTAGTTCTGCAGCCAGATGATAGTTTTCCTCTACAAATGTACCCCTCCTGTCCTGGTGCGATGACTTGACATTTGTAAAGGGTAGAATAAGTTTACTCCTGTCCAGCGCCCTTTTCAGAGGCTCCATGATGCTCCCAGGGCAGTGCGTTTCCTTTGTAAGAGAAAACCCTAGTAGGGTCACCCCAGCATCATAGACAAATATGATCAGCAAAGTTCCTGGGTCAGCTGTCCTTTATTTCATTTGCTCATTAAAAAGTTAATTTCACAATGTCTTGTGAAGCCTTTGTACACATACTGAATTGTCCACTGACTTTACCTAATTGTATCTCCTTCTCTAACAGCCTGGCCAGATGCTTTTGTGGATGGGGCAAGAAGCCAGAGCTGTACTCTTGTGGCCAGGCAATGGTGTCACATGAGCTCTCTCTCTCTCTCTCTCTCTCTCTCTCTCTCTCTCTCTCTCTCTCTCTCTCCCTCTCCCTCTCCCTCTCCCTCTCCCCCCCCTCTCTCTCTGTGTGTGTGTGTGTGTGTGTGTGTGATCCATGAATAATATGAATGCTTTCTGTGGCACCTCAGGCACGCTTGCTTCAGTACAGAGTTAGGGAGCCTGTATGTCCTTGGGCATGCTGGGCACATATGCCAACGGGACATGCAGACATTGTCCTTTGAAGTCCAGGTGGAATCTGGCTTTATGTGCTGTCCCAGGGATGTGGAAGGGGTAGCATTTCTGCTAAGACCAGTTCCCTTCTATCTCTGTGTCTGAGCGCAGGCTTAGGAACCACATGTAGAATGTAAAAGCTAATACTGCCGACTTGACAGGACCTACAATCATATAGAAGACAAAGCTCTAGCACGTCTGTGAGGGATTATTTACATTAGATTAATTGGGGTTTAATTGTGGGCAACACTATTTCACGTGTTGGGGTCCTGGACTGAATGAGAAGGAGAGAGAGCCTGGCAGCAGCATCCATCTCTTTCTCCTTCCTCCCTGCTGATGCAGTGTGAGTAGCTGCCTTGAGCTCCTGCTGTGTGGTTTCCCATCATGGCAGACTCTACCCTTGAACCATGAAGCAACCCCGCCCCCCTACAAACCAAAGAAACCCCAAACCTTCCTCCCTCCCTTCCCCCTCCCCTTCCCTCTCCCTCCCCTCTCCCTCCCCTCTCCCCTTTCCCTCTCTCTCTCCCTCTCCCTCTGCCTCTTCCTCCCCTCCTTCCCTCTCCCTCCCCTCTCCCCTAGTCCTTTTCCTCGAGCAGGCTGTGGTCACACATGCCTGCAGTCTTCTCACTTGGGAGGCTGAGTCTTGAGGAACTCTCTGAGTTCAAACCCAGCTTGGGCTACATAGTGCAATCTTACCTCAACAACATCATATAATGAATGAACTGATTAGACTTGTTCCTCACTGGGGTAAGCCTAAGTCCTGCTCCAGTTCACTTCTACAGTCGGTTGTAGCTGTGTTGGTTCTCAGCTCACGGGGAAATTTTCATTACCTGGGGCTCTGCAGTTGAAGAACATGAGGAGCAGACAAAATGACCTGGTTGGGCTTTTTCATTTCTGCCTGACCACCAAGACCAGGAATGCAGCACAGTCATGCATACCCAGCACCGTGAGCCAGCAGAGCCTCTCCATATGTAATATGGAGATAAACACTTATGTGTATATAATGTAGATATATATGAATGTATATGTAAATATCATGTGCATTATATATAATACACATATTATATGTGTATATATTTCTCCAGATTATCAACAATCATTAGAAACAGAATAAAGTACAATAATAACTCTAACACTGAAAGTTAGAATATGAAAGGTTTATTTCTAGCTTTAGTCTGGTTTTGCTTTAGTTGATAAGCTATGTTTCCTCAGCCTTCCATTCTGATATTAGAGAACGTGAGCTTGCTTTCCTTTGCAACTTCTGATGTCTGGCACTCTCAGAGACATGCGAGAGTATATGCCATCAAAAGCCACTTCTATCTGGTTTCAGAAATACTAACTTATTTTTGTGCAACCAACTCCATAAATCAAAACAGATTATAAAAAGTGATGTGAGCTGGAGGACCCTCCACACCACAGGTCCTCAGGATCATGGGAGGAGAGTAGGTCTACAGGGAGGGCTCTGACCCCAGGACTCAGAATGCGGATCAGAACTCTAGACTCCTGGACACCTGCCTTGTGAGAGGAGAGCTTGCCTGCAGAGTGCTTTGACCACTGGGACGCAGGGGAAAGTGGGATTCCCAGGAGTGCTGACAGAGGCTAACAGAATCACAGGAGGAACAAACTCCAGCCAGAGATAGCTTGAAAATTAACACCAGAGATTTCCAGAAGGTTAAAGGCAAATGTAAGAATCTTACTAACAGAAACCAAGAACACTGGGCACCATCAGAACCCAGTA
>NC_034596.1:110666364-110671031 GCF_900095145.1 Mus pahari | reverse complement strand
CTTCCTTCCTTCCTTCCTTCCTTCCTTCCTTCCTTCCTTCCTTCTTTCCTTCCTTCTGCTTCATTTTTATGATATATTGTCACAGCAACAAGCTATGTGACTGACAAATACAGGTAAGAGTCAGGTCTTCCTCATCAGGCTCTGCATGGCTGCACAAGGGTTCGTCAGTCTGTGGGGATACTGGAGCGTTTCTGTGCCTTAGGTGTAAATAGGCACAGTTTTCAGGGCAGAAGCATCTGAGTACTGCACCCTCTTAGAATGTCTGCCTAAAACCTGGCTGTGACTGCAGGATGCAGTGCCCTATCCCAAAGATGTCCACACAGCCTGGAAAATGTATTTAAGGCAAGTGTGGGGATTGACTCAGGAGGTCTACACAGGGGCACCCCCACCCCCGGAACACAGGGACACGCATGGAACCTAGCTGCTGTAGCTCCTCCATGCCCTTCTTGGGGTTCTAAAGAGCCTTGATGTTCTGTTGACTGACATTTTTTTTCAACTTTTAGAATGATTATTTCGTGTGCGTGGGTGTTTTACTGTCTGCGTGCCCAATGTACCGCATGCACGCCTGGTGTCTGCAGAGATGAGAAGAGTTTGTTATATCCTCTGGAACTAGAATTCTAGACAGTCGTGAGCTGTCACTTGGGTGCTGAGAGTCAGACTCTTTGGAAGAGTAGCCAGTGTTCTTCGCCACAGAGCCATCTCTCTAGCCCTGATGGAAGTTCTAGGACCTCACAACCACCAGCTGAGTTGACAGACTCTGGCTGTGCCCAGCATGCTTCTTTCAGTCTTGGATGGTACTGTGCTTCCTGGATCCCAGGAGGCCAACATTTAGGTGGGCTGTGCTTGAACACATCAGAGTTGGCATCAGAGTAGACAACAGGAGAGAAAGGAGAAGGGGCTCCACAGAGCTTTGCAGCAGGACTTCCAGAAAAGATGATGAGGAGATGTGGAATTCGGGATACAGGATGTGTAGCCTGGGACTGAACAGACAGATGCCACAATGCTTTCAGTTTCAGGTCAGCAGCTCCTCTAGTCTATACCAAACCCTGAGGGGACAAAAAGCACAGAAGGAATGCTTCTCGGTCTTGCCCCAGATTGTTTTGGGGCCTTTAATACCAGGCAGCGAATGCTCACTTTTAAATGCAACCATTGGGTGTCTGATCTCTGTGGCTTGGAAATGCCACAGAAGTTCTTGAGGGAAAAAGCACAGCTCTGCGCTGCTTCAGATACGGTTCCCATGCTCATGTGTGCTTCTGATCACACTGGTGCAGCGTACACTCAGAAGTCAAGAGGACACAGCACATAGCTAGCTGTCCACATGACCTAGAGAATCCTGGGGGCTGGATGGGAAGGAGCTGGGGTTGGCAAATGCAACTGAGGAAGAATAGAACCTGGAACTGTGTGATTTTCAAGTTTTGAATTAGGTGAGTTTTCTTGGCTCTGCAGTGAGGATGATGGCCTGACCAGAACAGCATCGAACACTCTCACAAGCTTTCATTTCTTGACCCCAAATCACTATAATATGCCAGTTTATTCTCACTATTCAAGCTATTCTTGAGGAGACAAAGCCAGAGAGCTTCAGGTTACCCAGGGTCACATGTGGACCCTTCTGCATGTGGGAGCACACAATCTCCAGATCCTTGCCTTCATTTCAATCTTCATTCCCATGAACCCCAGGCTACCCTTATCTGGGCACCAACATAAAGAACAGTGGTTGTGGGTGTTCTGCAATAAGAACAGGATACACTGCCCACTGGATTCTCATAGGTCTGAAATCTGATGCCCCATGTAGTCTGAACATGGCCACCAGCAAGGGGAGGCAGCTTTGCATGGACTCACAATATTATATTGAGGTTCCAGGTATAAGCTCAGGATGGCATGGGCCTTTATATTTATCACAGCTTTTGTTGCTTTAAAAAAAATAACTTCTGCCTTGTTTAAATAATGCATTTTAATGAGCATTTCTGATTGCTAACTAGGCCTTAGGAGTGTGTCTCCAGCCACATGCTCTGCCATTGAAGCCATGCTGCTCATGTTACACTATCTTCAAAGTGTTAAATTACTTGTATTGGTTACTTTTACGTTGTTGTGATAAAGTGTCAAGACCAGGACAACCTACTGATGAAAGACTTTGTTTAGACCAGCAGTTCTCAACTTGTGGGTTGTGACCCCATTGGGTGACCATGTATTTGCACATCAGATATCTGCATTAAAATTCATAACAGTAGCAAAGTTACAATTATTAAGTATCAAGGAAAATAATTTTACATCTGGGAGTCACCACGACATGTAGAACTGTATTGAAGGGCTGCGGCATTAGGAAGGTTGAGAACCACAGGTCTATGGTAAGAGTCCATCACAGCAGGGAAGCAGGCACCTGGAAGGAACAGAGAGCTCACGTTTCAAATACAAGCGCAAAATTGACAACTTGAACCGCAAGTACTGCGAGGTTTTTAAATCTCTGCCCCCCAGTGAGTGACATACTTTCTGCAGCAAGGTCGCAGCTCCTAAACTCCCCAAACAGTGTCACCAGTGGAAACTAACTGTTCAATTGTATGAGATGGGAGTAACTTTCTGCTATGCCCCTTTCCTATGAGTAAAAACATTTTAAGTCTATAACTACTTTAACATACTCTCCAGGGCATTGGGATTTCACAGTGAAAGCTATCAGGTCATTGGCTAGAAATTCACCTGCAGAAGAGCCCAACCCATTCAGGCCCCTCCAGCCTGTCTGTCACCTGGCCACAACACACATGATACAAGGCAGATTAAAAAGTGGAACTCCACTACAGAGCTGTTGTCCTTGTCCTGCTGAGCTGAGTATGGCACGGGGCCTGGCATGTCTTCTGAACACTGCTGGGAGGTTGCCATCCTCTTCTCGGCCCTAGGCTCCTGGGACAGCCAGAGGACTGCACCATGGGCTGCTTGGCTTTCTTTCTGGGGCAAGTCTGTCTTATCTTCTGTGTACAGTGCCTGGAGATTTTCAGGAGAAGGTTCAGATGGAAATATGATGGCAGGATTCCTGGGTACAAGCCAAGCTCTACACTCACGGTTTTGAAAGTTTCTGTCCATATAATGATCAGGGGGTCAAAACGTTACATGAAGACACACCTATCTTGCTCTTTCCATGAGGGAGACAGAAATACAATCCTCCACTTGCCAGAGAGAAAAAGCAATTGGGTAAACCATCTTTCGGAAGGTGGTGACTGAAAGACAATGAAGGAGAAGAAGCCTGCGGCTTGGAAACAGATTATAAACTCTGTTGGCTTCTAACTCACACCTGGGCAGCCACACTAGCCTTCCAGCAGGCTCTGTGGTACTCAGTCAGTCCTTGAAGCTTCCTAAACAGAGCTTTTCTGAAATGCCTTTATCATGGCATGGTCTCACTTAGGAAGGACTAGCTGAAAATCATGAATGGAGAATGAATACTGATCTCTGCATGTCCTAAAAAGAGGAGACCAAAAGGCTCTCTTTCCGTGGCTGCCTGTTTTTTTGCCAGCATAAACGGCAACTCTGAGAAGGGGAAACCATGCATGCACCTCCCTCCACTACCACCAACAATCTAGAACACACTTGCTAGAGCTCACACCTCTACTTTTTGTCTGTGTCCACCCAAAAGTCATTTCTTTGGAGTTGCCTTGCAGTGGTCTAAGAGTACTTGAGTATGGACACATTCGCATGCCCACAAATAGAGGCCTGATCTCACGAAGCAGTGTTGAAATGAGAAACATCTCAGGGCTGGAGTCTTGTGGGAGGAAACTGAGGACATTACCCTCAGGAGAGATTAGCAAAGTTCTGACCATTCCTCAGTCTCCGGCTTCCTCTTGTACCATGTGGATTGTTTCTAAAAATGTGTATTTGTGCCTTGCCTGCATGGATGTATGTGTGCCATGCTAGTGTCGGATGCTAGTGGAGTCCCAAAGTGGGCACTGGAGTCACAGATGGTGGTGAGCCACAGTGTGGGTGCTGGGAATTAAACAGGGATCTTGTAAGAACAGCCAGTGCTCTTTACCTCTGAGCCATCCCTCAGCATGATCACTAAGATGTCACAGCCAGGGGGCCCCATCAAATGTTGTCATCATTGTTGGATTTTCTTCAGCCACAGTAATAAGTGAATGATTCCTTTTTTTGGTAAAATGCCTAGCCTGAGACATTTTATCATAGCAACAGAAGATGGCCGGAGATCAATTTCTTGCATTTCTCTCGACAGTGGGTGGTCTGAGCAGAGAAGGACAAGCGTCATTCATGAAGCCTAAGTATAATCAAACAATCTCCTCTCTGGGACATCTGTCTCTGTAATGGTTTGTATATTCTTGGACCAGGGAGTGGCACCATCTGGAGGTGTGGCTTGGTTGGAGTAGGTGTGTCACTGTGGGTGTGGGCTTAAGACTCTCACCCCAGTTTCCTGGAAGTCAGTCTTCCAGTAGCAGCCTCCTTTGGATGAAGATGTAGAACTCTCAGCTCCTCCTGCACCATGCCTTCCTGGATACTGCCATGCTCCTGCCTTGATGATAATGGACTGAACCTCTGAACCTGTAAGTCAGCCCCAATTAAATGTTGTTTTTATATGACTTGCCTTGGTCATGGTGTCTGTTCACAGCAGTAAAACCCTAACTAATATAGTCTCCATGCTTGCACATACAGCTCTAGTAGGAGAAAGAGAGAGA
>NC_034596.1:110664410-110665759 GCF_900095145.1 Mus pahari | reverse complement strand
CTTCTCTCCTCTAGCCTTAGTCACTCTTCTTTTTTTCTTGTGCTATCTTCCCTGACCCCACTCTTCTGCCACCTGGACCCTACTCCGATCCCATTCCAATCCCACTCCCTTTCCCAGCCTCTGCTGGCTTTTTTATCCTCTCCAGTTCCCATAAGTCCAAGAGGCAACTGACACTGAAGGTCATAGGGTCAAGCAGTTCTCTTAAAGGGCCAGTTGACTAGCAACTGGGGCTCCTTAAAGGCCCAGGCACACAAAATAAATTACACTACAGCTGGGCTCCTGAGGATGGAGCCTGTGTTTCTCCCTCAGTCTGTGGAGGGCTAGTGAGAGATGATGAACAGTCAGGTGTGGGCAGACCAGCATCCTTGCTGACAGTCTTCCGTGTGGGCATTCTGATGCATTGGCCAAATGACTAAATGTTCTTCCTCCTCAGATGTTGCTCTTCAAGGGTATTAACTGAAGTCAGGGTTTGAAGGTAAGGGTTTGTCCTACCTGAGGTGGGTAGAATATGCTTTGCCCAGGGAATGGAAGTACTAGGTGTGGCCTTGTTGGAGTGTGTCTCTCTGGGGGTGGGTTTTGAAAGCTTGCTCCTAGGTGCCTGAGGATGCCAGTCTGCCCCTGGCTTCCTTTGGATGAAGATGTAGAACTCTCAGCTCCTCCAGTGCCATGGCTGCCTGGATACTGCCATGCTTTCTGCCATGATGAGAATGGACTCAACCTCTAAACCTGTAAGCCGGCCCCAATTAAATGTTGTTCTTTATAAGAGTTGCCTTGGTCATGGTGTCTGTTCACAGCAGTAAAACCCTAACTAATATAGTCTCCATGCTTGCACATACAGCTCTAGTAGGAGAAAGAGAGAGAGAGATACACCTGCATGGCCACACAGCAATGACTGTGACATGAAGAAGACTGCAGGGAGCCACTTGTCCCTGAGGTCCTCTGGGCTCTGTACAAGTCCTAACTTCTGGTCCTTGAAGTCACATGTCTCTAAGTTATATATCCATGTGGCCATTTTGCTGCTTATAGTTTTTTGAAGACTGGGTGTAAAATGTACATTTATTTATTTTTTGTTGTTCTTTTGTTTGTTTTTAATGTTTACTTTAATGTAGTCTTCTTGTCTTACAAACGGTAACCAGTTCTCTTAACTCCTCTTCCCGGTTTACAGCCCAGTCGCTTCAAATGTTTCTCCCAATGGTTTGTCCCTCAGTTTCCCAACAGTCTGCTTAAATGGTCCCTTCTCCCAGTTTCCCCAATGCTAGCGGCTGCAAACTTTGACAAGTATTCTAGCCTGTCTGCTCCCTTCAGTTTCTCCTGCCTCAATGGTCTCCTATTTCCACTCTTTTCTCCCC
>NC_034596.1:110641418-110663881 GCF_900095145.1 Mus pahari | reverse complement strand
TGACCAACCTGAGCTGTCACAAGGCCACTATAGCTGTTTATGCCCTTGACCAACCTGAGCCGTCTCAAGGCCACTATAGCTGTTTATGCCCAAGAGGGTGGAAAATGCAGCTGCCGTTTCCTCTGTTAGAGGATACTACAGAGGGCACTTTGGAGGCTCCAGAGAGGGAGAAGGGAATGCCGCTCTCGGGGTGATCAGGCAGGAAGTACCATGTCCATATGAGCAGCGGTGCTTTAGAGATAGCTTTGGGGGTACGCTTGACTGTGACTGATCTATATTTGCTAAATGCTGGGTAACTGACTGACATGGATGTCCAGGCCAACCCACATGCTACATTTTGAAGATCATGGCGCCTACACGTCTTGGTGGGCCTCAAATGGTTTGAAATTCAGAAAATGTGGGATATAGTGGAACACTCACACGAGTGTCCTAGGGACTGGGGACTTCTCTTAGGAACTCCTGTGCTCTGGAGTCAGTTATGACAATGTACAACCCATTCCAGAAATAATGAGAGTCTATCAAAGAGCACGTCTAGGGTCCTACCTCAACATTAAAAACTCACAATAGGCCTTTGTTTAAATCACCAAATGGAATTATGGTTTGTTTGGTGACTGTCCATAGCCTCAGTTCCAGACAGGAGTCTAGGTGTGCTTGTGAAGTGTATAGCAGGAAGCTGCAGTTTTTGTATTTAAACTCGTGAGACATCTATTGCTATTAGCATACTCAGTGAATAAAGACAGAAAAAGATGCCTGTGCAAAGCCTTCTGTCTACTCTACAGGAACCCAGAACAATGATCACTGCCCCTGTCATTTAGATACACGAAGGCGGAGCCAATGGAAGACAACTACAGTGGCTGAAAGACCTTCTTAGGGGTGGCCCAGGACAAATGCCTTTTGATGCTTGATTTGGCTCCTTCCTGGCTTCCAGGGTTTTTGGGGGGCCTTGAGAGCCTGGCCTTACTTTGCCCTGGATCTGTACTTGAACCACTGCAGGCACGGGCCCTATCTGGTCAGGGTTTTCTTGTAGTGCTTAAGCATATGTAGGAAATGCCTCTGGGTCCCTGTGTCACTGAGTCTTGGGTATGAGATGGCCACAAGGCTCACTTTTGCCAAAGGAGAGGGAAATAAGACCTCTGACATGAGGGGAGTACTGTAAGGACCTACCCTGTAATGTCACAAGAGAATGAAAGGGCCAGAGAGAGGTGGGTATCATAGGTTAGACTTGCTAGCCTGTTGTCAGGCCACTAGGCTTCTGGTACCAAGCAGAGGTATTATTATTATTATTATTATTATTATTTTAATGTGTTCTGTGGTACCCAGGGTGACATGGCCTGGTCTGCTGGTAAGAAATCTTTTTGTCCAACTGGTTGTTTCTTGTCATAATTCAACCCTTATAGTAACTGCATGGAGGCAGACAGAGACAAGACCCCGCCCTTACCTCTTTAGAGCATTGGGGATAGAGGGCAGGGCAGCAGAGGACACAGGCGTCAAAGAGTGCTTTTCCCCATCACACTGAACTGCTATAGATGTACAGAGATGTACAGTGGTGTGGGGGCTCATGGGAGTCAGACTCAGAGCTGCATCCAATGCCCCACAACCAGGGACATTCCTAGTGAGGGCCCAATACCTCAAGTATCATGTGTCTTATCTGGCATTTATTGGAATGTCTCTGATTTACTTCTAAAATCCATGATGCTCAGATTGTCTCCTATTGCTCCTGGCTCTCTTCTCTACGGCTATAACAAAACAGCTGAAGCTGGATAACTTGTAATGCAAGGAGGTTTGTCTGCATTGTAATATGGTGGCTGCAGGCATAAGTCACAGTGCTAGCCCCAGTGAAGGCTCCTGGCTGTGTTGCATTGCAGCGGAGAAACGAAGAGTAACTGGCTGAGGCAGAAGGTGACAGAGACCAGGGACAAGCCAGGCTTGCTATTTCATTACAACTCACCTCCACAGGAACTTCCCAGGCTTCCAGTAGCCCTGTGCCTTCATAATGTCCTACCTCATAAAGGTTCTATCCTTTAATTCTGCCATCGGGGGACCAAGTTCTTGGAGACTCTCTCAAAACACTACAGCAAGCCTAGATGATGTACCCAGGAAACATGTTGATGGAGCAGGGTGTCGGCACCCTTAGCCGGCTTGAGTCATCCAGAAGGAAGTGGTCCAATTTACTCTGAGATATTTGTAACAAGCAGAATTTAGGTTCTGATAGCACCATATACCACAGCACAGGAGAAGCTGCCTAGACTGGGCCAGGCAGGGTATCTGCTGCATTCCTGGAGAGCAGTTTGGGCTTTCTCTTGTGCGAGCGCGTGTTTCTGGACCCATCTCATACCAGTGTGGAAAGAGAAACCAGAGTACAGGCTTCTCAGAACACTTCCAGTCTTCTCTGGCCCACATCCTCCAGACATAGCTGGCTGGGGGCTGGGGTGGTATATTTGACTGACTGTGAGGGACCGAAGGGAGAAGGCATCCAAATGCCCAATAATGGGCTGAGGCTTCATACACAGCAGTAATACCAAAGAATTGATTTCTTTCTCTGTTACAAATTGCAAATGGAGACATCCTGACATGCAAAGGAAAGCCCAGGGATTGGGGTGCACCGAGCAATATCCAGACTAAAGAGATGGGCTAAATTCCAGTTTGTGGGAGCGGCACAAGGTGAGGATGGGGTCAGAGAGGCGGAGAAGGCAACAAGAGGAAAATCCATACAGTGACTACCCTGACGGCGGCAGCAGGTTTATTTTTGAATGAAAGCACCATGCATTTAAATTAAATGTCAGATATAATTTAGCATCCAGGCATCAGGAGGCCGAGGGTGTGCATAGAAAGCCGACAGCTCCTTGGAGTGGTTAATTGCCGCCCCCCCTCCTTCAGTACCCCACCAAGGGATCCCATTCAGGAGGGAAGCCTGCACCTCCCTTCATGGGAGGGTCCTCACCAAGGTGAGGATCAGAGGCAGCTGCTGGAATACTCAAGGTCGGTTCTTGGAGACCCCTTTGCCCCGAGCAGCAGCTTAATTGAGGTTGCTCCCCGCTGACTTGGGATGGAAGCTGACCTCACTTCAGGAACTTAATCAAGGTGCATGGAGCTGGCTGCACGGCCCGATGGATCCCAGTCCTTTGTTCTGATCTTACCCAAGACAGAGGCACCATTTCCTGTGGCATGAGAGAAAATGGCTGAGGCATTGCTTCTAAAGGAGAACTGAGAGAAAAAAGTGGGAGAAAGGAAGGGCAGGGAAGAATGGGTGCAGGCTCCTCTGCTCTGAGGTGAACAGACACCCTGATAGACGCAGGGTCCTGCAGTAAAATGGGGCTCAAAGTCATACTAGGAAGCATGGTCTCACATGATCTGTAATCCCAAAAGGCTGAGATGTGCTCAGAGGTGCCTGACTCCAGGCTCTAGGCTGCTGCATAACTTGGCTCCTTGGCATTCCTGCATGGGTCCCCCTGCTCCTTCAGCAGTTCTCACAGCACATATTGGGGTGACTTCTATGACAGCGGCAAAGATGCACAACCTTTAGCAGCTGACTGAAGAATCAAGTGTGGCTTCTGTTGTGGTTGACCTGGCTGATGGCAAGCTGGGTATATGAGTGAGTGGCCTGGTTTCTGTGTGACTCTCTTTCCCGCCTAACCAGGAAGACCACAGTCCATCATATTGGCAAGTACCTTGATCATTCAATTCTGCCCAGTATATGGGACCATTAAACCTCTGTAAGTCTTTTCTTTGCTGAAATAGTAAGCTGTCTACAGTTGAAGTCTACACCAGCTGCACAATTGGACCAGTCACTGGGAGAGTGCTCAAATGCCAGTATCCTTGCTGTGCTGTCGTGGAAGTGGCCATCCTTACATCAAGTAGTAGGTCAAATAAGTTCCTGAGCTCCATAGGCCCCACAGATGGAGCACAAGGCTGAGAGTGCTCTTACAAGACCCTCAGAGCAAGCATCTAATGACATGAATATAGAATGTCTAGGGAATAGTAATTAATTTTTCTCCTCTCAGATTTTTCCTCAGCATTAGAACACAACATTGTGTTTCTAAAAATCTACTGTAAGTACTACTGGAACCCTGATTAGATTCAGAATCTGGGATAACATTGCAGTTACCCTGGCTTTTGGTGTCTCTGACTGAGCCTGCCCCTGCAGGTGGCCTTTTGTGTGCACCCTCAGCTGAATAGTACTGTCCCTGAAGGAAATATCTTTACAAGTGTCAGCACACTTGATCTTCTGCATGCTTAGGCCTCAGTGCCTTCTAAATCTGTACCACGTGATCGCTGATGCCACTGTTCATGGGGTGTCTTGCAGTATCTCACGATTCACTTCTTTTATCCTCACTGATATGAGACTCAAACTCTCTCTGGGAAGTGCCTTGTCTGGGACCGCCTCTGGAGGTTACATGCTGAGCCCACTCTGTCCATTTCAGCCAGTGTTTCTGGCTGAGCTGCCCTTCTTGGACCTGGGTGTGACTGACTGACTCGCTACCCCAGCAAAAGAAGACATCTGGGAAGTCAGGGTACCATGCCTGGCATCCAGCAGCAGCCAAGGCGAATCGCTCAGCCTGAAGATATTAAGTTTGGTAATGAGACTAAATGTGTTCTGGGGCTATGTCTTACGTGTACAAGGATACAACCTGGATGGAGCCTTTCCAGATGACTCTGTGGAACATGAATCCAGAGGAAGTCGAACAAGCCTGGGAGCTGAGGCCCATGGTCTCACTGCTCACTTCCCATCCTAGGCACCACCACAGTGTGTGGATGCCATCACCATGGCAACATTGCGTCTGATATGTACCCACTTAAAGCTGCTCTGGACCTACAAGACTGGTAGGGAAGGTGACTCAAACTACAGTACTTTAAAGAGAAACCTAGGGTATCATGGAAGAGATCACTAATACTGATCATTGCCATGGCTGGGTTGGTGACCACATGACATGGTTTTGATCAGTGGCCACTGTGTACCACCCTGCAAGCCCAATTCTCTCTCTTAAAGAACCTTCAATAGACTCAAAAGTGGGCATTGCCACTGTCCCCCCAAGAGAAATGAGTTGTGGGAAGGCAGTGACTCAGGGTCTGAAGGCCGTGCTCAGGGCATCCATGTACTTACTTGCTGAAGGCAATGTCCCCTTGAGAGAACACAGACTGTTGTTCTCTGCAAGAACTGTGTGTACTGCATAGCGTCAGCTATTTCTTTCAGGTGAGAATTAGAAAACCTGGTTCTATTGTGATGACATGAAGGGTGTGTGAAGAAGCCAGCAGCAAGCTTGCTTCTGTGTAAGTTTAGACAGTTTTTTATTTTTTAAATCTTTAAAAGCTACAAGAATTGAGATTTTAGGGTATAGAAGTTGGCAGAAACAAATTGTTCAGGAACATGGGACACTGCCAAAGGCCAAAGAAACGAAAGAAGCTGAGAATCCAGGCACTGCATTCTGTATGCCATTGGGAGGTGTCACTCGGAACTAAGTACTCCTGAGAATGTGACAGGGCACTTCCTCCGTAAGACAGAGACTCCTTTAGCATGACAGACCCTGTCTCCAGTGTGACAAATGAGGTTCTTCTTCGTGTGTGACAGATGCTGCCCCCAGTGCGACAGAGACGACTCCTCAGGGCAATAGACACTTTTTCTTGAGTGTGATAATACCTTCAGGTGTGAGAGAATGTTTTCTTCAAATACACTAGAGAGCCTTCCTTGAGTGTGCAGCCCCTCTCCAGGGCAACAGAACACTTCTTTGAGTATGTCTGTTGTCCTCATGTGAGTGTGAGAGAGCTCTTACGGTGGAGAAGCTCATCACCTGTGGAGCCTCATGCTCACAGTATTGTCTCCATAGGTGAGTCTGTGGAGCTGAGTTATCTGCTCTGCCTTGGTCACAAGCCACAAAACAAGCCTTGATTGAAAGCATCCACTTCGTGGGCATTTGGTCCAGGTGGTGGTGCTTCTTGACCTTGGTTGAGGTTCCTCTCCTGAAAGTTCCATTATTCACTTTAGGCTCCCTCTTCTGGCTCCTGTGAGGGCCCCTGTAAACTGTACCCCTTGCTTAGAAGCTTAGGAGTTGGGGTTCCCAACACTCCCTTACCTCTATCATGCAGTGTTTGATTGCAACTTAAATTCTGCTTAAAATCTTAGTGGTCTTCTTTGGCCAAGTTCTCCCTCATTAGCAAGTTTATTTGAAAGGTAATGAACTAGGAGACTCTTCTTACTGGTGATATTACAGAGGAGAATCTCACTGAGGGAAATGCTGTCTAGAGCCCACAGGGCTACTCTCTGTGCCTGGAAGGGAGCCTAGGCAATTTCTTCCTTGTGATACAGCTGGCTCCCATCCTCACACTGGGAGAAAGAAAGCAGTCTGCCTAATAGAAGTTGAGAGGCTGCATCAAGGCCACCAGAGCCCTAAAGTCACACAGGAATTTGAGTGTGGTTAACCCCTAGGTCTGATGTCCCCCTCCTTTGCCTCTTTGGTGGCTCTGGGAGTCTCACCTGTATGTAGCTCAGGGCTCTCCCTCCAGTTGGGTGTACACCTGAACTGCGCTGGTACAATTGCCCTCTTTGTTAGAGCAACCCAGCATCCAGCCCGATCTCTTCCGGCTCTGGTTGCCCTCTGCTCACTTTCCTCATGACTCAGTGAGGTTTTTCACCACAGCTTCACGAGATGGAGACATGTAGGTGTCTCCATGAAAGGATATGCTGCCACCGATGGGATGGCACGCAAAGCCTGGGTGAGGGTGTGCCAAATATGAGTCATCTTGGAAAACAGCTTGGTGGTCTCTCCGAAAATTAAATGGGGAATTACCGTGTGTTTCCACAGCTCCACCTCTGCTGACAGCAGAGACTCAGAGAGATACCTGCACACTGACATCATAGCAGTACCACTCATAAGACACAAGTGGCAAAGTAACCCAAGTACTGAGTGGCGGGGGACAGACGAGCCACGATCAGCCTTGGAAAGTGGGGCGACCTTGTGTCTATGGTTTGAAAGTGAAATGTAAGACACACGAGTAGGCTCATGTACTTGAATACTTAGCACTGTTTTTAGAGGCTGTGAAGCCTTCAGGAGGTAAGCGTTGCTCAAGGCAAAACCTTGAAGTTTGATAGCCTGGCTGTACTCCTTGGCTGCTTCCTGGCTGGGATGCATTGGGACCAACTGCTCCACAATCCCACTACTGTGCTTTCCCCACCGTCATGGGCTAGAATCTTCAACTTGCCTCTCAAATAACAGGAGCAACTTATACATCCTATTACAGGAATAACGTGGATGTATGTCATACTCGGTGAGAAGAACCAACCACATAAAGTATTATCTATTCTGCTCTTTCTCGTGTAAAACACAGACTTCTGGAATCTAACATACAATGTCTTTGGGAGTGAAACAAGGCTACTCCACTGTGCGGAGTCCATCCTGTTCTCTGCAGATGGGGAATGTCCTCAGTCCTGTGTGGGAAGGATCTTGAGTCTTTCCGGCTGTCCCTTACCTACTTGGCTTATCACCAGCTGTGGAAGAAGGTCCCCAGCATGCATGAATGTGGGCACACTTCTCAGAGCTGCACCCCTCCCACAAGTACCCTTAATGCCCAGTCCAGACTCTCGGCTCCTTGTATCTATATTCTGCACACCACTGGCTGAAGGTCTGGCTTGAGCATGGTCCTGCTCTGGTGCCTCAGAGTTATTGTCTTTTGTATGCAAAGAAGCCCTAGTTGGACCCTGTATTCTCAGCCATCTCTCTCAGACAGTGAGGCTGGCCCTGGGTTTCTGTCCTCCCATGTAGACATCACAGACTTCTGACATTCTGTGGTCTCCCTATTCTCTCATGGCCTCTCCAGCTGCTCCTTAAGAGTGCCCGACTGAGGTCAAAACACACAACCCAGGCAGTGACCAATTAAATAAGATGGAGTAGAGAGGACAGACGAGCCTTCCAGAGTCCTTGGACAGTCCATGAGTGCCGTCCAGGAGAGCAGAGCTCCGAGACATCTGTGACTGATGCGAAGCAGCCACAACTGTCTCTGGGTGCTGGCACCATGGTCGTCCCATGACCATATATGGATCAGCCTATTGGGCTGACCACTGAGAGGGCAGAGAAAAGTCTTTGGGGGCTAAGGCCCAGCTAGAGGTGCTCGTGCAGATAGCATCTGCCCCAGGGGCTCAGTTTTGCCCTGGTTGTCCTGACAGGCTCTGAAGGCTGTGAGTCCTGCTGTCACCTTCCTTTGCAGGGGAAGAAACAGAGGCTCCAAGGGTAAAGCTGAGCATTCTAGTCCTCACAGCAGTTGGTCAGAGGTTGGAGACACCAACATTCACAAAAGTTCAAGGACTTAACAGAGTTGTGAAGATGACCTTGTGGCTTGAAGGCTCTGCTAGGACCTTCTGTGTGAACAGTGGACCTGGCTGGCTCTTCCATCTCTCCTTCCCTTGATCCTGTAGCTCCTGATCCCAGGGACTCTGATTCTGAGCTTGTGCTTGGATTTCCTGCATAAGCTCAGGAGGGTGAGGTCTTATCTGATCACCCACTTGGAGGTACCGGTCCTTGCACTGGTCACCATAGACTCTTCATGTACCATGAAGTATCCTGTGACAGTCATCATTGGTATCCTTGTGCCTCATTCCACTGAATGCAAGTCAGTCATTGAAACATCCCTTGGGATTCAGATCCTGGCAGCTCTGGGTAGACAGGGCATTCTGAGTGATTTTCTGTGCTTTCCTATCACTATGGGACAGGGGTCCTACTTTTGCTGACAATACCTCTCTGCCTCCACCTCACATGAGGCCTGTGTACCTTATGCAGCTCCGGGATGTTTGCAGATACATGTGGCTGGAAAGATCCTCACAAAAACCCCTGATATGATAGGTGTATGAATGTATCAATTTGCTTAGAAGGAAACTGTGTCTCCATGAGGTAAATTGGATGGAGGACAGCAGAAGAGTAGGGAAGGGGGGGGGAGCCTTCCTTCAGTCATGGTGTTCTAAGGTGGGTAGACAGGGTGTTGTGGTTCATGGTTATTGCATTGTCTTTCCATCCATGTGTGTGTGTGTGTGTGTGTGTGTGTGTCCATGTGTCTGTGTTCACCAGTAGTGGCCATGACAAGTGGCTCCACAGCCTACTTCAGGGGAAGAATACAGTAGTTTCTGGCTTGAATAGTGAATTCCAGCTCTATGCTCCTGGCTGTTTGTTGTTTATTTGGGTCAAAAGGAAGGATGGAGGCTCCAGAGCTTAGATGAGGGGTAGTAAGGACTTGGTGGTATTGGAGTAGACTATGCCATTTGTACTTTCTGCTTTCCACATAAGTTGAGCAATAGAATTACTACTGAACTAAAAGTCCTGTAATGGGCACACTGACACTATTCTCCAAGGTAAGAAACTTAGAAAAGCTAGCTCTCCTTGAATTGTGACATTACAGATGATCAAAAGATTTAGCTAATGCGGCTACAGTCTTGCTGATAGCCCTGTGTTTGTAGATCTCTGTAATGGCCCTGAAATTCTTGAATTTGAGACACAGACCTCAGGAGGCAGAGTCAGAAAAAATGACCAGCAACTCCCCGAAGCAGTAAATAAGCCATTTGCCGTAACTCTGGGTGCTTGTCTGCATTAACCTGTGCAACCTGGGTGTGTTTGCAGTAGTACAGCACATTGCAGAAACATTTTATAATCGAGTTCAGCAATGACTCCTGTGGCGACAAGATGTGGCCTGGACACCTATGGCCCTGTCTCCTGCTTAAAGATTTCTTGTTGTTGAAACCCCATCTTTATGAAGACATAGGAGAGACAGAGCTCTCTAGCTCACAGAGAGGCATGGAGCAGGTGACAGATGTTCCTACTCTTCCAAGCCCTCTACCCTAACCTCAGATGATCTATGAAGACATAAAAGCACTTAAAAAATAACCTTAGTACATAATTCTGCCAGAAAAAAGGCCCACTATGATTTGACTTGGCCGTGTTCGTTCTGCAGGAGAGGGGGAGTAGTGTCTGTGTGAATTGCAGTGTCTGTTCTGTGAATCATGAGTGGTGACTCGAGTCAGCTTGGACACTCCTGCTCTATGCCTCCTTCGAGGGTTTAAGTGGAGCAGAGTCTCTCTGGAAGGAATCACTCAGCTCACTCAGCTGTGTGTCTTAGTCAGCTGTGTCTTTGCCTCTCTACCCCATCGATCAACACACAATTACTGTCACCATGGTATGTGTCGCCGGGCGTCAGGTTACATGTGCCAAGCAGCATAAAAAAATGGCTGTAATGTTGGCATAATTTTTCATTATCGTCTTCATTAACCACAGCGAGTGGGAGGAAGAGTTTACCCGCGCCCTGCCATCTCCATGACAACGCTTCCAAAGCCTGTCTGCCCAGTGTCCACCAGAGAGCAGGGCTGAATGTCCTCATTATTCTGCCTCTTGCTGGCCCTGCCCTGCCAAGGGGGAGACCGACGTACGGCCGGTGATTTATCCCTCTCCACCTCCCCCCATTCTTCCTGACAGCCTGGCATGGTGTCGGGGCGTAAGGCACTGGTCTGATTTCACAGTTTAATTACTGCTAATCTGAGGGGGGCAGAGCTAATGAGCTGCCAGCAATTCCTCAGCAGTAGCAACACTCTTTTTTTTTTTTTTTTTTTTTTTTTTCTATGAAGGGTTATGGATTTGCTGTGGTACATTCTCCTTTTGGGTTAAATAAGTTAGGTCTTCTCATTGTGTCCTGGATTTCCTGGATGTTTTGTGTTAGGATCTTTTTGCATTTTGCTTTTTTTTTTTTTTTTTTTTTTTTGTCCCCATACGCCCTTCTCTGCAGCCCCTTCCTCCACATTGAGCCTGGTTTAAGGGAATTGCTGGCGTTGATTTTTCAGTATAACAGGATGACTAAGAAAATACAGAAACTTGAAAATTGTAAAATCATATCAAAGCATGATCCAGAAGCAAAGAGAACCTCATACACATCTGGGAATTTTGCCAACAAGCCCTATGATGGTCATACAGTAACGTTCCTGGTGGACCTGATCTCCAGTCTGTGCCTCGTCCCTGGTCCTTTGAGGATGTGCATGAAGCTCTGCTCCAGACTCTGTATCTCCATGCTTTCTCACCTTCCCCACCTGCTTGGGGCCGGTTGATGTTTTGCCCCAAGTGTCCGTTCATCTATGTCCAATCATTTCAGCTGGCATCCTCTCTCCCCTTGGCTAACCTCTCTGGCCCTGATTTTACTACCAACCCCCAGGTGACTTGGATTTCGTTGGGATGAACAGTATCGTGTGAAACCTCCCATGGTTTGCCACAAAGACTACACTTGGGTCCTGACTGTGTGTCTATTTCTGTGCTTAGCATCCCAGTGAATTCCATGGTTTAGGGGCCTCCTCTGACTCTATGATGGCCCTTCTGAGTCCAACACTACTTTTCTTCCTTCTACCAGGTCCCACATCCTTCTAGTGGCCTTGACAAGATCAGCTTCCCTTCTATCTCAGAGGACAAGAAAATGTTGTTCAAACCAAGAACAAATCTCCTCACGAGGTATCAGGAAGGCTGAGCTCAGATGATACCAGGAATGGGGTGCATAGAGCAAAGGCCCAACATTTCTGGTCTGCTAAACGGCGCAAAGCATACCTTATATGCCACTGATTAAACACTAAATTACTCCAGGCATGATGGGTGGGTGCCAACACCTTATATTCACTCATTTATCAACTTATCTGAGATGATATCTCATCTCAGTCTACAAAGGATAGCTTAAAACACTCCATCTGACAGACTGGAAAAGCATATAAATGGAAAAAAAAAAAAAAAACGAGGTCCATGGGAAATATTGATAAGAGAAAGAAAGAGAAAATCCCCAGAGGAAGATGACGGGTGTACACTAGGCAGATGTATACTAGGCAGATGTATAGTAGGCACTCAGAGGCCACTGAGACAGAGCAGCTCACGTGAACCTGAGCCTCCAGGAGCCAAAGCAGGAAAGATAAGCGAAGCATCACATTGCTCATCGTATCTCTGGGAAGAAGACTATGGGTTTGATGTGATCCCATGAACAGGTTGTTCATCGTGGCTTGCCACAGTTGTAGCTTCTCGTTGGTGGTTTCTTCAATACCAGTCAAATGGATGAGAACCTCACCACTGTGGGGGCTTCCATGAAAATGAGTAACGCAGAGAAACTTTCCCATTCTGGATATTTCTGGGGAAGATGTCTGCCTGCTGAGGTCTAACACAGACTACACACAGCTATGTTTTGGAGTCTTGTTCGCTGGTAAGTTCTATGGTGACTCAGAAAACCAAGCCAGTTTTCAGTACTGTCACATGTGACATGCAATTTAGACATGAAAATTTGGTATCTCTGACCTATCTAGTGACTTTAATTTCAGAGACATATTAGAACCTTTCCCAGCCATAAGCCAAGCTCATACAGACCGGATATAACCTGGGTCTTTGTGGGTTTCATGCAACAGTCACAGAAGGTATATGTCACCATAATGAACTACTCATTAAATACTCATAGCAGCCATACATGGAGAAAGCCAGATTTTCAGTCAGATGTTCTGTTGACGGTCTTGGCAGATCCCTGCTCTCTTCAAGTCCAGCTGAGGCCTTTAGTATTATCAGGCCTTGCATGTTCATAGAAATAGACGTTGGAAATACAAGAAGACTTTGTCTTCCCATTCTCCTTCAGCAGCACCATGAGGCACAACTGTCCTCTCCTCTCAAGGACAGCCTTTTGAGCAAGTACATGAACTATCTCCCAGCGTAAGGAGTGGGGACAAGTGACCATCGCCCACCTGCATCCAGTTGCAAGGCCATGTCCAGACCTCATGTCCCTCTGTACACTCATCTTGGCTTCTTCTCCCTGTAGCTCTGCCTCCTCAGGTTACCCTAGTGTCTCTGACCTCAGAGAAAAGTGTCTTGTTGGTGGAGCCTGTATCTTATCATGGGTTGAGGTAACTGGTGAGTGAATCAATGGACTCATATTCTGAGTGTGAGGCAGGTACTGATCTGACTTCCCACTTACGTCTCACCTTTCCTCAGAAACATAATGGAAATAGAGCTATTGATGTGATTTAGCAATCATTTATTTACTTACTTATTTTTGCTGTGCTGGGGATTGAACCAGAGATGGCATGAATCATACTGGGCAAGTGTCCTACCATTGAGCTACAACTCCACACATATTTCAAAGAGAGGAGATAAAAATCAATAAGATCAATTAGTATAAATCAGAGCCCACAACAAGTTGGTACACAAACTCTACAAAATCTTCCACACTCACCACACACTGTACTATAACCTGTACTATAACTGTACTCTAAAGGCATAGGGAGCATAGTGCCAGGAGTCACAACAATCAATTAAATGGGGGAAAAAAGTAATTCTTCTGAAAATCAGTTATTCCTACAATATAAATTTGAACGTTCTGGGTCCTCATGGACCTCATGTGTTGGAACAGAATACACAGAATAGGAAAGAAAAATGAATGCAAGTTATCACTGGCTTTGTCTCAAATCACAGCTGTCTGTGAAACTCTGGCAAGCTGATGTGGCCTGGAAATGCATGACCTCCTGCTTGAGCAATATAGGTCAGGGAGGGCTCAGAGGAAAACTGGAACTGCCATTGCTTAACCTGATGCCTTTAGAACCTGCCCAGTGTTTGAGACAGGACTAAGACCCTTACACAACGCAGTGTGAACTGAATCATGGCCTGGGTGGGGAGGGCCAGGGCTTGGACAGAGCGTTGTGGTTGTGGAGCTAGGAAAGTAGGTTGCCTTGGATGCCCCTTAAGACTTGATGTGACTTGGGGTCTCAGCTGGACCTGACCGACAGCATCTTCCAACATAGTCTGAGGTGTGGAGACCCCCTGGGAGAGGCAGGAGGATAAGCTGGAGTTCCTGGAGAAAGCTGAGGGAATGCTCAGCTGGACCTGACCGACAGCATCTTCCAACAGAGTCTGAGGTGTGGAGACTCCCTTGCAGAGGCAGGAGGATAAGTTGGAGTTCTTGGAGAAGGCTGAGGGAATGGTTCTTTTCCTGTCGGTTACAGAGCCCTGAGGTGCTCTGTAACCATGAAGGTAAGCTGGGGGTGACTAAAGGGGTGACAGAAGCTTTCTTCTACTTTAGGTGCTACCAGCCATGCCTGATAGCCCTTGATCCCAGAGAGACACATGATGGAAATGTGAGACTCCTAAGAGGGCTCAATTAGTCACAGGTCACATCCTTTGCAGCACCTGGGGCTGGGGTTACCTAGCCCCTCTACCTTTCAGTCCCCATGTCACAAGGCAATGATTCTGCAGAGGGAGAGCTGGAGACAGAGGCAGAACTCTTACGCCCAGCGTGACTGACTGAAACAGCTGGCTGGGTGTAGCTGGGCCATGGTGTGGGCTTTCTCCATTCTTTCCTCTGACGTAATGAGGACAGGGAGGGCATGGACCATAGGATGGGACACTCAGAGAGGGACTTGGATGCATCCTTTTATGTTGGCCTCTGTATACAGGACAGGTTGTGCTTTTTGTTACTGATGCTATGCATTAGGTGTGTTGGGACTGAGGGACTGGGGAATGCAGGGCTTGCAGAGACCTTTCAACCGGTGTGTCCAGCTACTGAGAAGTGCAGGGCTGGAATGACTGTCAGGCTTCCAGCCTTAGTCATGGACCTACTGTATCTTTAGTACAGGGGCAGATATGAAGAGGGGCCCAGACCAACTACTAAAAGAGGTGATTTCTAGATCCTTACAAAGCAAGGGACATACAAGCATTGGCGTAGTATGCTGTTAGCTGTGGAGGCCTCTGGGGCAGCTCCTCAGAAGGACAGTGATGGGCCAAGGGCAGTGGCACTGTTGTCTCACCTCCAGAGTGAAGAGTGAGTTAGGGGTCTTGTCAACAAAGAGGCCATTGGCTGCCATCCAACAGGCTCCCTGGGATGCGAATCCTTAGCCAATCATCTCTCTGCACTCCGATGAATCCTGGACTGCTAACACACAATGGAACAGTTGTCTTTTATGTCCAATACGAAGAAATATGAGATAAAAGAAAAGCCATGGGCTCAGGAAGGCTCAAAAAACACCATACCACCCACAGACATGGGGTGAAGGAGATAGAAATTCTGGGTTCATAGCCTGCCCTGAGTTCCCTGGGTATGGGGATTTCCCAATCCTGGCAGAAGATTCCTGGATGCCAGATTGGCTGGGCTAAACTACTTCCATCTCTCTTGCATTGGAGAGAGTGGATGAGGGTAGACACTGTTTCTGTCCATGTTGCCTGCCCGAAGGCTGTAAGGCTAGATCTATGCTGTTCCCAGAGAGAAAGTCCTGGTAGAAATCAAAGGCACAGCCTCCTTCTCATCTCCTGAGCCCTGAGAACCCCAGGCTGGCTCAGTCCATATGCTTTTTTCCTCAGCAATGGGCTCAATGCTGTATGCCGCATTTTCTCCGAGCGTTATTGTCATTCCAACGGCCAACCAAATTTCCTTAATCGGTAGTTAATTCTAATTTCATGCTTACTAAGCATAGAAGTCAGCTAGGACAAGTGACATTTGGACTGGATCAACTCTTTAAACAAGAATAAGATGAAACCCAGGTTAAAAGCAATAGAAATGCCTTCCTGGCCAGGGGGCTGCTTTCTTCCCCTCTTCCCTCTCCCTACCCTACACCCAGTCTAGGGATAGGCACAGAGGATTTTTTTTCTTTTTTCAATTTTTATTAGGTATTTACTTCATCTACATTTCAAATGCTATCCTCATAGTCCCCTATACCCTCCCCCCATCCCTTACCCACCCACTCCCCCTTCTTGGCCCTGGTGTTCCCCTGTACTGGGGCATATAAAGTTTGTAAGACCAAGGGGCCTCTCTTCCCAATGATGGCTGACTAGGCCATCTTCTGCTACATATGCAGCTAGAGACACGAGCTCTGGGGGTACTGGTTAGATCATATTGTTGTTCCACCTATAGAGGGCACTGAGGATTTTAGTTCCATCACTAGAGACTCATTCCTTTGAGTGCTCCTCTGCCACTCCATGATCCCTGACATGGTCAACACATGATTGATGCCCATGTTGTGAGCTATGTCTGGGATGACCTTCTGATGCCCACTTGAACAGGATGCTTGTAGAAACCCTGGGCAAACAGGTCATAAACGGGGTGATTGGGTAGTGGATTCCCCGTACTGGAGAACCTGAACCCTGTGAGCACTTGGTAAGAGCTCCTTTCCTGGTATACAGGTATTGGGGAGCACCTCTGAGCATCTATTTTCACTGGAAACAAGGAACTGTCATGGGAGGTGAAATAAGTGTATGGTGCCCATGATACACACTCGACTGCATTGAGCAGTTATCTTCTTCCTTCTGGGGTCTACACCATGACACCAGGACATAGAACCACAGAGCTTCCATTCCAAATACCAGCCCTTAGCTCTGACCTCATTCTCTTTCTCTCAGTTTTGCATTGGACAGCCATCCAGACCTCTACACTTCTAGTCAGCACTGATGATACCACTGACCTGCATGCCTTTCCTGAGTGTTTATCATGTGGGAGATGGGTAAGACAGGGTCTAATTAGGAGAACCCTACGTGCTCCATGATGCTTGCATTTTCTTCTCCTATTGCTGTAATAAAACATCATAACCAACGCAACTTATAAAATAAATCATTTAATTGGGCTTATGGTTTCAGAGAGTTAGAGTGCATGAGGGCGGAGCAAAGGCACGTGGCAGGAACAGCTGAGAGCTCACATCTCCAACCTCAACCAGGAGGCAGACACTATACCAACCAATCTCCAACCTCAACCAGGAGGCAGACACTACACCAACCAATCTCCAACCTCAACCAGGAGGCAGACACTATACCAACCAATCATCTCCAACCTCAGCCAGGAGGCAGACACTATACCAACCAACCAATCTCCAACCTCAGCCAGGAGGCAGACACTATACCAACCAATCTCCAACCTCAGCCAGGAGGCAGACACTACACCAACCAATCTCCAACCTCAGCCAGGAGGCAGACACTATACCAACCAATCATCTCCAACCTCAACCAGGAGGCAGACACTATACCAACCAATCATCTCCAACCTCAACCAGGAGGCAGACACTATACCAACCAATCATCTCCAACCTCAGCCAGGAGGCAGACACTATACTGCAGATAGTGAGTTTCTGGAAAACCTCAAAGCCTACCCTCAGGGGCACATCCCCTCCAGCAAGGCTACAACTTCTAATCTTTTCCAAACAGCTCCCCTAATGGGGACCAAGTATCCAAACACATGAGCCTTGGTCATTTAAGCCATCCAGAGGATAGACAGCAGCAGGTTGGCCAGGCACACCAGGGATCATAGGGATAGGTTTCAAAGGTGTGGACAACAGCCCTTGCTTCTTGCCACCACCTGGGACAAACTGGGGAGCAACACAGAACTTATAGTAGAAGCAATAGATGCCAGGGCATGGATGTCATTTTCTTTCAGGCCTATGAGGAGAAGCCGTTCAAATAAACATAGTGATGGTTCCCAACAGCTGCGCCATTGAGTAAAAACAAGAGGACATGGGGCTGCTTTGACAGAGGTAAAGACCCCCAGGGCAAGGCACCATAAAACACTCATCCAGCAGAGGCCTTTGGGTCTGAGGGAGAGGATGTGTGGGTTCCCCTGTGGAGATGCAATCAGGACTAGCCAGGCAGGAACCCCCAGGCGCTCACCCCAGTCCATCCCTCTCTCTCTGCACCTCACTCACGCTGGCTAGAGCACTTTCCCACAGCTTTCTTCAGCAGAAGATTTAAATCACAGAAAACAACTCTATTTGGCTAGAAGGTGTTTTTGTTTGAAATCTATTTCCGTTTGTGAACCAGCAGTTACAGAGAAGCAGGTGTCTTGAAAACATGGGAGAATTATTTTAACAGACACTTAGAATTCTTGCAAAAAAATCTAGACTGCTGGAGGAAGGCGGGTGCCAATCTCTCTCTCTCTCTCTCTCTCTCTCTCTCTCTCTCTCTCTCTCTCTCTCTCTCTCTCTCTCTCTCTCTCTCTCTCTCTCTGTGTGTGTGTGTGTGTGTGTGTGTGTGAGCTCATGCACATGTGCATATATGGAAGGCAGAGGCTAACACTAGGTATCTTTTCCAATAGCTCCACCCACCTTATGTTTTTGAGACACATATCTCTCATGGAACCCAGAGGTTGTCAATTTAGCTAAATTGTCTGCCAGCCACCTTCAGGGCTCCTCCTGTTCCCACTTCCCAAGCACTGGAGTAGAAGGTGTGTACATCACACCCAGCCTTTACATGAGTGCTGAAGATTGGTTCTTATGCTTGTGTAGCAAATATTTCACCAACAGAGTCATCTCCCGAGTCTTACTGGTACCAGAGCTTTACAACTTTTGCACAAGGTGCCAAGTGTGGAGCGATGACAACAGCTTCCTAATGAGGTTCATGAGGGACTGCTGCCTTCTCCCCTCTTCCTAGGCATCTCTCCCCTGTGGCTGGCTGCCAGCTCTAGGTCCAATCTACCATGAAGATCCCTTTATTCAAGTCTTCCGTCGCTTCCCCTCCTAGCTTTCATTTTGACTTTCCCCTCAGAAGCCTGCCCTACTCTCCAGCCCTCTAGGCAGGAAGCCTGTGCCCTGGAAGTAAGAACAAGTCTTAGAGGTGTTGTACCAATGGAGATGAAAGCGACTGTCTGTCTCCATGTCCCACTTAGTTCCTTTCTCTGCATTCCTTTGTAACCCAAGACCCAACATGGAAGCAGCTCTGACACACATTGCCAGGAGTGTGAAGCACAGACCTGGTTTGGTTCAGTGAACATGGTTGTGTGGGATCAACAGATACTTCCAGGATTTACATAACTCTGGCTCTGAAGAAATGCAGCTGAGCCTCAAGTGCCTGCATAGGCTGATGCTCAGCTTCAGTCCCTGTGAGCAAGTCAGCATTATACAGGTTGCACTGTGTGACTTGGTGGGTTGGCTCTGCAATAGGGGTGTCAATTTGGCTGGCCTTAATAGCACTTCAAAGTGCCAAGACTCAGAGAGAATGGGGACTCCAGGGTAGTATAGTACGATCTGACCCTGATCTCAGCAGTGTACAGCCGTATATATAAACATTAACATCCACTGAGCAAACACTAAACAGTCTGTATGTCAACCACAGTTCTAGGAGCTGGAACAGCAGGTCCTACTGCACTGTTTGTGGGCTTCACATTTGTGGGTGACTCTGCACTTGCCAGGATGGTATCTGTTTAATTGCATCCCTCTCTTCTGAGTTCTTGAGCATGGAGCTGTTTTTTCTGGTCTAGTTAGCACCAGTACCCTAGACTGTTAGATTTGTTTTTAATAATATGGAGGAATGGAAACACACAAATTAGCCATTCCAAAGGTGCAAAATAAGATTCAGCAGCAGTGTGGGAACAGACTGCTGTGTCACATGTCCCAGAGGCCCCTGTGCTGGGGACAGAAAACACAGAACCTAGTCTCCAATGCAGCAGTGTATAGGTGAGACCCCCCTCTCCCAGTCTGTGTTCTCAGGGATGGTTCTTTACTGAGGGGGGCTGCTTATCCAGAGGCAAGCTGGCTCAAGGCAGGTTCGGTCCCTTGTGGTCTCTGCTCTCCTGTGGTTGGCTACAGGATGATGCAATGAGGCCCTAGCTAGGGGCTAGTGACAGGTTCCTGTCTGTGGAACCATGCACAGTATAAACGTCTATGGTGTTTAGATGATAAAGAATATTGCTTCTTGTTATGGCAGCAGGAAGCTTTCTTCCAAAGAGACTCCCCAGTTCTCTCATCTCCTCTCTTTAGCCCACAGATGACAACTTCATGAGCAGAAATGCTGTTCCTGCATCTCAGAGCAGAATCAAATCTGGGCAAGAGCCTTGGAGGAGCTCACTGTATCTGCACACCTACATTATAGCCTGGAGATGCTGCACACTACAATCCTTCCCTGTGTGGCTTCCAGTAATGGTGATGTTACAAGTAGGATCTGGACCTTCATCTGACTCACAGGCCTCCACATCCCCTTTTGACCAGTTGATGACCAACAAACCACCATTGCCATTATTCAGTTGAGCAGAATTCTTGAAGGTTGGACTTTGTTTCAGCTTTTCTCCTGTAGAGCCCTGAGAACTCTAGGCCTCCTTAAGACATGCACTGTGCATAGGCAGCTTCAGGGTCAAGCCTTCTCTGGTCATCATCCCACCACACCCAGCATCCTACTCCTCACAAAGGAGCCCTTCAGCTTTGCTGCCAGCCCTCTGAAGATGTCTTTGTACCTTTGCTGCCCTTTACCCTCAGACCTGAGGCCTCTCCGATGGCACCTCACTGAGGTACCGTCTCCAAGGCAGCCTCTTCCCACTGTAAGTCCTCTTATTGCCTTTACAATGACGCTATGGATAAGCTTCTCGTTCCTACATCTAGATTTGCTTTTTTTATTGAATGTACATATAAGTGTAGTTCGACTATTATATAATCAAAGCAGACTAGCAACTGAGTTACTGTCCTCACGCATCAAAGTTATGGAGGCCAAGTCGCTCTGAATGACATCCTTTCAGAACAGCTCATATGCTCTCCCTGATCTTAGAGGGCAGCAGAGCAGTGGGATCAAGCATGTCCGTGTTGCTAAGCGGCAACAGATGAGGCAGATTTGTTCTAACCTAAGAAGCTTCTGCTCTTTTTAAAAAGTGCCAGAGTCCTCATCCTCTCTGGTCAAGGCACAGGTGTGGACCTCTGAGATAGGTGGGAGCTGGGGCAGAAGACACATTACTGAATCCAGTAGCGTCCACACCTCCTTCCTTGGTCCCTGCCCTTGCTTAAACCTCTGGTTTTGTTGTTTTTGCCAAGTCCTCTGGCTCAATAGCACCAGCATCCCCAGCAACTTCTGCCTCTACAGACTCCACACCTCTCCTGCCTCATGGCTGGCTCCATATCACCTGTTATTGCTGCTGGCCATGAAAATCACTACTGCTTTCTAAGTGGGAGGTGGACCCTAAAACCCACAGCTGGGGCTATGAACTGACAGTGAGCTCAGAAAGGCTTGGGGATCTTTCTTTAGTCAGCCACATTTCTCTAGGCTTGTCATTAATGGTAGTAGGTTTCTGTGTAAGGAAAAACATACTGTTCTGTGTGATACCCACTTGCTTCCCCCTTCTGTCCAGAGCACAGGCTGATGCTGGCCTTCTCTGCAACTCAGGTGTGTTTGTTCTGCTTATTTAGCTATGCTCCGAAAAGGACACAAATATACTCCAGTGAGCAGAAACTGAGGGAGAGTTCCAGTATGAACCACGTGCCCAACAATTACTACTTCTTGCAAGACTCAAGAGGTAAGTCCCTGGGCAAGACTGTAATCACGCTGAGTGATCTGTACGCCGAGGCAAGGACTGAAGGTGCGAGCTTGGGCATAAGCTATACTAGAGGGCCAGATCTAGGAGTGAGCTAGCATAATTTTAACAGAGCTGGGAGGAAACCCAGAAGGGGACTATAGCCCCCACAACTGCAAGCAGGGTCCAAGATGTCCAATGGACCACTCGGGTGGGAGAACTGCTCAGATTTGGGGTTGGATGGGAAGGCAAGCTGTGGATTTTATTATCCACAGACTAAACAGACATAGCAGAACTGATATTCTCTAAAAGAATATCCATCCCCATGTAACACTCCAGCTGTTCTCATGTGTCCTTGAGAGAGAGCTACTAGCACATGGAGAGAGCGTTTAGTAGAAGACTACCCAGAGATGATGTCCTAGCTCATCCACTCCCTTCAGCACAAAGAGGCCGATCTCTGAGAGAAATCGGAGGGCATGAGACAGTGTACTTACTTCTCAATGGAGAAGAGGTAGATGCTTGCCCAACTGTGTGGCCACAACAGCATGGTGACAGCACAGAGCTATGCTGCTCTCTCTGGTGTGTCACTGTGAAATGCTGTAATGGATGCTTCCCATGAGAGAGGTGCACATGGCTCGAGGACACCAGTCCATCAACACCAACAAGGGCCCATCCCACGAATACTAGAGAATGATTACTCCACGCTGGCTTGGCTTAAGAGGAGTTGACGGCCACAACCCTGAACATCATGTTGTATTTGCTTAATCTAGTGTAAATCAATCTTATTGCTAACACTCCACTGACTCAGAACTTCAGTACCAACTGAGCATACACGAAACTGACAGACACCTATAAAACGCTCTGAAAAGAATATCAGGGTCAAACCAACTTTCTAGGAAGCAGAGCTGAAGTATAAATGCATGTCTGAGCACATGCTCTGAGGATGGCTATAAGCACATGTGGTGTTGTAGAACAGCTTTTGGTATTAGTGCGTTCATGATGTGGGAAGATTGTGGATAATAGCATGTCTGTGGTATGTTATGGCTGTGTACAATAGCATGTCTGTGGTGTGAGATGTCTGTGCACACTAGCATGTATATGGTGTAGAATGGCTGTGGTACACAGTAGCATGTCTATGGTGTAGAATGTCTGTGTATATAGCATGTCTATGGTATGGGATGATTGTGGACACTAGCATGTCTGTAGTGTAGGATGTCTGTGCATACTGGCATGTCTGTGGTGTGGAATGGCTA
>NC_034596.1:110632892-110641278 GCF_900095145.1 Mus pahari | reverse complement strand
TGCACACTAGTATGTTTGTGGTATGGGATGGCCGTGCACACTAGCATGTATGTAGTTTACAATGCCTACACACTAGCATGTCTGTGGTGTGGGATGTCTATGAACACTGGAATGTCTATGGTGTAGAATGGCTGTGTTCACTATCATGTCTATGGTGTGGGATGACTCTGGTAGTGCACAGTGGCTGTCCACACTAGCATGTCTCTGCTGTGGGACAGCTGTGCACACTAGCATGTCTGTAGTGTACAATGGCTATGCACACTAGCATGTCTCTAGGTTTTGATGGCTATGAAGACTAGTATGCCCGTGGTATGGGATGGCTTTTGTGCTTCAATAGCCTGGCATGTGAAATGGTGGCATGTATCTCTCTCTGTGGTCTAGGCTCTGGTCCTCTTCCCTGTGGCTCTGAGATGGTGGTGCTTTCTCAGTGGATTTGAGATGGGAGAGGACATTGATGCCTTGGCAGAGCTTCCTCTCAAAGTTACCTGTATCTTGTTCTTGCTCCAGGTCCTCTGGTGTGGGCATCACTCTGTGGGTTCAGGTGGAAAAGTAGACCCAAGTATATTTTTATTCAGAACCACGCTGGAAGGCAGAGAGTTTCCTCTGTTCAGTACAGCCTTGGGGGATAGAAATTCAGCACATGCTGCCCAGATATTTGCCAGTTTTGGCTCTGGATGGAAACCCATGTTCTAAGCAGGGGGAAGTGAACAGGTTATGGGTTATGATGCATATTCATATTTTTGGTCTTGAAATCTACCTTATAGGTGGGGTTCAGAGCTACTCAGCACCACAGGGAGGTGCTTGCTACATTTTCTATGAATCAGTCACTGAGTAAGCTCATTAGCCTATAAGCTCTGAACACATACAGAAGAGACATGCTGACAGAGTCCAAAGGTCCTGAGAAGGTCCTAGAAGGCAGGTTCTTCTGCAGCTTTGCAGTTCACTCACTGGCCATCCTACGTGGTAGCAGGTGCATCTGGTGTGATGATAATACGAGTGGGTACCATGATAGTCACACTTGCTCCAGGGATGGTGTTAAGCCTGTAGCGCTGGATAAACTAAACAGGGTAGCTGCTTGATTGGGGAATCTTCTCTATGGTATCAAGGATAGTTTCAGGTTGGTACCGTGCATTTAGTTCCGTATTTCCATCACCCTCAAGCTCATCCTGCAAAAGCTTAAAAAGCAACTGACCTCTGAAGTGGGCACAGCTGAGCTACCCTGCTATGGTACAGACAGTCCCTGGGGTGTTAGCAGTCAGAGGAAAATAACCTTCATAGCAGGTCTTTCCAAGAGCTGTGCAAGAGGAGAAGAAAGGAACATGAAGTGTGGGTGGCTCCAAGTTCAAAGTGATTGCATAGGTGATAGATTAGGGGTAACTCAGACTTAATCAGACTTATTGGGGACTGTTTCACAGAGAAAACCCCTGCTGGAGGCCAAATTAGCTCTGGCTAGGAAGCACAACTTAGCTGACAGAACTGGTAGAAGATTCCCGGTCCTGTCTATGTACACATTCTTATTTATAACAGCAACTGTAATAATGACTTCTATTCATGTTTGAATAAATGAGGCTGTACATGTATCACCATAGCATAGCACCAGGAGATTTTGATCAATCATTTAAAAAGCGGTGATCTTGTTAGCGTACAATCGAGCAGTAGTCAATGGCTGAGTGAGTGCTCGGAGAACACTCCTCAGCCTGCCTGAAGATGGATCTGTGTTCCAAGAGCCATTTCTAACTGTAGTAACCAGGGCGTGGATAGGTCCTGCAGCTCACAGCCCATAGCTATCTATGCCCATAGCATCAGATCTCTCCCAGCTTAATGAAAAGGGTGATATGTTATAGAGCCAAGTCACTTCCTGGTATCAGCAAGGAGGCTGAGGAGCCTGTGGGCCCGTAAGCATGTGTTGGGTGCCCAGGACACTTCATTCTGCCAGGCCCAGTAAAATCCTCTCTCTTGAACCACCCCACCCAAGGCAACACTCTTGTCCTGTACAACCTAACAGTCTGCAGGCGTGAGGTAAGCACATTGCCCCTGGCTCCTACACAGGGCAGATATGGCCTGCTTACTAGAAAGCAGGCGGAAGGCACAGGAAGAGATGGGTTCATCAGTCCTGGGCTGAGTGTAGAGAGGAGCAGGTTCATAGTGGAGCCCTTTGCTGGGAGCCAAGAGTTAAGAACGCAGCTCGTTAGGAAGGGCTGTGGGGAAGGGGTGCAGCAGCTAGAGCTGGGGTCTTCCTTCTGGTCTAGCATGTGGCTCTCATGTTACGTTGATACATAAATAGGCCTTTTACATTCACGCAGGCTGGTATGGATCTTAGGATGAGAGCAAGATTGGGGAAGCACAGGGGACAGCTTCTTTGGGCAGCCCCATGGGCCATGTTCCCAGGGAAGCCAGCTTTTAAATGCAAACCGCAGGTTCCTTAGACCTTCTCTGGCAGACACATCACCAGCTAGGGATGTGGAAAGGCCTGTATGGCATGTTCCCAGTCACAGAAGCATGCTGGGCAGCACCACCAACACAGTAAGACATCGGCCATGGTCTGTGCCTCTTGGCTTTTATATTTGCTAACTTGCCTCACTGATTGAATGTTGGTCCTACATTATGTAAATAACATGTTGTTGAAAAACTAACCAACTTGTAAAGTTTAAGAATAAGGGTGAATTACTGAGCAGGTTGTAGCCTAGTGGGCTTTGTTTGTTTTTGTTTTCCATTTACAGGGTCAAGAGGGTGAATTCTCAGGGCAGTAATCAGTAGGCAGAACTGGCTCTGAGCAATTTGCCAACATGGTGATTGGCCACAGCAGAGGGCACAGAGCAGTATCTGTGGGGCAGGTGATCAGGATATGGGCCCTGGAGGGAAGGGATGCCCATAAAAGGTCATGAAAGCCTCTCATGCTGTGACAGAGGAGTGCCTCGTTATCAGACAGTCAGAGTCATCTCAGAGGAGAGAGAAGACAAGCATTTGAAACTTCAGAGTACACCTAGAGCCATCTTCTGGTGGAGGTTTTATTGGTTTTGATCTATGGTGGCTGCTCAACACAGGGCAGACCATAGTTAGTACTAGCCTCATCATGGCCCTTAGGTGTGTGTACCCTCAGACACCGTCCTTGGTGTGTATGTACCCTCTAAGACACTACCCTGCCACAGGAACATGGAACCATTACAGGCTCTTCACTGCTGTCCTGGGGATCAGCATCCTCTAAGGATATCTGAGCAGGATCTTTTCCAGTGTGCCAGTCACCCACACCCCCAGAGCTTTTCCCAAGAAGGCTGCAGGGGAGAGAGGACAGGGTAGCTCTGCCTGCAGGGCACAGGGCACCAGACCTAGCTTCTTGAGGGCAACATTTGAAGGTCTGATAGCTGTGAGGACAGCCAGCTCTGATGGTTGTAATGACAGGGAGCCACTCCCTGTCAATTATCTAGACCTCCAGGGGGCAAGGCAGGGTGTGAGAACTAAGGGTGAGAACCTCTTCCCCTGACTCTAGCTCCGAAGAGCCTGACCCGCTCTCCCCGTTTCCCACACTGTACTCCTCCCACAGCACAGCAAAGGTTTCAAAGAAGGGGCTATGACCAAGGAGACCCGAGATTCCACCATCCACATTATCACACAGAGCCATCACATGTTCTGTCTGGAGCGAGATCAAAATTTAAAGCTTAAATTACTGTCTAACTGAATGCAAATCTCTTCTGTGCCACTCCACAGTGAAAAACTCCCATCTACATGTGGAGTCTGCAGGCACAGGGAAGGCCATCCTGAGGGTTTAAGCTACTATGATAGGATAACATCTGCATATGTAAAGTTATAATATCACTTGTGGAATATATAGTTTATTTCTAGGACCCAGCCTGGCTGAGCATTACAGCACTAGCATGAACTTCATTAGCATGAGTTCAGCATGGAGCTGTGAGGGGTGCTGGAAGTCAAGTTTCTTTTCTGTTGGTTTTATTCAGAAATAGGGTAGAACATAAGCCTTACCAGGGTGCAACCTCAGCCACAGATATCTGGGAGTACGGACAAGAGCAGGTGTCCATGAGGAGGTGACACAACCCTGATTCCAGGGTCCTAAGTAGGTGGAGGAGACCACAAAGCCTTGGAATCAATGGGCTTTTGACTGTGAGTCAGTCTACTTACAGGAATGCATGGATGTAATTGGATTCCAGTGAAAATCCTGGCAATGTGGCATGATGTGTGTAATGGTGCATGTGTGGTGTGTGCATAAGCAGTGATAAATGGTGTGTGTGTGTGTGTGTGTGTGTGTGTGTGTGTGTGTGTGTGTGTGTGTAGCTGTATGATGTATGCACAGTGATGTATGTGTGGGCTATGTGTTACGATGTAATATGCTGTGTGTGCAGAGTGATGTGTGCACATGTATAATACATAGTATAGCTTTGTGAAGTGTTTGTGTACTGGTATGTGTGTAATGTATGTATGCATGTGTTGTACATGATGTGTGTTTATGTAATGCCATTCATGAGGTATGAATGCACAGATGTATCAGTGTGTGTACTGATGCATGTATATGGTAGTGAGTGATATATGTTAGATATGCAGGATGTGATCTATGTGGTTGTGTAGTGTGGCTAGTGAAGCATGCAAGTATATTTTTGTGGTTGTGTATAGTAATCTGTATAGAGTAGAGACGTGCATATGTGTGTACAGTAATGTATGTGTGCTGCGATATCTACAGGTGTGGGTGTGCGACTCTGGTTAAGTTGGTTCAGAAGATCATTTGGACTGCGGCCCTGAAAGAACTATTGTTTTGGAACATTCAAGTTTGGGACAGTTGGATGAAAGGATAGCTGCTCCAAGTTGAAGCACAGTGAGCAGCGCACAGCTGGTGCTGTGGACACGGGATAAATGCTCCAGCCAGCCAAATGAACAATGACCAGGAATGGAGCCTGCAGCATCCAGGGTTTAGGATTTAGTGTGAGAAAAGTAGCATGCCAAAACAGAATAAATCTCCCAATAAATACAACTGGGAAATGAGGCATCTTCTCAAAAGACAGATAGTAAAAGCTTAAAGGTTTGAGAATGCTTATTCTCTCCATACTACACATATGAATTGGCACGGTCCATCCAGAAGGTAATTTGGCAATAAAAATGCACATATTCTATGAGCAAAAAAATCCCATTTCTAATTTACAAAAATTATGGCATAAATGCATATATGTGTATAAGAATAACCATAGTGTGTATGCAAGGCAGCAAGCAAACAAGTAGAAGACAATTTTCCATGGGGACTGAAGCACCCAGGCAAGGACAAAGCTCAGCAGCAAGGCTCAAGCATGGATAGCAACATCCTGTTGTCAGCTATTGTGCATTTTTTAGCAAATTGTGGTTGGTACATGACGCCAAAAGGGGACAAAATGGAATGGGACATAGTGACTGGAAGCCACACGTCCACTGTGTGAGTTATACTCAGCATTGGTGTCAGAGAGAACACTGAGGCCCTAGGTGTGTCAATGTGTACTCACAGGCTGTTCTGGGCCTGGGGCTTAGCTATGTGAGACCCTCAGCAACTCATATGTCACTCAGTGCCAGTCACTTCCGGCATTTATTAGGGTTGCCTTCTCTTAAGACACATTTGGAAAGTTCTCATGGAATGAGAAATAAAATATGATTTTCTATCAGCTACTTCACACTGTGAGAGATCTCTGCCTGGACTCAGCTTCTATCAAGGGGACCAAAAGCTTTGCAGTGATGATATTTTGCAAGCACTTGGCCACTTATTATTCATGGGCATTGTATTTTAAAGCATAGGTGGTAATTTAAAGTGAATGATCCATGAACACTCTCCATTTTAACATCAAAGCATGGCTGGGATGGATCAATCTGTGTCACGCTCTCCTGGTTGCAGATACTTTGCCTAAATTCCATCTCTTTTTCTGAAAGTGGAGGCCAAGGACCTCGTTCTGGGTTTAATCAACAGTGATGAGTTTAAATAAACGAGATAAAATTTCTATGTATACTATAGGGATCTATCTTCTCCAAGCATCGTGGAGCACCTCTGAGCCACTGCATGGGCTGTGGAGACAGATATCCCATGTGAGCATTGTTCCAGGGAGGCTGCAGACTGCACTGAGTTCAGCTGGCATGCTAGCTGCAAGCCTTTACCATCACATCTGTCCAGGAAATGTTTTTGTGAAAAGAACATTACAGGTTCATAAGTGCTGAAAGTTTGGGAAGCCCATGAGCTCAACCCTTTCAGGTCCCATGCCTGTAGACATCTACCGCAAGGTCAGGGTAGCCATCCTGCATGTGGGTCTCCATATCTCTGACTATAGTCATGTTGCCACTGTGGTCCGTTGACCCTAGAAACTCAGTAACCAACCACCGATCAGATTATAAAGAGAACCTAGAGATATGGATAAGTATCCCATCTTCCTCCAGGATGAGATCCTGGACTTGGGGATGTAGTCATTTACCTGTTTGCCTGCAGGCACCAGGAACTGAGCTGTGTTCTGCACCCCCCCCCCCCCATAGCAGGTTCTTCTAGTGACACTCACAAGGTATGCTCACCACGTTAAGGTTGGGCATGGCTGCTCTTCACATTCCTCAAAATTTTGTGCATTTAGGTACTTGAAATTCTGTGTTCAGCACTGTCAAGCCTGAAAGATCCCTTATCCCTTCTGGGTTTGTTCAGAGATCACTCAGACTGACCTATATCCATCACGAAACATGGCTCCAAGGGATGACATTTTGAGCCATTGATAACAGCAAAATTTCACCTTAAAGAGATTCCCAGTCTGGGGTAGTTTTCAGAGGAATGTACTTATGGCAGGTGCCATAACCTCTGGGAGATGCAGATGGAGGCAGTACCTGCCTGGTCCTTGGTGAGCATTCTCCATGTCTGTGGCACTGTAGTTAGGAGAAAGCCTGACATACAAGCAGCCTCACAGAACAGGAAGGTCCTGCCGCAACCTGCTCTGAGCAGCTCCAATCTTGAGTGTGGGTCTGTCAGAGAATACTGGTATGTGCAGTCTATGTCCAGAAACACAATAGCCCATGAGCATCTTCAGGGTAGCAATGCACTCACAGCATTGTTGATTACAGTAAAGGAGCTGGAGGGAAGGCCTGCCACTTGGGGCCTCTCCTGTGAGTCCCCAGTGACCTGAGCCAGCCAAAGAGTCCTGAGGCCCTGAGCCAACATTTGTTTGTGTCTCACACCTGCCTCTTGTACTTTTTAGAGCCATCCTGCATCTGTGGAATCCTAGGCCTTCAGCCCAGTTGGTCGCCATTCATTGATCTCTGTTCACCTGATGGAAGTCGAAAGCCCCCTTCTGGAAAGCACTGCCGGCTGACATTCACTGTGCTTTTGAGTGGGGCCCAGAGAAAGGAATCACAGTTTTCAGGACACAGACAGGAAATGAATTGTGCAGTATGTCCTATGGGAGGTTCTAGACAGAGGGCACATGAGCTCTGAGTGAGAGTGGGATGTGAAAAGGCCCATCAATCAGTGTACCAGCGTCTCTCCAGTGAATCCTGGGGACGCACAGCATGACAATCATGTAGAACTGAGCATGAATCCACAGCACTCCTCAAAGGGTAGTGATCTCCCACACAGGAAGATGAACAGAACCACCTGGGATTTGGTTGTCTTTCAGTGCCCACTGTCCTGGAAGTAGGACTTTAATCTGTGGTGACACCACTTTCTCAGGTACAAATTAATCTAAGAATAATAACAATTTCTCCTGGCCTCATCTCCTATGTGGGGCTTCCAGGGGGCCCTCTGAGGTCAGGAGGTAGCTTTGGTCCTGACTGACCCACTCTAGTTAACATACATATCAAACAACGCAGGCGCTTGATTAGTTCCCCAGGAACTACAGGAAATAACCCCTTCTCCATTAGGGACAGGTGCTAAATAAGTCTTGAACATTTTACATTTAAAATTTCATCCTGTTTTCTATTTTTTTTAATTTTTAGGATATAAATGTTCAGTTGATATCTTGGTCTTCCCAATGATGTTTATGGAGTATGAGAATACATTCTGCCTTAGATGGGACAGGTCGAGGTTTTTTCACACCAAAAGTGACTTTAAATCTAGGTATGTTGCTGACACCCATGATTCCTTGAAGGAGAGTCTCCCAGTGCCTCTCAGGTGGTGCAAAACAGTGATGGGGGGGGGCACCAGAATATGTATGCAGACGGGAAGAAGGCATGGTAGGTACTGGCCAGGCAGTGAACAACATTCAGGTAATACAGAGTTTATCAGTTGTCCACTGAATTGGAATAGATTATCTGTATCACTGACTTTGGATCAAACAGAACAGAGATTTCTTTTTTTTTTTTTTTTATTTTTTTATTTATTTTTTTCTTTTTTTCTTTTTTTATTGACTGCATCAGGCATTTTGTTATTTTTTTTTGTTTTGTTTTGTTTTTTCAA
>NC_034596.1:110623491-110632881 GCF_900095145.1 Mus pahari | reverse complement strand
AGAGGGAGAGGGAGAGGGAGAGGGAGAGGGAGAGGGAGAGGGAGAGAGAGCCATTGGTATGAATTCTTTCATCTTGCATCTCTGAAGCCTTGAGTTCTTGGATCAAGCTCCCCACTCTCCTCACACACCTCTAAGTCTCAGTACTATTTGATCTCCCACAAGTATGCTAGACCAATCGGGGCTACACTGGCTTGGACTGGACTTGACTTGGAAGTCACTCAGGTTCATTTATCATAGGATAGTGTTTCATCCTTTTAAAAGCTGTGTAGTACTCCACTTTATGTGTGGATTATGTTTTCTTTGCCTGTTCATTTACTGATGGACACACTTTTTTTTAAATCTCGAATATTGTAAGCAGTGTTGCAAGGAACACGGGAGAGCAGGTGTCTCTTCCACACACTGACTTATTTCACTTGGCTACACACTGAGTAGAGGTCTAACTGAATCGTAGGGTAGCCCCTAGTTTTATTCTTTTGAGGAGACTTCCTGTAGTTCTCCATAACAGCTATGCTAACTTTCAGTTCTACCCTCAAGGTGCAGGAGTTCCTTGCTTCACATACTGGCAGCACTCGGTCCCTTGTACTTCCTTTAATGGATGCTCTTACAATCCTGCAAAGTTTTGGTTGTTTTTTCTAGGTCATTAAAGATACTGCGATCGTTTGAATGGCAGATGTTGTCATTGGCTATTGTCGCTATTTAGGGGAGGTTGTGGAGTTTCTAGGAGGCATAGCCTTGCTGGAGGAAGTATGTCTGTAGGAGAACTTTGAGTATAAGCCTCACTCTACTTCCTGTTTTTTCTCTTTGCTTCCTATGTGTAGATGAAAACCTATACAGCTCTTAAAAAGATGAACGACGACCCCTTTGCTTCACTTCTTCTGCTGACAGACACGCCATACCTTTCCCTCTGTGACGGAATCTATCCTGCTGGAACCTTGACCCTAAAATAAACTCTTTCTTTCTTAAGTTGCTTCTCTTACAATACTTTATTGAGACAACAGAGAAGCTACAGACACTGAGTGCTCGTTTACCCAGCCCTTGGATCTTCGTGTGTCTTCTCTGGACAAGATGTCTGTGCTGCTCCTCTGCTCTTTTCCCAGCAGGCTGTTTGGGTTTTCTGCTGTCCACCTGTAGGAGCACTCCCATATTTCAGATGAGCAGTTTGTACACCTCTCCTCCTGCTCCAGAGGTCACAGTCTGAGTCTGATCATTGCTTTCAGAGGCTACAGTTTGAGTCTGCTCATGGCTTCTGGAAGTCACAGTTTTGAGTGTGTTCCCGAGGCTTCCAGAGGTCACAGTTTGAGTCTGTTCACAGCGTCCTCTGCTGTGCATTGTGTTTTTTGTTTTGTTTTGTTTTGTTTTTTTTACTGTCTTTTCATCTGTGACCTTTGCCTTTGTAGCCTGTGACTGTTATATCTCATGATGCCACAGACTAACAACACAAAGGTTTTCCTCTCACTTAGTAATTTCATGGCTTGTGACACATGCTTACTTGTGTAGACTTTTGTTTGAGGTAAGGGTCTGGAGGTCTGCTTGTGTCTGCCATTTCTTCTGCGCCATTTTGACAACCCATGCTTTCCAACTGGGTCTCTGTGGTGCCCTAGAAGAGACCTGGTGGTAGAAGTTGTTTGCACTTATTTCTGGAATTTCTGTTCTGTTCCATTGGTCTGCACATTTGCTTTAGTATCAGCCCCCTGCTATGTCAATAACTGTTATACATACATACATACATACATACGTGTGTGTGTGTGTGTGTGTGTGTGTGTGTGTGTGTGTGTGTGTGTGTCAAAGAATAAAAAATGAAAAAGACTATTGCCTGGTTTTTAATTGAGGTTCTTAGAAGTTTTCTCACAATAAAAAAACATATTAATCTTTCTTTTCAGTAATTTCTCCATTACAGACAAATTTTCCTTGGCAAAATAAACATTTCCCAAAAGACCGTTGACAGAAATTATTGGAAGAAAAGATAATGTTTATACTCCCTAATATACTTGCTAGTTAAACTGAAGCTTATTGTGGAAACTTCGGAAATTGTGTGGGTGGGATTCCTTCAAAGACAGCATGGGCCATGGCTTCTCGACACACAGTGTCTCACTGTGGCCAGCGAGTGGCTCCAGGAAAGGCTGCTTGCTTGGCTTTCCACAGTGCTGAACTTAGTCACAGCAAAATCAGTTTCATAACCACAAAACAATTTGACAAGGTTAGGAACTTCACCCAGACACCCCCTCCCCCCGTCCAAGGTTTGCATGGATTGTCTGCCAGAGTCCCTATTCCCATCTCCTCTTTTCCTACACCCATTTTCCTAATATGTTATGTGTCTGCCAAGTACACAGCACATGTGCAGTTGGAATGCAGCCATGAATCCAGGCTGAGCTTCTACTGCAGAACTCCCAGACAGAGTTAAAAATTCCTAAGCTTCATACTGTGATGGGGCTGTGATATTCTACATAAGGATGCACACACATGCACACAATTTCTGTGGAGCACACATAGCCAACCCCCCACGTGTGTACATATACAGGTACACCCTTTCAGGGGAGCACACATGTGGTTATTTGAATGAGAATGGAAACCATAGTCTCATCTGTTTGAATGCTTGATCCCCAGTGGATGAAACATTTTGGCAAAGATTGAGAAGTTTGGCCTTGTTAGAGGAGGTGTGTCCCTGGGGATGGGCTTTGAAGTTTCAAAAGCCAATACCATTCTTCATCAACTCTCTCTCTCTTTCTCTTTCTCTTTCTTCTTCTTCTTCTTCTCTCTCTCTCTCTCTCTCTCTCTCTCTCTCTCTGTCCCCCCCTCTCTCTCTGTCTCTCCCTGTGTCTCTCTCTGTGTCTCTCTCTGTCTCTGTCTCTGTTTCTCTCTCTCTGTCCCTCCCTCCCTCCCTTCCTCTCTCCCTCCCTCCACATTCTTCTTTCCTTCCCTTCCTCCATCCCTCATTCTTGTGGATCAGATGCCAGCTCTCAGGTACTTCTCCAGTGCCCTGTCTGTCTGCTGCTGTGCTGTCCACCATGATGCCCATGGATTTTAACTCTTTAGAACTAAGAACATCAAATTAAATGCTTTTTTTAAAAGCTGCTTTTTTAAAAAAAAGTTGCCTTGGCCATGGTATTTGGTAAGTAGAAAAGTAAGAAAACACATACCCAGCTCCCTTGTATGTACATATGCACACACTTCCTGGGGAACACATATTCAGCTTCCTTATAGGCTCATATGCATACACTTTCTGGGCATCAGACACTTCCAGTTCTATGTGTGTGTGTGTACATACTTGATGAGGAGCACATACACTCAGCTCCTCTGTGTGCACGCACTTTCTGGAGAGCAGACATATATAGCATCCCACCGTGATGCATGTACACACTTGCCAGAGAGCACAGATACCAGTTTCCTTGTGTACACATATGCACACACATTCTCGGGAGCATAGTTATCCAGCTCCCCTCTGGACACACACACACACACACACACACACACACTTTATCAGGAGCACAGATATTCAGCTCCTCACATGCACACAGGCATGTGTGCATGCACACATAACCCCACCACCACATACCCTCCTCCCACATACTTTCTGGGGAGTACAGATACTCAGCTTCAATGCATACCAAACACACACACACACACACACACACACACACACACACACACACACACACACACACAGTTTTTTAGGAGCACATATCCAGCTCCCCTCAAGCTATGCATCAAGGTGCCAATCTGAAGGTGGTACAGAAAACAGCAGACAAACATCATTGATTAGAATGTGACAATTTCTGACTCTCCCTGGAGAAGGTTTCTACACTCCTGCTGACTCTAACACTGCCTCCTGCTCCCAAGCCTCCACTTGCTCTCAGGAGTAGGCCTTCCTCTGTGGCAAGGACTTGGTTTCTCCAGCTGTGTGTAGCAATGATGATCCATTTAGAGATGAGATTAGGATTTAGGCCTCTGTGTCCATACTTGTCCCCATGTCCCCTGAGTCCTCGGTGGGAAGGGTCACTGAATTGGGGTGTGCAGGGCTGATTGCCCAACACCTATTGTAAATGGCCACACAAGCCACGACACATCCACTTGCTCCTTCTTCTGCAATTTACACAATATCACCAAGCTGAAATCCTGAGAGGAATTCAGGACCCTTTCCTTTTCCAATAGCTTGAGTCCCGCCCTCCCCCACAGCCCTTTTATGCAGCATTTGGAGGGTTTTGCAGCCCTTGGTGTGTCTTTAAGAAGCAAAGAAAAAAAACATACACCAGCAAGTGAGACTTAGATGAAGGGAGAGTGTCAGCTGATTGAGGCTGGAAGGAGGCTTATTCTCCAGCATCCTTGTTAAAAAGTTCAAAGCACATTTTTCTTATAAATTAGGCAGGAGTAAAATGATGGGAAAGGAAGAAAAAAGATTTTGCAACATGTGAGGAATTCAAATGAGCAGCAGGGAAGAAAATCAGATGCGGAGAGCACACATCAGACATAAAACCCTGGCATTGAAAATGCCTTGAAGTTGCCCTGTGTCAGCTGATGGTTTCTAGGCCTTGTTGGCCATTTAGGAGTGGGGGCGGGGCAGGGTTGGGTTCCTATCTCAAGTAATTATCTCAGTGACATAACTGAGTCAAAAGACCATCCATGGCAAAGCAGAACAGAGCCGTCCAGCAGGGAGCAAAACAGTAATAAGAGGCCCAGGGGACTCTACCTGGGGAATGGCACAGGCTTCAGAGCCTAGCTGGTCAGGGCAGGGCAGGGGAGTAGGCAGCCCTGCCTTACTGGGTACCTTGAACCAAGGTATTATGAGCTCTAGAGTATGAGGACAGGCTTATAGGCACATCAGCCAGGAAGAAACCAGAGTGCATATGGCTTTGTGCCAGGGGCTAAGACTGCCTGGGCACATGTAAAATATGCTTTCTGTGTGAAGAGGAGCTAAAAGATACAGATGTGCTGGAAGGTAAAAGATCTACTACATGGGTGTGTATACACTGCAGGATGTATGACAGACTATGCACCTATGAATGTCTGCTAGGACATGAAATGCTATGTATTTGTGTATATGTATCTGTGTGTATATATTCTCAGGTGAACATGTGTACATGTAGATATGTACATGTGTTTTATATACACATTTGTCTATGTGTGTGTAATATGTACATGTCTTTATGTACATATCTTTCTTTGTGTGTACATTTATAGATGTTATAATGACAAGTTTAATATTGTCAACTTGGTGAGATTGAAAATCACCATGGAAACAAATCTGGGCACATGACTGTGTGTGTAAGAGAGCTTCTCTACTGGGTTAATTAAGGTGGGGAGACTCCACCCTAAATGCAGGCAGCACCATTCCTGAGGAGGAGGTCCCAGTGACTGGTCACCATATGTTCTCGCAGTCATGCCTTCCCTGCTAAGATATACCTGGAGCCCGAACCAGAAGACATCCTTTCTTAAGTTGCTTCTTGTCAGATACTTGGTCATATCCATGAGAAAAGTGATGAATATAGATGTATCACATAGAAATGTGTATTCTGTGTGTATGCATCTATATATATGTGTGTGTGTGTCATTTTGTATTAATATATGTGTTTATATGTGCATATGTAGAATGTAGATATATGTTTATGTATGAGACTATATGCATACATATAAATGGTATATATGTATAGATGACTGTATATCTATAAATATGGATATATACTTGGATGTGTATATGTGTATACTTAGATATGCCATGTCTTACTGTGTATATATGTATATACATTTGTATATATGTGTATATATAATACATAGATACTTAAACATATATGTGTATATAGAGAGAGATGTATTTGTACATATAAAGCTGGTTACTACCTTGACCTGACATCTCCCTGCTATCTTCAGAAGAAAAGTAGAAATATGTTCTTCCATGGTTCCCAGACAAAACTACCAATGGTATCCCTTCTTTACTTCAAGAGGGGATCTTAACTGAGAAAATGTTTCCATAAGACTGGCCTATAGGCAAATCTGTGGGGGCCTTTTCTTGATTAGTGATTGATATAGGAAGGCCCAGCTCACTAGCAAGTGGTGCCATCCTTGGGTATAGTCCTGAATGGTATAAGAAAGCAGGCTGAGCAAGCCTCAAGGAACAAGCTATTAAGCAACATCATCCCTCCATGACCTCTGTTTTAGTTCCTGTTCCAACCTTTCTCAGTGGTAGGATGTGGCCTGAGAGTGTAAGCTGAAACCCTTTTCCACCCCTGTTTCTGGTCATGGTATTTCAGCACTGCACAGAAACCTTAACTAAGAACATCCCTACCCTGAGCCCATAATGTTTCCCAAGTGTGGTCTATAGCCCACAAGTCTAGCCAACCCCAACTTGGCTTTGGACAGAATCCAGATGACCATTAAAAACATGTTTAATACATGTAAGATAAAACAAAAATAAAATAAAAATTTGATTCAGGGGACTGTATTGGTTAGGATGGGGAAAAGATGTTACTGAGTTGATTCAAAGAGGAGCATAGGGGAGAGGGGTCAGCAGCACATGACCTTTGTGCTGGTCACCTCCCTGACTATTTACATACGTGACATCACCTTCCAGACATACCAGCAAAGCAAACCTATAAACTAACGTCTTCAAAGGAAGGCTGGTCCTTTCTCTAGCAGTTATAATGGGACACAGCTTGGAGCGTGATAGGTGCTAAGCATCCTGCTCACAGCTTCCCCCAAACCAGTCAGCAGAGTCCAGGAATAAACATGCAGCAGCTTTACAAACACAGCACTCTCCCCCAAAACCAACCAGCCACACCAGTCCATCATCTGGTTCCTTGGCAGTCCTGTGCTGTAGAGAAAGCAGGGTGAATGTGGCAGTGAGAAGTGGCTTTTGGTGCCAGGCCTGTTCACATTCTGCTCCTTCTGTGAGGACTATTCCAGAGCTTAGATATGGTTGTGGCTAAGACAACAAAGGCTGAGGAAAAGGGGGGAAGGGAGATTAGTTCTTAGGGAGATGAATCAGGGAGTCCTAGAAAGCCTTCATATTTTAAAATTCAGTATTCCTGGTGACACACTTAAAAAAGTGTTTCTTCAACCATGAAGAAAAAGGTCAAGAGGTCAATACTCTTCTCTGCTAAGGGGACTGTTGTCATCTTAAGGTAGCATGTTCACAGGATATGCATGGCTTTCTTACTGCCCCACCGAGCATCCTAAATATTCTCTGTCATCGCATTCATTGTAGCCTGAGCCTGGGATGGACAGGGCTCTCTTAGTTGTGCCTTTATAAATGCCCATGTCTGAGCAGGTTGACAGAGGGCCGTATAGGATTCTGTAGGTAGGTGCGTGCCCCCGTTCTACAGTAGTACAGAGACTGGCCCTCTAGCAACTCAACGAGTCTTCCCCCTCTCCTGTGTCTGTGAGATGAAACAAGATGAATGGAGCCAGGCCAGGCGTGGGCACTTGGAACCAGTGCTGTCCTAGTTAGTAGCAGGCCTCTGGAACTGGCTGCAGGCTAGTGTGAGGGACTTGGGAGTGAGACCCAACTGAAGCCCAGGGGTTGGTGTGGTTACCTCAGTGGTAGGGACTAGACACTAGAAAGCAAGTCATGTGGGAGCATGTCTGCCTCATGGTGGGGGCATAAGAGTGGGTCCTACCCTCCCATCAGCCTGGCAGGTAGGTGATGGGATGTCAGACTCTGTATCCTGCTGTGGAGCTGTGTTGGCAATGTGAGCCATGAGACCCACATAGAGAAATATAGGAATGCCATAACGAGGTGTGTTAAAACTGCCATGAGTTCAAAGCTAGCCTGGATTATATAAACACACGCAAGACCCTATTATAAACAAAAACAAATGTTTACAAATGCTGACTTGAGAGAAAACTAAAACAAACAGACAAACAAAACAAAACAACAAAAAAAACAAAAACAAAAATCGTTGCTAATGTGTAAGAGTGATCCGGATTGCAGCTGCTTGAAACATCAAACATAGCCAGAAAATTCAATAAAAAGCCCCACCCTGGACCACAGCATGGACTCTCCCATCCAGACAGTCATTCTAGGACGAAAGGTCTTTGAATGGGGTGGCTAAGAAGGGTAGACAAACCTGTGAGAGAGATAGGGGTGGTGGTGGTGCAGCCCCACAGACACCAAAGCTGTCTCTATCACAGGAACCTGTGTCCACCAAGGCCAGCTCTACTACAAGAAACAAGCACAAAGAGCTCCCACAGGACACTGCTCCTGAGATTGCATCACTGGCTGATACTCTGGGCTGTGGCATGGGGACTCCACAGTGCTAGGTGTTCCTTTTGCCTCAGACTGGAGAGGTTTCTGGTACTCACCCGTTCTCCCATGGTGGTGATTCCCTGCCACTCTCTTCTGAGCCTGGGTACCTTTCCCTCCAACTCCTTGCAGTATAGGATCACCAGAGCCAGTCACTCCTCAGAAGACAACCACCTCACAAACTCATGTAGGACAGATCTCAACTCACCACTGCATATACAGTGACCTGGAAATGCCAAGACACACTGACTAACTGGTATCAGAACAACAAGTTGGCGGGCTCTACGGTGTGCAGTGGTGTGAATGGGGAGGTGACACAGGAGAGGGAGGTCACATAGATATAGATGGCTGCTAAGCACCACTGAGTGTTGACACAGCTCAAAGGGCAACTGGTTTGCGACACCAATGCACCCTGAGTGGCTCTGAAGTTCCACTTCCTGTTAAATGAGAGGGTGCTTCACAGGCAGCAAGGGTCCTGCTGTTCATTAAAGTTTGAGTCATCTCCATTTCTACTAAGTCTCACATGTAGATATGTGAACATGCACATCTGGGTTGCCAGTGCGAGTCCTGAGCTCAGGTAAGCCCCTCCCACTGTGATGGTACTGTCCCTGACATGCCTCAGGAGCATGGAGAAGCCCTGCTTGGCCTGCCGCAATCACTGTTATTACAAGTGCTTCCTTAGACAAGCCTTCTCTATTCCTAGAGCTCTGGCCTATGGTCAGATGTGCTCAACTGGGACAAAGGCAGACCAGCTCAATATACCTGTGTGTGTATATATATATATATATATATATATATGTGTGTGTGTGTGTGTGTGTGTGTGTGTGTGTGTACACACACATACATATGCATACACATATATCATATACATATATTCAGGGAAACAAACATATTAAGAGGCCTCTTACTAAAAGTGCAACCTTTTAGGGATACCAATGGCAGAGAACACATGGTCTCCTAGTTGCTGGGACTGAAACCGGCCCTGATGCACAGTGCAGTTCTCAGGCTGTGTCCCATCTAACTCTCCTGGCAGCACCTCTGCAGTGTTGCTCAATGCAGATGTGTGTCCAGACTCCTAGTTTAAAACACACAGAAGAAGAAGAAGAAGAAGAAGAAGAAGAAGAAGAAGAAGAAGAAGAAGAAGAAGAGGAGGAGGA
>NC_034596.1:110582980-110623454 GCF_900095145.1 Mus pahari | reverse complement strand
AGGAGGAGGAGGAGGAGGAGGAGGAGGAGGAGGAGGAGAGACCAAACCATTGCTTCTATGAAGAAAAGTCAGCAAGGTGAGCAGCCGCAGCTGCTCTGGAAAGCAAGTGACTGTCTCCTCTGTACCACCCCTGTCAGGTGTACCAGGCCACATGTGCTTATGAGATGGCCCCTTTATGTTCCAGGCTTCAACGTGAACAAATTGGACAGCAGACAAAGATCTGTCCCTTACTCCAGAAGTGGCAGTTTTGCATAGACGCTTCATACCATGACAGAGCATCAGGCAGGTCCCTGCTGTCTGTGTGGGGAGGGGCTCCAGAGAGGTGGCTGCAGCTGCTGGGACTCCCTCAACGTTGATTCCTTACTTAGCATTCACTTATAGAATCTCAACTATGCCTGGAACAATGATATGGCAGCTCAGACCCTCACCCACAGTCTAACCAAATAACGACATCACCTGACTTTCTGAACCTCTTGTGCAAGCCAGCCAAGTTGTGACAGATAGGAGAGTCTTCACAGGGCTTCTATAAAGTTATCCCTGACTTAAAGATGCATGACACAGAGCCTTACAGTCACCCTCCTGGCCACAGGCAGGGATGGTAGAGAAACCATCTCTTGGGGTGAGGCATGGGGATGAGCATGACAAGAGGTGGGAATGGCAGCTTCAGAACTCAAGATGAGCAGACTTGTGGGGTACAGGACATGACATGCAGCTGGGCAGATAGGCTCATGGAGGCTGGTGACACAGGTACAGACTGCTGGACAGCTTAAGACGTAAGAGATCCACCCCCAACCTGAGAGAACAGGCCTCAGGGTTGTATAGTAGGCACACTGTACCATTGCTCAGCTCCAGGCTGGTGAGACAGCCTTGCAGGTTGATTGTTTCTCACATAGCATCCTTTACAGCTTCCTACCCAAGATCTCTATGACTGATCCTGGATCAAAATGTTGCGGTCTGCTCAGAGACAGACTAAGCTCCAGGTGAAGGTGCAACTGCTTGTGAGCACCTGTTTGGGGGAACTATACAAGTCCTAGGTGCCTCTTGTGGTAAGATTGGGTGCAAGGAGGGGTGGGTGTCTGTGACAAGAAGGGAGTTATGTTTTGCTCCCCTGATCATGCCCAAGAGCTGTCTGTCTGCACTCTGCCCAGATGTGTTATCACTACCATGGGAAGAAGGTCACAGAGACTCTAAGACTCCAGTGAATATGTGGGAAGAGCCCACACTATACCAAGAGGCTGATTCTGTTATTTGGAAATGAAAATTTTGAACTTTTTTCCAGTGGTCAGACTGGCATTGTCTTGAGACTGTAGAGCAACTCTTTGAAACAGTGGCCTGTTTTAAAGCTGCCCTTTGCTTAGGGCAGCAAGCAACAGATGAACGCCTGCCCCAAACGGACAGAAAGCAAATCTCACTTAGCCATAAATGTTTACTTCAGTAGTGCTGAATGACCATATGTAAATGGTGGCATTATCTCCTAATTTAAGGTGATTTCAATATTGACCCTTAGAAACCGGCACCTACAGCTGAGGGTTCAGGCGCAGTTCTGTCTGCACTGCCTTCTTCCCGCAGGGCTGACCTAAAGGGCAGGGCCAAATGCTTACAAAGACCCTCACTTTGAGTGGAGACAGCACATGTGTGTGTTCAAGCATGTGTATGTCCTACAGCAATGTGTTAATGGGATACAAGTATGTCATGAGGTATGCTTGTGTCCAGGGATACACAGTGCCATGTGGAACATTTATGCCATGAAACATGTTATGGAGCATGCTCATATTATAAGGCATGCATGTGCCTCAGAACACATGTGTATCATGAGGAACACCTGGGTCCTAAAACATGTTTCATTTGGCACATTTGAGTCATGAGACACACTTGTATCCTGGAAATGTGTGTAACAAAGCATGTGTGTGTCATGAACATGTGTGCACAAGGGAGGCAGTATAGCATGTTCTGGTGCATGTTTGGATACTTCCTCAGATGTACATGTCACTTAATTCCGTGAGAACCCCATTGTTGTAGAAGAAATTCTTATGGAGGGCTTGATATGCCCCCTTTTGCTCCCAGATATCTGCAGGGCATTTCTATGCCCACTTTACCCTGTGTAGCTCCTGAATAAAAGACACAGAAACCTGGCATTTTTATTAACAAACAGCAAGCCTAAATTGAGCAGATTCTGAGCTATTCTAACCTACATCTCATTCATAGACTTCATGTTGCTTGCAGTTTGAGTCTCACTCAACTTGCTCTCTCCTCAGGGTGAGCTTCTCTTGGCCACATGTTCATGGTCCATCCTGCCTTATGGTGACTTTCTCTTTCCTTTCTCTCTCCTCATGGACCCTATGCGAGACCCTCTACTTGATCTGAAGTTCTAATTTTTCTCTCTCCTCTGCCTTGTCACAGGCTCTAGGTTTTTATTACCCAATCAGAGATTGTTTGGGATCCTTCTTTACAGCACATTGGTCAATACAATGTCCACGTCCAGACTTCAACCTGATCTTTGGTCTTGGAACTCAGCATCTGAATACAGTGAACAAAACCATCTCCAACATAGTGGCCTCCCTTTAGTACTGGGGCATTGTATTTTCTCTAGTCCAGACCCCAAAACACGCACTCTCTCACTCAGGCACACACATGAACACAGACACACACACATGCACACATACATAGATAGACAGACACACACACTATTCTCATGTGTTGATACAGAAGCACAAACACACTTGCCCACAACTAACTGTCCGTTGGGTACTCATAAACCCAGAACACATAACAATAACTACAGGTATATGTGAACTCCAAGACACACTTTTACATGTGTGAATGCACAATGTCACACATGCACATGTGAACACACTGGTGGTTATATATACACATGACTATATACTCCTCATGTCCACAGGAACACACTCTCCCCTGTGTGTGTAAATGTATGTACTTCTTGGGGATAAGAAAGGAAGATTACTTTGTTACTGGCATCTCTAATCTTGCTGGCATTGACATCTGGAAGAACATGGCAGAATACCACACACCAGCCTTTGGGTCCATAGCATATCAGGCCTGCCTCTACCCTGAGAGAGAATGGTATGTGTGTGTGTGTGTGTGTGTGTGTGAGATGTGTGCGTAGGAAACCAGAAACTAGGGCTCCCATTAAGCGACTAATGTGGCCTGTGATGGCTGCCAACTGATGTTGGGGGTGAGTCACATGAAACTCCAAAGTGATCTCCTGACTTACCAAATGGCACAAACACAGTATGTCTCACCTAGGAAGTTCTGGGAAGACTAATATCAGCAATTGTAGAACATTATTACAGCATCTCCTCTGGTTATCTGTGAACTGAGACCAATGTAATACCTGTCTTCCATCTCAGATGAACAGGCCCAGCTCCCTGCTCCGTGAACCTCATGCCCCTTAATTTTTGCTAATGCTGTGGGGCTGTGCTCCAGTGGAGTCCACTCAGGACAGACACATTGATGGCTCTGTCTTAGTTGGGGTTTTATTGCTGTTAAGAGACAACCATGGCAACCCTTATAAAGGAAAACATTTTACTGGGGCTGGCTTAGAGTTCAGAGGTTTAGCCCATTAGCATCATGGCAGGAAACACAGTGGCAAGCAGGCAGACATGGTGCAGGAGAGGTAGCTAAGAGTTCTATATCTAGGCAGCAGGAAGGGCAAGTGAGATACACTGGGCCTGACTTGAGCTTTCAGTGACACTTCTTCCAACAAATGCCACTCTTTATGGTCCCATAGAGGCCATTTTCTTACAAACCACTGTAGGCTCTCAGCCCATACTTCTTCCCTCTGGTCCTTCATGGGGAACAGTAGCTGCAGGATTAGAAGTGATATGTGGTCCCTCTGAAGGATGCTTCAAGGACCTTGAACATTTGCCTTCTAGCCTAGGTGGACTCTGAAACTTGGTGAATCGTCTAAGAAGTAAGGTTTGGGCTCACTCAACCATCTCTTTGTTGTTCCTTTTTTCTTCCCTCCCTCCCTCTTTCCTTGTCTCTTTCCTTCTGTTCCCTACCCTGCCCCAAGGTACTCTTTTTCTGTAGCTCAAGCTAAGCTAGCTTAGAACTTAAGATCTCTTGCCTCAGCCTCCAGAGGGTTTCGGTTACAGACAAAGCTACTATACACATTTAGTCAAAGAGCCTTCATCTATGGGAGTCTTAATCCAACTACAGCCTCAGTGAGCTCAGAGACTCACTCCAGGCCCCTGTGAGAGGGACAGCCAGGCCTTCTGCAAGTTCTTGCTCTTGAGGATGGGCTGGTGTGGTATAGCACAGCTCCCCTTGTCAGTCTGCCTACGAGTGCAGGAGTCACACAGGTGTGATGGGTATGTCTCCTTCTCTGTTACAACTTCTGTATTATTGGGCTGTCTGTCTGTGTGCTCACTGCCAACAACAGTAAGGAACACACACACACACACACACACACACACACACACACACAAATGAAATAGATTTAAAACCCTTCACAGAGGGCCCATTACTGACTTGCTTCCTCTGGCTTGTTCAGCTTGCTTTCATATAGAACCCAGGACTACCAGCCCAGGAATGGCACCACCCACCATGGGCCCTCCCATCCTTGATCACTAATTGAGAAAATGCCTTACAGCTGGATCTCACGGAGGCATTTCCTCAAGGGAGGCTCCTTTCTCTGTGATAACTCCAGCTTGTGTCAAGTTGGCACAAAACCAGCCAGTACAGAAGCATCATTGGATTTAGGGTTTACTGCTCTGCCCTCTGGCCACAGAGTACTAGGTTGTGTGCAGTGGTCCTGGCAAGGGGTGGGAGGTTCAAAGAACTGTAGGGCAAGACCTGGGTGCAGCTGTTGCTGCTTTGGCTGAGACACAGGCAGATGTGATTTGCTGAGACCTAGCACCATAGCAAACACACAGCGCTCACCAGTAGTTCAGTTTTAGCCGTGTTGGAAGTCTATGCAAGTCTGATCAGACCTAACCACACAGGAGAGAACCATCACTTCCCAGAGTTACAGAGAGCATCAACACCCACAGGAGAGAGTCCTGAGGACCAGCATTTGGAAGTTAGTGTATGGCTGCTGCAGTTTGAGAAACGACCGGAGAAGCAGGGGCCAAGGTTAGCTCAGCGTACTTTCACCAAGGTGGAGAAACATTCTGACAATTGCTAACTTATCAACCCTCAAGCGTAGCTGGAGGCAGAAGTAACCCTCAGTGAGGGAAAGAGGAAGTCACCAGCTTGGCAATGAGAAGGTTACAGGAGATCTCAGTGAGCAGTTGAGTGGGAGTTACTTCCACTCAAGTTGAGGAAAACTGAAGCCGAGTGGTTGGTTAGAACCCAAGGACTGTAGACTGAGAAGACTGGGGGGATGCTAAGGCTGGAGTAGAGGAACAAGGGTCAAGCTCTATCGTTATTGTTGGAATTATAGAGTGTGGTTAACAAAGACTGTGGTGAAGACAACAGAGTTAATCCTTATGGAGAGGAGATATCTAAAGTTCTGAACAAATGGTGTGATCAAGAAAGCTGCTGCTCCAGGAAGCATACCACAGGGCAGTCACCTAGTCCTTGTCACTCGGTCCTTTCACTGCTGAGTGGATCATGCACTTGCTGGGAGCATTGTCAGTCACTCTAGGTCATGAAACCATGGGCTGGGAGAACTGGGCAACAAAGAAGGAAGGTCTTATGCTTCCATTACCACGGAATGCCACACAGTTCTGGATTGCCTGTTTACAGACTTCTTCCCCACCCTTCCACAAAGAATGATAATACACTCCAGCTTGTGTAAGCCACTGTTATTTGGGGGTTTCTGTTACACTAATCCTGGTTAATTCACATGCTCACAAGCGAATGGATTATCCTCTCAAGCATGTCAAAGTGCCACCTCAGTTTCTAAATAACAAAGAGACTTCTATGACAAGAAGACAAGTGGCATGTGCCTCAGCAATGATCCTATATCTCAGCTTCCACCTGACATTGTCTGAAGACACAAAAAGATGTCCCATGAACTCCAGGACTCCAGACATGCTGCAACCCCAAGAATTTCCGCAGACGCAGCAGCTCACCCCATATAAAGATCCCAGAGGCACAGTGTCTGACTACAGCTCCTTCTAATCCCTTTGTGTCTATGCCACCTCCAGATACTGTTCTAAGGACTTGGAGTCTCTGGAGCAAAAAAAGATCCTTGTGGAAAGCCTTTAGGAACCTGAGGCAATGTATGAGGCATTGAATGGCTGAAACATGGGGTGGCCAAGGTGCTCAGACATCTGAGGTCTGGGGTCTCTGAAGCAGGAGGTGTCTGAGGTGCAGAATATATAATGTATGGGAACGTCCAAAGCTTGGGAATATCTGAGGTATAGGATGTCTTAGGTGTGAGGGTGTCTCAGGCATGTGAGAAGTTCAGACATGGGTGTAGTTGGGATATAGTATTGCTGAGGCATAGGAATATCTAAAGTATGAGATGTCTGAGGCGTGGGTTTGTCTGAGTTATGGAGGAGAGGCATGGAGTGTTTGAGACATAGGTTATCTGAGGTAATGAGATATTTGTGGAGTAGAATATCTGAGGTATAGAAGTGTCTGAGGTGCGAGTGTATCTGAGGCATGGGGAGGCTGAGGTGTGTGTATGTGTTTGCACATGCACATGTGTACATATCCCTACAGCTGTATGATGTGAAGGAGGACGTGCCAATGGCCATCTCTGTGAAATAGTCTTTGGTCATAGTATAATGCTATCAAGCATCCTGAAGGTAGCAGATCTGTTAATCCAGTTGATGGCTAGGCATTTCCATTTTTAAACTCACCAACCCCAGGACCTCGCCTGTGGCTGTATGCAGGTGGAGCACAAAGACATCTGTACATGGCCTCTGTTGGCAATACTGTGGCCAAGCCCTACAGCAGTGTGGAGGCTACCAGCCCATGCATGCAAAGCCCTCTCCTCCCAGCCACCATCAGTGTCCTCCTTGGTCTTCCCTTTCTTTGTCTATAGAGTAAGCTTCTCCCTTACTCTGTTGTCTCTCAGTGGTCTATGATCTTTTACCTTCTTGGCCTCCATTCCTACCACCTGAGGCTGACAGGGATGACGTAAGGTGCTGGCTGCTGCTCCTGCTCGCTAGCCTTGAGCCACAGTGGGAGCCCCATATGTGTGTGTGCTGGTGCTGGGAGCTTGTGGTAATTGGCAGAGCCAAGACCTCCTGGCCTGCACGTCTAGGAAGCTCTCCTCATCTTTCCTTCTCAGCTACTAATCAGATCACACATTGAAGGGCAGGTGTTCTCACAGTCTCAAAATGTCACCTCACAAGTTACTGATTGGTCACCAAGGAGAGGAGCCTCTTCATCATGGAGGAAGGCCGTGACCCTTCTTCCCCAACAGCAAGCAGGAGGTATAAAGGCCCCCATCTCCCTTAGCACTGCCAAAGAATCTGAAATATACATATAATGTAGATGGTAACGTTAGGCAAAACTATACCAAGGAATATTCAAAGGTGATGAGCCTTGGTCCTCTAAAAGCTGAACTGCAAGTAAATGGGCTCAAACTAGACAATTAAAAGCAGGAAATTGGAGTGAGTGGGAACTGAGGTTGGAATTCAGCACCCACACAGAAAGTCAGGTATGGTTGTAGTATGAACCTGCATTCCCAGCACTGTGAGGCAGAAGACAGTAGGATCACAGGCGTGTACTGGCTGCTAGCCTAACTCCAGGTTTAGGGAATGTACACACACACACACACACACACACACACACACAATGACATCTGACACATACACACACATTGCACACAGACTTACACACACAGAGAAATCTGACACACACATGTGCACACACAGAAAGAGAAATTTGACACATGTGCAGAGAAAGAGAGAGAGAGAGAGAGAGAGAGAGAGAGAGAGAGAGAGAGAACGAGCGAGCGAGCAAGCGCAGGGAAAGTGTCCAAGAATGCATAAAATCAAGGAGATGCCACACTGTTCTTGACAGGAGTGAATGGAAGTAATCATGAGTTATGCACAGCCAGGTGATGACATCTACCCCAACCCACTCCTGTGTTCCCTCAGAATGTGTGAACAGCGCAAGAAAAGCCTGCCTCATCTCGAGTGGCTTGGGAACTCCATACAGCTGAATAAAGAAGCAAGCTAACAAGGGGGTAAATCCAAATGAAGATGTTCACACTTACTTCACTATTATTTCAGTTAGAATTGGCTAAGTAAAATGTGGTAGACACAGAGAGAAAGGCATGTTTTTGCCATGAGCCCAGTTGCGGGAGAGGAGGGACAGAGGGACGTGTGAGGATTGACACCTTCTCTGGCTACTCAGCTCTGTGCCACTTAATCTAGCTCTGGTTACAGTCACAGGCACAACCCCTCAGGACAGTGTCAGAGTTGGGAGTGTTCTGTCATGTCCCCCGAGACACCCCTTAGCTGATGATGTAGGCTGGGACTTTCAGAGCAAACATGATTGGGTGGGGGCTGGGTACTTGGAGTTGCCCTGGGGATGGAGCCAGAAGTGGCTGCCCTCTGTCTCTGCACTGCATCTTCAAACCACTGCACTGACAGGGTAAACACAAGGCCAGGGAGGAGCCTTGGAGCATCCAGGGTGTTCCTATCCTGGTTAGAATGAGTGGGAAGATGCAAAACTCACTTAAAACTCAACGGAGCCACTTGGAGCTCCTGTGCTTTGTGTCATGGTGGAATCTCCAAGGGGTATCTCTAAAGCCACCCACCCAGTCTGGTTCCCAGGTACAGCGTATCTCTGTCTTACATAACGGCCAGCCCTGGATAGTCGGCATGGGGCCTCACAGAGCTCCACGCAGCTACGCTTCTCTTGATAAAGCGAGCTGTGTGCAGACCCGAGCTGTAGCACAAGTATGGACATGGGTTGACTCAGAAGAGTTTGTGAGAGACTTTTCAGTGGTGGAGATGCTTATTAACTTCAGGGGGTCATAATCTGTTGGCAATGTGGGAAGAAAGCATTTGCTGTGGCCATACTATGTGGCAGGTCCCATAGTATGACCCACCAGCAGCCCCAGTCACTTAATTTTGTGTCCTTGAGTAGCTCCTCTCCCTGCTACTGGCTCAGTGCAGTCACACTATGAGACATCCCACGCTGTGATACCATGGTACCACAGCAGCCTTTGGCAATGGCGTACGGGACCAAGCTACAACTTCTAGCCCTTAGCACCTGGCACCGAAACAGGCTCTAGGGCAGGGGTGGCCTTTTGCTGGGGCCTCTGGAATTCCTGTAACACACGTTGCATCTGTCAGCTGGCTGGCAAAAGGCTCCCTCATCAGTCAGTCCATATTTCCATGGGGCAGCACCACGCCAGCTACAAGGGCCCGTTAGCTGTTTCTCAGGGAATTGAGGGTAACTGCATAGTAGGTAGGGGTGATTGAAAGTGCCAGATACAAAGATTCTCTGAGTGACATGTCTTAGAGCGTGGAGGGATGCTGGGATTCAGAAGCGTTGCCTGTGCTGGTAGATGAGAAGCTCAGCACTGCCCAGGAAGACCCATCTCAAGGCAGAGTCCAATGCAGGGCATTTCCTAAGCTTGAGCTACAAAGGACCCCTGAGCCAAAGCCACATTATATCCATGCAGAAACACGTTTCATATCACAGCTTGCCATGGCCAGTCCCAAGCTCTATCCTTCCAGTTCTCATTGCTGCCCAGCTCTAAGATCACAGAGCTGGGAGAAAACCTTTTCTATCCAAGGTGCTGAACCACGGAGAGCCCATGGAACCTTCCGTATTTGTTCTAGGGTCTGTCCTGTGACTGCCTGCAGTCCTTTGCACCAACTTTGCATGAATTCGCTTCGTGGCTGATTTGAGAATTTACAGTCAGAACTTACAGATGAATCTCACCAGCCTCTTGGTGCCTGAACGCTTGGGACTGCTCTTCTCTGCCCACATTCTTCCTACTTCTGTCCAAAGTCAGCTCTTCCAGGGAGAGTAGGCAAGGATGCCACAGCACTCCGGAAGCTTCTGGGTGCAGCAGGAAGATAGCACTGGGCACTGGCTTACAAACTCACACTGGGTCTCTAGATTTTCCTGAATTTCACAGCTCAGAGTGCCACAGAGGCAAAGATCAAACTTGTGTGTGCTCACCAGGCTGGAACATGCAGAGCTCTGAGACAAGAGGAGGCAGAACCCCAAAATAGATGCCATGGGGCAGCGTATCCTCAAGCAAATGACAAATGAAAGGGAATGAGGCCCACTGTGTGAGTTTCATTGCTTCCATTCATAGGAGACATTGGTGAGGGCAAAGTCTTGGAAAGCAGGTCTGTGGGTGCTGGCTTCAAATGGACTAGATCTGATATAGATGAGGTCAAGGGGGCATTTTGGGACAACAAATGCTATCATATGTCTCCATCATGGTGGTTGCCAACCCAATTATAGTTGTCCAAAATGCATCCAACAATGATGGGTAAGATAGTTTGGCCCCTGCAAATTGCCCTATGACTTTCATTTGTATATCATGGCCTACCCCCATGAGTTAGTTGAAAATGTAATACATTTTAAATGCATCTAATTGGCTATTTTATCACAGATCAATTATACTTCACTAAAGCTGTCAAAATATGCATCAGAATCCAGGGATTGTCCTCAGCTGAGAGCAGTAACCATCTCCCTGCTCCGTGCGTGAGGCATGTGTCTGGAAGAGAATCCTTTTGACAGAGGAACAGACAGGGACCTGAGCCAAGGGACTAACACATTTCCCATCTTGTGTCAGAATAAGAAGCTGTGTGGGGCTTCTTGACTTGAGTAAAGAGAAAAGATTAAAAACCATCTACTGGACATCTGGGGGAGACTCTTTGTAAGGCAGGAAAGGCCACAGTATCCCAAAAGCAATAACCTTGTGAAAATATTCACAAACATGTCCAGAAGAGGTTAGCTGCCTGTCCATCCTAAAGAAGGTACAGGAACAGAGTCAGTAACGTGGGAGCCAAGACACAGTGCGATGAGAAACAACAGCTTAATAAAAGCTAAGCTGTTATCAAGTTATGAAGGCAAAGAGCAGGAACTGGGGGAGATGAAGAAAGAGTAAGGAAATTAAAGCTACAAGAGCAGAGTTAAAATTCACACTGGGGGCAATAGAGCAGAACCAGTGGCGATATCAGCCAGACTCCCTCAGCTCTTCTAAAATAACGAGGGAAGGAAGAGCCTGAAACAGTGGAGGTGGGGCAGTCAGAACTGTGTAGGCGAGGACAAGACGCAGTCCAAGATACAACCACGAGGTCAGGAGAATGGGGGCAGCGGTAGGATGCTTGCCCTTCTGCATAATTTCCACCCGATGTCACCTGGTTTGCACAGCAAAGGGTTTGCAGAAGGAAGCGCTGTACAGATGGACCCACGGAACATCGTCTGATATAAAGCTTAAGGGTATTGATGTGACGAGCCAATGGGAAGGCAAGGTGTGATGTCATAGCTGGTGGTTTATCTCTCCCATCACAGTACACTAAATAAGAGCTGCAGTGATCAGGATAAACACGTGTTCTAGGTGGAATCACCTGGCTCGGAAGGACTGAAAGAGGGGGGTCATGTTCTACTCCAGTGTGCTCAGAGTCATCTTGCCCCTCTGAGTTCCGGCTTGGGAAGCGGCTGCCTCTCCCAGTTCTGGCTTGGGAAGCGGCTGCCAGGAGGAACACTGTTGGCAGTGATAGTCACATCCAAAGACCATGGATCCTGGAAGAAGCCCCCATCACAGACCCCCTCCGGGAACCGGCAGTATTCCTTCCGAAAAGGCACTAGGCCAGGACTCTCCTGGGAGCAGCCAGGGCAAGCATCTGGAAGTAAGTTCCTTGGTAAAGTTCACAGCCTGCCTGGGTCTCCCGGTGACATGTGTCCGTGAGGGGAGACCGCTGCTCCTCCTGGCTGACCTTGCTGGTTGAGCCCACCCTTCATGGAGGTCCCTCTCATGTGCCACTAGGGAAAATCACAAGCACTGTTGGCCACTGACGCCAACATGCTTGCAGGACAGAGAGCTAGCACCTGGGGTGGGACCCCTGACACAGGCCTTCACGCCTTCCCCCAGACCACAGTGGAGCTGATGGTAAGCAGACGAAGCTGCTTACCCGAGGGCTTGATGGGAACAGAGCACTGCCCCGTGGGTCTTCTTCAGCACCCACTCATGTTACCAACTCTTTTTTTGTTCTGGATGGTTGTAAATTTTAACTTGTATTTTGGCTTACACGAAGCACGGGTAAGGAGTCCTCCCCACTCCCACCCCACACACGATGACTCTGAAAAGCTCCCCTAAAGAAATCCTAAATTAGTCTTTAAAAAATACACAAAAATACACTGGGGTAGGGACACTGGCCCTTAAGGAGCAGTAATTACTGAGACTGAGGGGTGCCAGAGGCCCAGTGTGGTCTTTGTGCTCAGGGACTGACAGACTCAGGCTCATACATAATTCAGGAGCAGAGACAATACAAGGAGCAGAATTTAGAAAGAGCCAGAGTGGCTAAACACCCATGCCTGGGGTAAATAAAGAGCGCTCAGGAACCCTGTGATGATTTTTCGTACAATTTATAAAAAAAAAAAAAAAAAAAAAAATCATAGTGTTGAGGTACTAGGGTAACCTCCCTGGGTATGGCAAGAACATCCCAGTTTTTCACTTTTCCCTATGAAAGCGTGTAGCCCTCGTGGGCCTGCAGAAGAGCATATGGTACTGCAGGGACAGTTCCCCCCCCCCTTTCTTCCTCCTCCCTTTCTCTGTGCACCACAATGCAAAGCTTTGTTGAGCTAATACTTCAAGGATCAACATCGAAATTGGAACTTTCTCTTTCTATAGCCTCATCCAATTAAAAGTATCTCAGACCTCCCAGCGGCTCCCCTCCAGGGCGACCTGGCTGTCAGAGCACTGGAACTATACATACATTTTAAATCAACCTGCGGGTCTCCAACCCATACACAATATTATAAACAGCATTTTCGCAGCCCCTTTGTGTGCGGCTGTGAATCGGGACTGCTGAATCACATGGGTAAACCCTGCCTCCACCCACACATTCCCCGTTTATGGAGTCATTTCAGAGCAATCCAATTAGTCTCCTCCACCTGACCGTCTGTTGATTACATTTGGATTTTTTTCTTTGCAGGCGATGTGGGGCGCTCGCTCTATGCTGTACAGCTGCAGCTTCTCACCTTCTCACCCCTGAGGAGGAGAATTCACTGCACAAACTCCTGTGCGAATCATGTGTGTAAGGAAAACAGTTTGTACAGACGCATGCATGTACCAACCTCAGGAGAGTGCCCTGCACAAGGGCCTTTGTGGGCCTAGCTTAGGAGAATCAGACATATTAACCAGTGTAAATAAAGGGAGAAGGACTAGAGACGGACTCCTCAGAGAAAGGAGACATGACAACTGTACACAGGCAAGGAGTGTGGGACCACTGGCTCTGGTCTCCACATGTTTCTCAGCTCATGCTCTGTGAACATTGCTGTGACAGTGAGAAGCAAGATTTTTCCCCCCAATAAAATTAAATGTCACTCTTGATAGCATAAAATCTGAAACATCATCCTGCCAAGTCCACACCAATACTTGCACAGAAAATTAAACCCTCTCTGTTTATTGAGAGGGTAATGTAGCCTTCAGATGTGTGAGAACCCCTGCTAAGTGAGAAATTAAAAAAGCACCACTGTACGGTCTAATGGTATGTATGAAATAAGAAAGGTAACTTAATTGGTAATCAGAAGAAATCATAAAACTAATCATGCAATTAATGTCTTCAAAAGCAAGCACACGAGGTGTGTATAATTACAAGGAAACAGCGCAATGGTGGCCACCAGGGCCTTGTGTGGCTTCCTTGGCTGGCCTTCAGTGCCTGCATATGGATTCCCTGGCTTGGTGTCTCTGCCACCTTTTCTAGCACATAGGCTATACCAAGCTCCCCTCATGCAAAGGGATCCTGCCAGGCCCCTCTCCAAGCTCTGTTCTTCCTTCTCACTGGATATGGGTCCCTTGGGAGGTATGGCCATGCGTGTATATGTGACAGTTGGGGGTTGCTCACTGAGGTGGCTGTGGGAACAACTAATGCACACATATTTACATCTGCAATACCCTGGTTTCCTTTGGAAAGCTACACTAAACAATAAACAGTTGTTGCTTAACACACACAGTTTGAAGCCTGTTTTGTGTGGGTTGTTCGTGGACTCAGACTGAATGCAGGGAGGTTAACTTGTTGATAAGTAGGCCCTGATGAAGAACCTCCAGGCGTTTTTTTCCTGGTGACGACATCCTATGTCTCTGTACCAGGAGTCCCCCATGCAGGGCACCACAGTCGTCAGAGAACTAACTGTTCACAAACAAGAAGTTGCAGAGGAAGAAGTGCATTGCTGCTCATCTTACGCTGATTTGGTCTTGGGGGGGGGGGATCACAGTGCCCTGTAGGTTCACACTCAACATTGCCTGTTAAGGACATGGACTAATCTCTCTGCAGAGCTGCATGAGGCTCCCTGGACCTAGCCTGCCAGCGTTAGGTAGAGCAGAAATGGCCAGTGGGAGAAGCAGTAATAGCTAGGCTGCAGGTAGAGGGAGAGATAAGATGCTAGGCAGAGGAATGGTGTGAGTAGCAGGTCTATTAACAGCAGAGCAAGATATCAAGGGAAGGGCTGAGCTCCGTGGTAAGTGCAGTCCAATGGGAGGAGCTTAGAATCCCATGGATAAAGAAGGTGTGCTTTGTGAAATGAACACATTGTGGTTACTCTTGCCCCGCTGTGCTTTTTAATTTGGTCCCAGTGCCCCAGGACTTGCAGTTCACACCCTGCAGGGAAATGCTTCGGTCTTACAGTGACAACAATCAGATTGTGAGTAGAATGTAGAGACACACTGGCTGTCCTGGCACACAGTTCACCAACAGATGCCTGAGAGTGAACCAGGGCTGTTTCTGGGCCCTTGGAGACAGTTTCAGAAGTCTCCTTGGCATGGGTGGTGCGCTGAGGACTTGTGCAATGGTCCAGGAGGCGGTCCCATCAGAACCCTGACACATGGTGGAGGGTTGTTCTGTGGGGACCCACCTGGCTGATGTCTTCTTTCTCTTCTACTTTCTGTTTTCAACAAGCAGATAAGTCACAGATATGAGACAGGCACATAATTCTATTTTCTCTATACAAGGGGGGGGGGGAATAATTTGCTTGCTCCTCGAAGTGGACATTTCACATAAAGCAAAGGACTTACTGCTTTAGAGAACATATGTGGCCAGTGGCAAGAGAAGATGCAGAAAATGTCCTCCTTCAGCTGCCCTCTGCAAACCATAGTCTGAGAGCCCTCCCTTCTTCCTACATCATTTTGAGGTAGCACAAGAGGTGATTTACCCTTTTGTGGATCCTTCGATCAGCACCCCCAAACCCCCGGCCGCCAACTCTCCGATTATCTTCACGTGTCAGATTTCTCATGCTGAATTACACAGCTTTAAGCCTCTCATGCTGACCATGGCTCAGAGCAGGAGCCACTGGGACATTTTGAGAAGCCACAGTACAGAGGACTCCCCCAAAGCTGGGCCATTACATATCCCAAGGATCCCACCTGCTCTGCTAGGGATGGGGGCTTTGGAAGACAGCAAGGGTAACAAATGGGTCACCAGGGGAAAGGAATGTCTTCAAAGTTCATGCTGGAAAAAGAAGGTAAAAGTGGGTTTGGCTTCCATGGCACATGTAGATTGATGCCAAGTATATTAAAGTTTGGATATGGAAAAATCACACGATTTTCAAAGGAAATATTAACATGTCTGTGTGCAGCCGGTGAGATGGCTCAGTGGGTAAAGGCACTTGCCACCAATCTTGATGATCTGAGTTTGATCCCTGAGATCCAAATATTAGGAGAGAACAGATTTCCACAAGTTGTCCTCTGGTCTCCACATCTGGGCAACACAGATGCTAAATATAAATTAGTGTAGTTCTTAAAAAATATTTCTTAACCCAGAGGAGGAAAGTATTTCTTTAAACCCCTCCCTTAGAAAATTCAAACTACCTAGACAAGATATAGAAAGTTACAAATGACACAGAGAAGATCAATGAAATCTGAATGGACTTTGGGGATGAGCTTTGGGGCCACAGGAAGGCAAGGCTGGTGCACTCCACAGTGACACTTACAGTGTTCTTGTATAGAGCACAATTATTCCCTGTCCCCCAGTCCCATATAGCAAGGCAAAACTTAGGAGAAGGCATCAGTACTATCTGGGAGGCTCAGGAGGTAGCTTTAGAAGCCCCCTGAGTTACGCGTCACACCCACCCAAGGCAACAACCAGACAGAAGGCCACTGCTGAGCACCAGAGCCTTTATTCTCCAATTGAGAATCTACCCAACTTTTCTCTGACAGGTTGAGAGCTAAGAAGGTGCAATGTGAGATGGTCAGGAGGCCTGTGAAGAGGTGGTTTGAAGCCTTTCGCCAGCAGCTAAGGAGCACTCTGCCATTATTGACTGGTGATATAGGAGGCAGGGTGGCCACAACAGATATGGCCTTGTTATCAGGATTCAGTTTGATCCAATGGCAGCCGTATTGAGTCATCACCTCCATGACTGCCTAAGTTACCCTGGTTGACTTCTAGTGCCATATTTCCCCCTACGCTGTAACCAGACGAAACATGTGGGTACATCTTTACACCGGGGTTCTAGCTGCAGACATGAGATGTATCTGACTCATTGGTATTACTTTACTGTAAGCCAGAGGACTGAAGGCTAGAGGACGTCTGAAGGTCTGGAAGGAGGATGTATGGATGAACTTCACGATAACTCCTGTCATCCAGGAACTATCCACAGACTTAATCTAGTAAGGCTCCTACAGAAAGTGCCCCCATGAAGAGCAGGAAGGAGCTGAAACCCAGGCTAGGTATTCCTCCTTTACCCAATGGGCCACTGTGAAAATCTGTGTGTTGAAACCTGAGATTATACACTACACAGCGTGGTAATTCGTATTCTTCCATGTGTAAGGAAAGTCTGTAGATGCGCTTCTCTTCATGGGGGAACTTTTGGCCCTTTCTTCTATTCTGGTCTCTTTAAAGCAGAATGGATTCTTGCAGGACACAGGGATGACATGCAAGAGAGAGACCCAACAGGTGGAGGACTAGCTGGGACAGGCTGGAGACTGGACACTGTGGAGAGCGCACGACTGGGCTTTCTGCCTCGAGCTGCCTATGCTTTCCACTCCTATCCCGCATCCAGCCCACTCCCATCCTTTTTTTGTCTAATAAATATCTGTGGTAATTACCAGTCCTTGCAAAGGGTTCTTTAACAAGGGTGCGTTTTATCATTCCCTTAATGAGGCTGTTTTGGGTTCCCGCCTCCTGCGGGGTGGTAGTTAATGCTTAATAAGCACATGCACTATTTAAATAATAAAAAGAATATCAGCCGAGAATCTAAATTATCCCCTAACTTCTCAAAATAATCATAACATGCATTTGAAAATTCACAAATACAGCTCATGAATAAGAATGTGCTTTCGTGTTTTGATACTAATGTATACTAACAGGAAGCCCCTGATGCCCAATCTGTGGACATCCATCCCTTGATTTCCTGGCCATAACAGTGACCCTGCTGTTGATGGGCCTTCCCAGGTACTCTCTGTACTGCAGCCAGGCAGGCCTCTTTTCTGAGAGAAGGTGGGTTGACATCCATGGAAGGCTGACTGGGAGCTGGCGGCTGGTAGTGTAAGGTAGGGATGGCGCAGATCCCCTGGCGCATCCCCCAGGGTTCCCAGGATGTCATGGTGCAGATCAATTACAGGGTTGGTGTCTACCACCTCCCAGCTGCTTCCAGGTAGGGGTCTTGAGGGTCTTAAGGGTACAACCCAGCAAACCACGTGTCTTGTCTGTGTAGACAGCCTCTCAGGAAACAGCATTCCTCTGACGCTCTGGCTCTTTTCCCTCCTCCTCAAAACCTTAGTGCACTTTAGTGTAAACCTAGACAAGTTTCTTTTGTGGAAATCCTGGCAGATCTCCTGCCCCTTCCTTGACTGTAGACCTAAGCTCTGTCTACCGTGAGGGAAGCTGTCTAAGACAAATTGTGTTCAAAACTGTCTCTTGGAGCTAACAGACTTAGAGTCAACCAGCTTATAATGGCATTTGCTATCGAAGTCACAGACAATAGTCCAAGGAGAGCAATCTGTACTCAGAAGTTATTCCATAAGATAATTCTAGAGTTGTGATGCAAACTTTGCTCAGTTACACACTCTTGCTGACAGGGAGTTAAAATTTATATATTTCTCCTGAACACAGTTGTGATGTACTAAGTATTGAGTAGCCATGATTTTAAAGAGGACAACGTGCATTCATGCTGAGAGTAATAATGTTCCCAAGATTAGGCCAAAAAGCTGAAATGCCAAATTATTAATCCAAAACTTTCTAAGTGAAGTATCCTTTCACTCAAAGTGATCACGTTAAATACATTTAAAAAATGTAATAAATTGACCATAAAAACAAACTCAGTGGGAAAGGAGTGTGTGCTTGTGTGTGTGTGTGCATGTGTGTGTGTGTGTGTGTGTGTGTGTGTGTGTGTGTGTGTGTGTTAAAAACAAATCTTGGATTTTTCAAACTTGTTCCTGCTGTCTCTTTTGCAACAGCTGTTTCCAGCCTGCTCACCATTACAGGGACTGAGTTAGGATTAGATTCAGCATATGAAATTCAAGCAAGCTCAAGCCCTTGATGCAAAGGCAGTGTCTCCCTCTAGAAGGACTATGCCTACAGCAGCAAGGGGAGAGGACCCTCCCAGATCTTCCCTCTTAGTGGGTGATTGCCAGCAGCAGGGACTCTGGGAGTCCTTTCTGTGTTTCCTCAAGGTCTGAGTGTGGCTGCCTGCTGATCCTCTGATGAAGATGGCTGTAACTGGGGGGGACTGTGTAGCTGGGACAAAGCATGATCTGGCGGAGGAGTGGGGGAAGGGGTTTAAGTTGATGATTGCGAGGATTTCACACTCCAGCACTTAAACAAAGGTCAGACACAAAGGATACTGTGAATTGAGGTATTTGTGGGTGGAGAGGAAGGCAAACAAAAGCAAACAGCTTCTCTGGATTTAAACCCATTCCCCGTGTTTGCTGGCTTTTCTCCCTGGCCAGGAAATCCTGATCTCAGGCAGCTCTGAGAGCTGCCTTGATGTATAGAGGGCTCTGAAGCCTTGCTTGCTGACATCATCATGCTAATTTGAGTTGTATCTTGTCCCTCATGAATAAATCACTACTCTAGAGGCGAACTATGCAGTGCCCTCCCACCCCAGTAACTAATCAAGGGTGGTTTTAATATTGTTATTCACAAGATAGTTGCTTTTCATTTACTAACAAGAGTGGGGCAGAAGGTCTTGGGGACAAAGGGGCTCCAGATGCCCCCCTGGCTACCTGGGGATGGGGTGAGGAAAGAGCCAGACTTGCCCTGTGGGTCTGGACCTTCCTCTGAAACCACTCATTAGTATAGGCTACTGAAGACTCAAGTTTGGGTGCTGATACTATGCTGACTTCTACTCCTACCCCACAGCTTGTGATCACGAGCGAGCAGGTTGGAAGGCTGCAGCAGCCAGGGCAGTTACCACATTAGGAGAAATAGAGCCCATTAGGTAGACTGGCACAGTTCAACTCTACAAGTGTGAACATGGGTGAATGCAACTTGAGGAGCAACACGTCTAAAACAAATATAATAAACAGATGCTAGGAGGGACCAAGATTAGAACACAGTTTATGCCAGGTAGCCATGCTTAAGGACCACATTTCACAACTCATTGGCTTTTAATAGACTAAGTCTTTATTACCAGCAAACAAACATGTAAAGCCCCTTCAGGTCACCAGCCCACAGCTTTGCCACATGGCCCTTCCGGGAAAGAAGAACAAGAACAAACGTACATATAGCATATGGGGTTGGTTCTTAGGTTCTTCCTGGTTCACTAAAGATCTGGTTATAAATACTAATTAATAAAGCTTGTTAAGATTTATTAGATGAAAAACATATTAAATATAGAAAATGAATGGCCTCCATGCTGTTTTTTCTGTTCTTGCCATAATTGGAAAGACACGGGCAGAGGCCACATGCCCAAGTCTGAATGTTAGACCAGACTACTGATCAGCGTGCACACAAACTAACAACAGCAGCTGGCTCCTCCTGGATCTTACAGCCTAGGAGTGCGAACTGGCAGAGACTTCCTACGGGGATTAGTTAACTCTTCACCCTGGCCTATACATGTATGCAGAGGTTCTGAGTTACATAGTGGTGTTCATACCCAACTCCACCCTAGCTCTTCTATATGTATGCCTGTCTATTCCTCATTCCTTGCTGTCCCTCAGCAGGGTCCAGACACAAGTTGTGCAGCTTGAGGTCATTTGTTGTCTTGAATAGATCTTGTTCTTTAACGTCTTTGTTTTGGAAGTTTTCAACACCACATTTTACAGCATTCATTATTGAAACCTCCTCGCCGTTCTCTAAAAGGAGAAAGGGTTGAAGCCGTGTATGGTCATACAGCTATGTCGCAAGAACTCTATAACTTTGAGCTTCTTCAAATGCTTAGCAGTACTTCCCATCTTCCACATGTTTGCTGCCCAGGGAGAAAATGAACTATAGTGTTGTCTGTGCTCATAGTTCCTGGTATCCCTGGTTGGTACTTATGGAGTCTGACCAACGAGGAAATGGGACACTGTTCTGAAAGCCTACACCTCATCCACACCCCACACTGGGAACATTGAGAAATGACACAGGGGCCCTGGAGGAAGAAGAGATCTTGACCTGCTGGAGAGCCACGATGCAGAGTTGGGAGCCATGATATGGTTTTACTGTCTCCTTCAATAGTGCTCTGCCTCCTGGGGGATGTGAGCATGTGGTAAAGAAGAAGACTGCAGAGACTCCCTCTAGTGCAGGGAACAGGAGATGGAGGAGGGCTGTTAATTCTCTCTCTAACACAGCCTTTCTGAGTGGACTGTCCAGCCGTCACTCAGGAATCTTACTATGTGGTTCTGCTTGAGTCTGCTCTGAAGCATATGGGGAGTTTGTTCCTACCAGTACCAGGAGAGACCCTTCCATGTACAGATTATACCCTGTTCTCTGGGAGGTCTTCATTCGAGTTTCTTCATATGGGATAATAGTCAGACTGCCTCTGAAGCCCGGGCCAGAGGAGCTGTGACGTTTCAGGACAGGATTCATCTCACATCTGCTAATCAGAGTCTCTATATCTCTTTTGTGCCGGCATCTAAGCTAGATGTCTAAGGGACAAATTGCCTAGCCTGGAGGTCTAGAGAACAGAAATGAAAGTCAAGAGTGTTCTTGGTAAATGTGCACGCCAGGAGCGGAGTGATTGCAGACAGATGGATAGCCACAAGAGACCTTGGTCTTAGTGGCAGGTGCTTGCATAGTATGCTCAAGGCCTGGTTTGATCCCTAGTATCTTGAAAAGGAAAGCTAGCCTCTTCCTGCCCTCAGAGTGAAGAAACTAGATGTCACATGTAAGAGGGGTTACCAACAGTTCTGTGGACAGCTCTGCAGAGTCTACATATGCCCAAGAGTGCCATTTCACCCTAAGACTTCATTGATGGGCAGCACACCATCCTGCAACATGACCCTGAAGATGCCAGCTCAAGGAAGCAGAGTGGAGACCCCTCGGTACATCACCGCCAGGAGCAAGCCCTGCTAAGGTTCTGGCTGCTATGATGGGCTCCAGGTCTGGGCTCTTTTCTGGGAGCCCCTGGAATCTATTGCCTCAGAGGGCATACCTGCAATGCCTGTTCCTTGTACCTCAGAAGGTGGCATTTCTGGGTCCATATAGCCAAGCATTATTTTGCAAACAACATGAAAATCCACACACTTCAGTTTTTAAAATCTGTATACAGTAAGAAGTTGTCATCTTTGTTCTATGCAGCCCGATGTTTTAGAGCTGGACCCATGTGTTGGATGGTGTGCTGTGTGCATGCATTTCCTCCTTGGGACTAAACACCACTCCATGCAGATCTCATTTCTGTTCTTTAAAGATGCCTTTTAATAGCTAATCTTCTGTTTTAATATCTTGCTTGCTAAATGTGTTGAGATAATTAGGTGATAGACCTAGACAATTACTCTGTGGGCAGAGAGCAGACAGCTTCTCATATTTATATAAATACACATGGTTTAAATAAAACACCAACTGCTTGTATTCGGGCCCATTTAAACCAGGCAACTTGGGAAGCTGGTGGATTGCACTGGCTGTTTAGGCTCATTTTTTTGTGGTTCATTTGTTTGTTTGCTTTTCCACAGGACTTATTAGGCAATTCGGTCAACAGTTGAAAAACTGGAGTCCTGGATGAACCCACTTGGAAGTCAGGTACAACCTAAGTACAGGTTAATAGACAATGGCTTGCTTGGGGCTGAATGAATGGGACAGAGCTGATTCTCTTTCCCAGAGGAATGTGGCGCCTAGCTGCTCACTACATAATGATGTCAGGTGACCTGGGACAGCAGAAGTTCTGGGTACATAGCCAGAGTGTCAGACTATTATACATGAAGGGTATGTTGGCTTGGAGACACACCCTGGGATATACTTCACAGTGAGCCCACTCTGGTATATTGCCCTGTGAGGCAGTGTTAGATTCGTGTGCCTTATAAATAGGTGAAATTTATCAAAATCAAGTAACTGATTTGAAGTCTTTGCCAAGATGTTGAATGTGGCAGAAACACCTCTAGCCCTGTGGATAGTCCTTTTCTGTGGGTCACTTCAGCTGGCAATGACTTTACTGTTTTATGGTCACAGTTTCACTGTGTTTGTGATCTCTTTCAGCATTTGTGGCATGGATCTAGGACAAGTGATCTCTCCACCTCCTGTCAACCCTTTGCTCTTGTATGTTCAGCTTCTTACCCCACAGGGGTCTAGCCTAGAGAACTTGTCTGCCTGGTTTCTGCCCTCTGAAGTATAACCTGTCTTCAAAGTCCTGTTGTACTAGGTGGGAGATTCTGTGACCACAGACCTCTGCAATATCAAGGGCTCCATGAGCCGCTCACCCAGGAAACACAAGGATGCTTGCTCCTCTAACTCCCAGGGTGGAGTTGCCTGAAGACTAGGCACCAAAACAACCACTACCAATTCCGCCCTGAACACACACACACACACACACACACACACACACAAATACAATACGCACACAAATACTATACACACACACTACATATATACAAATACAATATGTATACATGTACACGCTTATACAGTACGCAACACATACTACACATATATACACACAAATAGATACAAATACATAAAAATACACATAGATATGTCACATGTACACAGACATGCAGACATCACACCTACATCCAAATGCAGATACATACACATAAACAAGCACACACATACATATAAATACACATATGCATACCTACAAATATACATACATACATAAAAACATACATATACAAACACATATACACACAAGTGCATACACATACAAATACACAAACATGATAACACATATACACAGCATCTATCTCTTTATGTCTTCATGTCCTTTGTCAGGGTAGAGTCATGATACACAGTCTCTACTTCAATGTCACCTACCTCATCTTAACTGAAATAATGACAATAATGACACTTGTAATAATCTTACATCCAAACAGTAACAGTCTGAGAAACCGGGAACCCTTGAGGGGGTTCCCTTGAGGGGAAGCATTCAGCTGTTCACACCAGGCTAGGTGTTGCCTGCAAGGTCATGCCCTGCTCTGAGCAGAGCTTCTGCAGGGCTCTCTTCTGAGAACACAGGGCTTCTTGTTTATGTCATTACACGTTCACTCACAGTGTATTCCTTATTTACTTCTCATGTGCTTATGTTTCACTAGTACTTCATTACATTTTCAAGGCCAGGATCCATGACCTTCCGGCCTTCTGCTAGCATCTAATGCTCAATAAATATTTGTAGCTTTGCTTTAACTGCCTTAAAAGCTTTTGCTTGGTGGGTTCAGAATCACATCTTAGTCACTATTTCCAGAGTCACATCATGTTCTCATGGTTAAGAAATGCTTTTGGAATGGACAAAATCCCTTTTTCCTCAATCACACACATGTTAACCAACTTTTAATACTACTTGGGGTATCCTCAAACTTCTCATGCAGAAGGAAATTCCCGTGTAGAAGATGAAAGGCTTGTTCGTGTTGTACTGCTTCTTGGACACATCTCTTAAAGCACCAGCTTTGTCATGTGCAAATGATTTGTAAGGATCCAGTTACAAATCACAACTGCTCTCTTCCTTGTGAGGGGAGGGGAGGGGATGGTATTGTCCACAGCAGGGAAGAATGTGCATGCTGATGTGTCACTCAAGGTAGTCATGACCATCCGGAAGCAGAAACTCTAGCAGCTTCTCCTTCCTTCCAGAAAGGGTAGGTCAGGCTCCATGGACCAGACCATGGGCTGCTGACCTATGACCCCTGACCTGTGTGCCCAGGATCTGGCATCCTGTGGCCAGCAGTCTTCAGGAATGTTTTGATGAATGCTAGGAGAAAGTGGCTCCTAAGGTCTCAAGACTGAAGGAGGCTGTGCTATCATCTGAGGACCTCTTGGGCCACCTCTCCAACCCTGGCTACAGCTGTCTCTTCCTCAGTCACCTTTGGAACTTGTTCTCTGAGAGACATAGATGAGAAATGTTGGGGTGACCCTGAGAGGTTGTTTTTTTCCTCCAAGTCTAAACAGTGACTCTTTAGAACCCTGTCTGTGGTCAAATTCCTGGCTGTCTCTGACTGGCTTCCAGGTCTGCAGTAATGGCTGATATGAAACATCTAGATATTTGTACTTGATTATGAGAGGAAGTTTTTAAGAGGAAAAAAAAAAGTAATTTACAATTCTGGAGAAGCAGGACATACTCTTAAAGGTGACTGTCAGGGCCCTGCTATAGACATTTGTCCTTCAAGTTCATCTTGAGGCCCTAACCTGAAATATCTCAGAATGGGACTATATCTGGAAGCAGTCTAAGATAAAATAAGGCCGTATGGGTAGGCTCTAATATTGTCTAAATGGTGTCTGGATATGAGCAGGAACTCTGGACATAGAGGCAGACATATACAGAGAGCACAGTGGAAAGGCTATGTGACAGTAAAGGTCTTCCCCCGGCAGAGAGTGGCTCAGGGCAGAGTCTCCCTCTAGTGCTGGAAGGAAACACCCAGGACACATACCTGATTAGGTAGGGTCTCCAGGGCTGTGAGCCAGTCATATCTACTGTGTGAGCCTACAAGGATGGCCCTCACTTGTTACTGTGGTCACAGTGATTTCAGTCTCCATAGCTCCCATGGTATCAACTGGGCAGTTTCTTTCTTTCTTTTTTCTTTTTCTTTTTTTTTTAAATTTATTTATTATTATTTTCTTTATTTACCTTTCAAATGCTATCCTGAAAGTTCCCTATACCCCACCCCCGCCCCTGCTCCCCTACCCACCCACTCCCACTACTTGGCCCTGGCCTTCCCCTGTGCTGGGTCATATAAAGTTTACAAGACCAAGGGGCCTCTCTTCCCAATGATTGCCGATTAGGCCATCTTCTGCTACATATGCAGCTAGAGACTCCAGCTCAGGGGGTACTGGTTAGTTCATATTGTTGTTGCACCTACAGGGTTGCAGCCCCCTACAACTCCTTGGGTACTTTCTCTAGCTCCTCCATTGGGGGCCCTGTGTTCTATCCAATAACTGACTGTGAGCTTTCACTTCTGTGTTTGCCAGGCACTGGCATAGCCTCACAAGAGGCTGCTATATCAGGGTCCCTTCAGCAGAATCTTGCTGGCATGTGCATTAGTATCTGGGTTTTGGCTGATGATGGGATGGATTCCCGGATGGGGTAGACTCTGGATAGTCCATCCTTTCATCTTAGCTCTAAATTTTTTCTCTGTACCTATATCCTTTCATGGGTATTTTGTTCCTTATTCTAAGGAGGAATGAAGTATCCACACGATGGTCATCCTTCTTGGTTTTCCTGTGTTTTGCAAAAACTGGGCAGTTTCTGCTGACCTGAATAACTAGAGGGTTCTTTCTTAGAGAAGGCACCCCTCTTGTAGCTGTGGCTCAAGGCCACAGACTGCCTCCTAAAGAGACACTGGAACTGGTACCTGACAGCTGGCCTCATGAGATGGAAGTCTTTCATGACTATGAACATTGGTGACTGTGTGAGCCACAGGCTGTTCTGATTGGCCTGGGAGAGGTGAAAGAATGGAAGTATCTTCTAGCAACTTCCTCTCTCCATCTTTGGATTCTGGATGACATGCATATTGTCTTGGTCTCCAGATGCTGGCCACAGTAGGACTCAGTGTATGATTTGCCCATGAGATTTGCAGAAAGGTGAGAGCCATGTGACTTAGTAGATACTGTTTCATTTTTTTTTCTCTGATAGAGATTGGTCAACTGTACCTGCTTGCTGACCTCTGGGAACCAGGATAGCATGCTCACATGAACTCAAAATGAAGATACCTCCTGACAAGGGATACAGTCAGTGTCCATGCCCTGGCTGAATCCACAGTTCTTGTTTGCACCAGTCACAGTTCTGATGCCTCTAGCCTGACTGAGCACTTGGTTTATGGGAACCTCTGCTGAGTTATGTGTCCACAACATGTCAGTTTCTATGACAAAAATACCCAGGAAAATTCAACTTAAAAGGAAGAAATGTTTGTTTTGGTTCACTGTTTCAGAGGATTCAGTCCATGGTCACGTAATACCATTTCTGGGCTGCGATGAGGCTGAATCTCAGGCATGGTCTAACAGAGCTACTCACATCATGGCATCCAGGAAACAGAGAGAGGAGAAGGTGCCAGGAAAAAAAATACCCCCAAGTTACTCCCCCAACAATCCATTTCCACTTCCTACCTTCTACAGTGCCATCAATCAGGGACCAAGCCTGTGACAAGGTAGGATGGGCAAAAATCCCCGTGTCAGCCTTGTCTCATAACTGGTAGGTGATCCAGTGGTCTGTGTGCATACAGCTCATGGTAATCAGGGATGTGAACAGTAGCCATGTTCCTCTCTGATTCCAGCCTACAAGAATCGTTCTCACTCCTTCTTCCTGGCACTGGCTATAGGACTTGGTCCTGGGCAAGGCAGGGGAGGGCAACCTTGAGCATCCCTTGAATGCCCATATCAGGGTATTGCCTGTTTGGCTCACTCTATGTACTGCTGGTGACCTGACCTCTGAGACATTGTCTGAGTTTGGATCCATATATGTAACTGGTCCTAACTCTCTCATTATTTGAGTTCACAACCACAGTAACATCATTAGGCATCTGGAGACCCTTCCCCTAGATCTCAGGAATATTTGTTTTCTGGCCCTTCAAGGTCAGAGACTGATAAAGGCTGTGTTTTGTAAGAAGAGACTTATATGAGGCCCAATCAATCTCAGGAAGGTTGGTATAAGTGTTTCGAATCCTTCATATGAGATTTAGCAGCAGGAGGAGGCCTGGGTTCCTGGAGAAGATGTTAGGTACTGGGGAGGGCCTCTCATGTTTATAGAGTTCATGTTCATGCAGCTTTGCTCACATCTGCCATTGGCCTCCATGTGCAAGATTGGCCTTGGGCTCTGGGTTGTATTGTCTGTGAGTCAGAACCACTGAACTGGACAGCTCGGACCACAGCCAGTCCAGCTTGGCTACCACCTCTATGTGGCCTCTAGAAGCCTCAGGAACCTTTGGTGGGGAGCAGACAATGGGGTGTGGAGAGGAAGGCGGTTAACATAACAAAGGCCCCCAGTACAAAGTCCCTCTGCCCCTGTGAGTTTGGGACTGACAGATGCTCTTAGCTCTGGCCCTCTCTAACACCGCCTCTGACAGCCCTTGACAGAATTCTCAGCCTTAGAGCAAGGTCCTTCTCTGTCTGCATGAGTGCACTTGGAGCAGATGCTAGAAAATGGAAGTCAAATGCATCCTTTTTGTTACTGCATTTCCTTTTCTGTGAGTAACATGTGTGACGTCGTAAGGGGTTTATAACTGCAGGAAAAGTGTTAATTGTGATGGAGTCTGATGATAAGCTAAAGCTCAAACTCCACTCAGAGCCTGCTGCAACTTTGTTTCAGAAAATTAAGAATTAGGGAACAGGAAATGACACAGTATACACATGTGTGGGCACATAGGCACACAGTTACACATTTATGAAGACAGATGTGCAAATGGATGCATAACATAAACAGATTCACAAGCGCTACACTCATCATTTGCATATCCACATGCATACCCACATGTGCACACACATTTGCATGGACAGATGTATGCACATGGTACTGTAACGTGATGTTTACACCACACACATCAGCCTTCATAATGACAGTGGCAAAGTCTTTTTAGGATATGCATTTGACAGAAATGGACACTGAGATCCAAGCTCAGGCCTCCAAGGGGCTCAGCCATGGAGAAGTGGAGGTTAGATCTACATTCACCTTGCTCCACTGATCTTCCTTTAGAAGTACCCGTGTCTAGAGTCAGGTAGCTTCCATTATCTGAGCTCCATAGAAATACCTGTGTGCCCTTTCTAGGGACAGATAAATAAGCTGTGACTTGGATTCAAATGGAAACATGATGCCACAGGTAAAAAGAATATAAATTGACATGTATAAGTCTCAACATCATAGATCAGACAGGAAGATGAAGGAGTGCACTAGCATTTATGAGGGTAGACCATTGCTCCTGCATAAGTCTACACACACAGACTGAGGAGAGCTTTGGGCTATCTTCCTTCTAGGCCCAAATAAAGGGGTTAGAGGTCTGTTAAGTACCCAAGCCCACAAAACTGGAACTGGAAAGAGTACAATGTTGTTGTCTCCCAAGCTGTGTTTATTAAACAGCAGGTAGCCGTGAGCCCATCAGAAATGTATAGGCATACATAGAATAACTGTGTTATCTTTAAAAGGTCAGGTGAGTGCTTATTATCCCGTGCTTATAAGGCCAGAGACGAGTGTAGAACATTGGAAAACACCATCCACACGGTCAAAGCATTCGGGTTTACCTTCGTGATTTGATGTATGGTTGCATGAGTGTTCCTATGCAGCAAGGGATTTCTTCCTAGGAGTTCCCTGCAGGCAGCCACAGCCACGTAGCTGACCATGTGATGGGCTTTCTTTTCATAGCTTGGTCCTTTACATGACAATCTGTAATATCATGTATAAACCTATGACATTCAGTCTTTGCAGGGTGGTTTTTGCAGGCTCTGGGCTATAGATCAGTATGTGGCCCTTGAAGTATGGATGAAACTACAGTTTCTAAGCTGCTGGTCTCATATGCTGTAGCCTTCCTTGTTTAACTTAGGAAAGCTATCAACTTCAAGACTTTTCTTAACTTTTAAAGGGAAGTACAAATATAGGACATAAAGACTTAATTTTTAGCTGCCTGGAAGAATAGCTCCCAGCCCTGAAGATCAAAGGAATAAAGAGTGAACACACCCTTATCCATCCATCTACTCTTCTATCCATTAACCTGTCTAGCCAACCAATCACATGCTCATTCATTCTTCCATCTATCTGCCTATCACCTCCTTCTCAATTGACTTGCTGATCCATGTATCCTCCCTTCATCCATCTCTCCACCCACCTATCCATAAAATGTATCCATTTACATATCCACTTAACCATGCATGGGTCCAATCATCTGTTACCACCCATCCTACAATGTCTGACTGAGAATGGATTAGGGATTGTCTTAGTCAGGGTTTCTATTCCTGGACAAACATCATGACCAAGAAGCAAGTTGGGGAGGAAAGGGTTTATTCAGGTTATATTTCCATACTGCTGTTCATCACCAAAGGATGCAGGACTGGAACTCAAGCAGGTCAGAAAGCAGGAGCTGATGCAGAAGCCATGGAGGGATGTTCTTTACTGGCTTGCCTCCCCTGACTTGCTCAGCCTGCTCTCTTATGGAACCCAAGACTACCAACCCAGAGATGGTCCCACCCACAAGGGGTCCTTCCCCCTTGATCACTAATTGAGAAAATTCCCCCCCTCCCCAAGCTGGATCTCATAGAGGCATTTCCCCAACTGAAGCTCCTTTCTCTGTGATAACTCCAGCTGTGTCAAGTTGACACAAAACCAGCCAGTACAGGGGTACATATTGGGCTAGCTACTTGGGACAGACATGGGTCCTCCTTTTGAGACTATTTAACCCGAAGGGCTTATAAGACCAGAACCTGGTTTTTTTCTCCCGTCCTAATTATAAAGAAGGAGAGGCCAGCAGGAGTCAGATGATTCATTTAGCGTTACCAGAGTACTGGTGACAAAGCCAAGTGTTCCAAAACTTTCTCCACAGCTCTTCCCTCAGCACATGTCATCCTCCATCTGTATTCCATGTGGGATCAGATGAGGATTCATAAAAGTTTATGAGGTGAAGACTAATGGACTCCTCAACACTTCTCAAGCATTTGCTTTATGCCCCTGTGCTCTAGGTTCGCTTCCCACGCTTTAATTTACCCACAATCAATCAAAGTGCAACACTATTAAATAAAATTACAGAGATTAACTTATTGGTATTATAAATTGTGGGTGTTCAGAAAAGTGTGATGGAATCTTGCACTACCCAACACTGTCCCACTCGAAATGTGGCCACGCTCTTTATCCAGAGTACTCAGGCCATATATGCTACCTCCTCATTAGTTACCTAGCAACCATATCAGTTATCAGATCAACTGCTTCTATATCCAAGGCTTGTATTGAAGCTACCACCGTTGCACTTAACTGTGATCACAAACCATGGGGGTCACAATGCTAGTGATCTAGGTGGGTCAAAGAGAAGCCAAATGCTTCCTTTAAATGAAGTGGAGAAAGTTTTCGATTTAAGAAAGAAGACTGTTTGCTGGCTGAGGTAAGAGTATGGAATAATAATAAAATAATAAAAATAATAATAATAAAAGGACAGGACCTTTTGTGCATAAAACTGTGATGAAACAAAAAGAACTTTCGGTTCATTAGGACAATATACTTCTAACAAAAAGAGTCCTGGCTACAGTGTACACTGTGTGCTTGGTTCCAACAGAGAAGACAGGACATGATAGGCTAGCGAACATTCTTGGAAACTCTCAGTCTTGGAACACATACTCCCCTGGGGGTCCCTCTCATTTGCTAGATCTTAGAAAAAGTTTAAGAAACTAAAACTTTAATTTTCCCCACGATGTCAAGGTGGTTTTACTTATTATTTTGAGACATGGTATTATGTTGTCTAAACTGGTCTTGAACTTACTCTGTGGACAATGAGAACTCCCGTCCTGTATACCTTTACCTCCACAGTGCTGAGATCACAAGCATGAGTGAGCATACCAGTTTACATGGTGGTAAATTTCAAATCTAAGGCTCTGTACTTGCTAGACAAACACTACCAATGGAGCTACCTCTCCACCTCACCTCAAAGACGGTTTTTATTTGAGATATCAAGCTTTCCATACAAATGTTTCTTGGTGCTTCTACCCATGAGGAGGCCCATGCACATGACTCTCCTTGCTGGGCCTCCCAGCATGGCTTGTGACACCCAGGGTGTGTTCAGAGAGCTTGGAAATCCAAGTGGGAGGGCAGGGGCTCTGGGTTTACAGACTGAAACCCCTGCCTTGACCTTTTTCATCAAGTAGATCCCTTGTGGCCTCTTAGATCAATGGGAGTTGTGCTGTTGACACCCAAAAGTAAAGCAAGACACAGATGTGGGTAGCTCTTCTCAGAAGGGGTCCTAGAGAGAAGAGACTTGCAGGAGTTGGCAACCATTCACACCCTGTCCTAGGACCTTCTTGTGGTGGCTGAATTTTAAGTATCTGAAAAGGGGTGGGTGTGGCCTGTACATAGCTCTCAGGAAGTCTTGGAGCAAGCTGTGGCAAGAGGAAAAGCAAGTGAATTTACAGGCCTTAAATGGGAACTCAGGACACCACTGACATCTTCTGCTTGCCAGCTTCTATGTTTACAGCAGATGAAAAATGCACAGAGACCACTTGGATGACCTTGCTCAAGGTCCTGCATCCTCATTCTGTTGTGATGTGGATGGAGAATTTCCATTCAGGCTCCAGTATTAGAAAATAAGTCGTAGCTAACTCCTTTTCAGCCAAAGTCTTAATTCTGGAACTCAGGTGACTCCAAACACAGATATTCACAGAGCCTTCCCATTTGTCTGTTTTTCCATCTCCTCTTCACATCTTCCCCCCACCCCTCTCTTATCCTTTAAGTCCTGGTAAATTCCTGGCAACTCACCGAGGATTAAGACACCCTAATTTCAGGAGCCTATGGAGTTCAGAAGAGATGTGTAAGTGTGACCCCTAGTGGCTGCAGGGGAGGCAGCGGTGCAGGTGCAGGAACCACCCAGAGGCTGAGATCCTGCAGGGCTTGTGCAGGAAGGAAGAGCCTGCTCATGGCCTCACAGTGGACCTTCCCTGCAGTGTGCTTTGCATGATTCTGTCTGCTCTGCTATTTGCTAAATGACCTGCTAACATTCTTTTGGACCACACTCAGGATAGACAATCTCTCTGAAAATCCCTATCGTCCACTTTCACCCATGCCAGTCCTTCCTTCATGCCTGTCTGTATAGGACGACTGATTTGGGAGCCTCAGAAAGTCCTCTCTACTCCCAACTACCATGAGAAAATGCCTGTTATTTCTGAGGTAACTTTTTATGTGGATTTGGGTGAAGCCAGTGGCTGAAGACAAATGTAGCCTTTTGTTGGGGTTCAGTTCTCAAAGTCCAGAGGACAAATACACATTGGAGATCCCAAGGCGAGCTATTCACAGAGATGGGTGTGGTGTGGTTTTAGTTAAATCCTGGAATGTTTGAGTTTGTCACAAATCAGTCCTCTCATGGGCAAATGTGGATATTAGCACCCGTTTGGCCTCAGTTGTTGAAAAGCTCCCCTTGTAGGCAAAGAACACAAATAGACATTTTTTTCTAGAAGGGATCCACAATGCCTGGCAGGTAAGCCCAAAGGAGTGAGCATCAGTTTCAGCCATAGACTCCTTTAGATGACCAGTCATGCGAGACAGTCAAGGATAGGGTAGAGGGATGGATGCTCTGAGGTAGCATGGACTTCCTCCCACCTCTGGGAGTTTTCTGGGAAGGAAGATAAAGGACAGCTGTCTGGGGCTAGTGACAAAGTGCCATGGAGGGATTGTGTCCTGGATGGGTGCTGGGAGCCAATGAAGACTAAAAAGAGTAGAGGATAGACTGAAGGTGCCAGAGATACCCAAGAAGGTGAACTTTGAGAAGAATGTCCTTTGCCTTGGTGGACCTTGGTAGCCCTCACCCAACGCTGAACATGCTACAGGGCATGATGCTTTGGTGGTTAAAAAATCTCAGGTCTGTATATCCTGAGCTTGGCTTTTCTCATGGCTCCTCAGGTCTCCTCTCAGTATATCTACCCTTCATCCACAGAGGGACAAATGCCTCTGGACCCAACATCAGAGTCAGCAACTCAGTGGACAGTAGTTCCAGGTGGGCTGGAAAGAGACCTTGGCTCCAGAGGCCAGGAGCACATGTTACAAAGGTTGATGGGAGAACTTTCTGGTTCTCCATCCAACCTTCCTCAGCTTCAAAGAGCTGTGAGAGGAGATTCAGTAGAGAAGCCCACATCTGACTCTAGAAACTACATCCTCAAACACTTCTCCAAAACAGCCCAGATGTCCCATGGTTGGCTCCATCTGGCTCAGGGGTGAGGAGAGCACCCATCCCATGGTTAGCTCCACTTGGACAGGGATGGGGAGACCAGTGGAAAAAAACATGGAATAGTAAGTTAGGAAAGGATTTTTGCAATATGTACTTATATCCACAGCCTGACCTCTATCAAAGTTACAGTGACCTATGAAACTTGGTCAATGTCACTAGAGGACAAATGTGACAGATGAGGCTGCCGCCTGTGGTTCTGAGATTGATGTCCTAGCATCTTATACTGGGATCTTAGCCAGGGCTCAAGCAAGTCAATCCTCCTAGGAATTTGTCAGTAAGTTAAGAGAGGTCAGGTCCTGGCCCCCAATTGTTATTCTCAGGGGCTTGTGGTCCAGGGAGACTTAAATGCAGGGGATGTTTGTAGTGATGTGTCTGTTCATGGCAGAAGGGCTATGACTCCTGCTGGGACCACAAGGATCAGTGTGGTTTCTGTGCAGACATGTTTCCTAGATGGGTATTTGTTTATATGTTTCTTTTCAATGCCTGTTGACAGGAGAAAGCATAGCCTCAAGCAAATATCATCAGCTCACACATATGCCCTATACATAGGTACTTATGCACACATGCACACATGTGTCCTATACATGGGCACTCATGAACACATGCACACATGTGTCCTATACATGGGCACTCATGCACAAATGCACACATGTGTCCTATATGCAGGCACTCATGCACACATGCACACATATGCCCTACACACGGGCACTCATGTACATATGCACACACGTGTCTTACACATGGGCACTCATGCACACATGCACACATGTGCCCTACACACGGGCACTCATGCACACATGTGTCCTACACACGGGCACTTATGCACTCATGAGCATATGCACACAGGGCTACATCCAGCAGCCACCATCTTTCCTCTTCAAAATCATACATATTTCATAAAGCTTCATGCAGAGTGTCTTCTGATTTATGGTAATTGTCAACAAAAGCAAAAACATGGACAATTTTAACCCTGCAATAGCTAGGTGTTAGCTGGCATGAAATTACACTGTTGTTTTTCTTTTCCTTTACAGTGGGGAGGAGGCTCCAAAAGACTCCATCAGATGAACCTCTGGGAGCTCGCATGCAGAGAGGGTATTGTCACCCTAATTGTGGTTCAGTGTATGCACCAGGGCTGGATCCATACAGGATATCATCTGGGCAGCCCATGGGCTAAGGCTGGAGGACTTTGACTAAAACTGATTTCCATATCAAACCCAATTTAGATGAAACGTCTTGGTTGAAAAAAAAATAACAGTGCATCAATAGCCCCTTGATTAGATTTTCATCTCTCAAGCAGACAAATATGAATATTTATTACCATGAATGCAGATTTTTCTCTTTCTATTGCTCTGATCTTGAATATTATCCATTACTAATTTTTATGAAAATTTGGGCAACATAATGTTTTCACATAAACTGACAGTTCTTGAGATAACCCCTGGTATTGTCTGGTTGAAAGTGACAGCTTCCGCTCATTCATGTGTTAACGAGGGATTAAATATTGTTTTTCACTCCCATAATCTAAGATGGACTGGAAATTAAAAATTGAACATTGTATATTAGCAGGGCTTTGAGGACCAGAATTTGTTTGCATTCACTTAGGGAAGATCTGGAAATTAGCAGCTTAATAATCAGCTCCTCTTATGTTACTGCAGAAGGTGGCCTCATAAAACACTGCTGACATTTTTCAAATAAATTCATTACTCTACCTGCAACACCCAAATGAAAAGCCCTCCAATAACCCACAAGGAACAGACAACCATTGCTCCAAAAAGCAAAATCTCAACACAATTCTTAGTGCCTTCATGTCTCTACCAGGGCAAGCTGACTGCTCCAGATGTGGGAGGCAGGGATACTGTCACATGTCTCCACAACAAGTTGTCCAAGGAGGGACCTATTCACGTAGTCCCACCTGTCCCTGCTCCTGGAAGGTACTCTTTATAGCAATGTAGTCACTAGAAGCCACACCTCACCTGGTAGCATTGTGATATAGCTTTTCTCTTACTGCTATCAATTCATGGCCATAAAGTAGTAGATAAAGGACAGTACTAGGGCACAAGTGACCGTGGTCAGTGTGATGACTGAATTATGTTCCTCCAAAACCTGACTGTGAGTCTCTGACCTGACGGCATCTTAGAGTGTAGCTGTATTTTGTAGAGAAGGTCTTCTAGAGGGCATTATGGTAAAATGTGGTGGGCTCTTATAAGAAGGGATTAGGACTCTTATAAAGTGATTACCATTAGAGGACATGGGGACAGTGTCATCTATGAGCAAGGAGAGAGGCCTCAGGGAACTTATAGGAAGCTCTGTACCTCAATATTAGACTTCAGCCTCTAGACTTAGGCAAGGGTGAGTATCTGCTGCTTAGGCCACCTTCTGTATACAAGGCTGAAACTGTCACCACTCATACCTGTCTTTGGTAAGAATGGTGAGAAAGATACTAAAATACTTTACTCACAGACTTCTGATAGGTTCAAGTAAATCACAGGAAAACATAATTTCAATTAAATAACATTTTGAAATGTTATCAGCTTATAAAGAATAGGGATTTATTTTGGCATCTTCAAATAGAATTTCTGTTGTTTCTCCTCTGCTCCCTTATTTCTCCCCCTCCCTCTTCTCTCCCCTTCCCCTTCTTATAACTTTCTTTATACTTCATCTTATTTTTTTCATATGTACTCTGACGGTGGACCTTTAAAATGTTTAGGGTCAATGGGACATATGGTTAGGTCTGTAACTGGTATATGTTTGTTAGAGAATGACATGTTGGAGAAATGAGACCCAACTTGAGTTTAGAGCCACTTAAGAAACTTAAGCATACCACATTCACATGGGATAAAGGTTCAACTGTAGGCCAACCAGCCACTGACACTGTCATCTCTAGACAGGACTGGGGCATCTCTGACTCCTGCATAGTATGGTTGATTAATATCTTTTAAAAAATATGCTCCAACCCTAGTACCTAAACTTGTGTGGAAGCAGGACTTTGGCAGGTGTAATCACATTACAATAAAGTCATATAGGGTAGGCTATAGCCTAAATCCAACACAGAGTTTTCTTAATACGAAAGGACACATATACACAGATACCCACATAGCAATGTAGGGAGGCAGAGCTTGGGAATATGCATCTACAAGCTAAGGAGTGCTATATTAATTACTTTTCTCATAGCTTTTACAAAATACCCAATGTAAACAACATAAAGAGGGAGGAGCTTCTTTAGGCTCATGGTTTCTAGGAGGTCAGGTCATGGTCACAGGCTCCCTGGAGTAAGACTGACCATCAAAGGCTGCTCTTCACTTAATGAATTACAGGAAAGAGCCAGTTACCCCTATTTCTTCCTTCCAGGACCTACCTTCCACAGTTCCAGCTCTTCTCAATACTCCATTCAGATTTGACTTTATCAGTAGATTGATCAGTCATCCATTGATTAGGTCACAGCCCTCATAATCTAAGCCCCTCTGGAAATACCCTCAAGACCATGCTGAGAGATGCACCTTACAAATCCCTTAGGAGTCTCTCAGTTTAGTCAATGTGGATATCAAAGTTAACCATTACAAGGGGGATCATTAGAGTGAAATTACACAAAGTGGGTTCTCCCTGAAGATGTCAGAAGAAGATGGGCCCCTCTACACTGAAATTCTAGTTTCTAAAACTGTGGGAGTAGCTTTCTGCTGAGCGAATCCACCTAGATTGTGGTATTCTGCTTAGCATCTCTGACCCTGATACTCAGAAAACAGTACTGTGTTTCTGGGAGACAGGTCAGGTTGACCTTCAGTTGTAGGAGACCCTGGAAATGGGCTAGCAGAGCCATGACCGAGCAGAATGGGGCAGGAGAGCCATTTGCAGGAACCCATGGAATATCAAGTTTTACTAATAAGTTCTTATCTTCTGTAATTAAGAGGGTAGAGTCTGCTGGAATGAGAGTCCAGGAGGCTGACATGAGTGGCCACACTGGGCCCCTAGGTGTCCCTGTAAAAGCAGTGTAGAAGGACAGGTCCTGCTGTAGTGTGAGGCTTCCTTGCCTTTATTTTCTAATCACAGAGGCAAGCCAGGACTTTTTCTATGCCATGGAGACTGTGTTCCGCTTGCTAGGCCACACCAGCTAGGTGAGGACTGATGTGCGTTTATGGTTACTGAAGTGTCTGGCTTTGCTAGGGGCAGAAGTAACAATGACATGCTCTATCAAGGTCCTGGATGACATCTGTGTTCAGTGGCCTTTCAACCTGCTGACAAGGAACATAAGTATAGCAGTTGCAGTGGAGTGTTTAGGTAGGCACACACCTATCTGTTGGAGAGCACTTGCCAGTTTACAGGTGGACCTTCAAGCGGGCATACTCCCATACCTTATAGGGCAAGATGGCCTCTTTACCAGAGTGCAGTGGGTAGGTGATATGAGCAGGTTGTGACTGGGTGATTCAGGTCAGCTTGTGTTCCTTTGGCTTCCCAGGTAGAAGCACCACAGGAGGCGTTCAGCACAGACTGAGTGCTTGCCTTCTCTCCAGACCTCAGCTTGTTAAATGAAAATCACCTTCTGCTCCCAAGCTCATAGGCTCCATGGTCTCACAGGAGCCAGGAGCCATCCTGCCCATGAAGACACAAGCCAGGGTGGTCCCTCTGCTTCTCAAGGTGAGAAAGGCAAAAGTTGTCGCCCCTGGGCCCAGTAGCCAGTAAGTCACGTCACTGCAGTTGAAATATACATTATGCAATTTAAAAAAAAAACATATGAAAATGTTAGGAGAGAGGGAGGAGCGGGTAGCCACCGTCTGATGCAACTTACTTCATTTTATGTTACTATTTACCTTGATGTTGAATAAAAATTGAATTTGTTACTATGGCAACTGCTACATCATATAGTTGCTCTCTGCCTCTGAATCACAGGGGAGCATGAAAGGGCCATGTGAGCTTGGTGCTCTCTGTGGTGGTTCAGGAGAGAAAGGTATTCACTGTAAGTTCATATTTGTGCAGTGGGACAAATGTTGGTGTGGTTTTCTTTACCGTGCAGAGCAGTGGAGGCTGGAGGTGAAGAGCTGTTAGCCTCAGGTTTGTGAAGTCAGAGCTGAATATCTGTTCCCTGAGCCCAGGAATGGACAGGCTGCTGGGAACCTCAAGCTCTGTCTTGTCTGCTTACCACTCATGAGGGCTGTGGAGGAGCCGAACACGGAAAAGTGAAATGGGGGCCCAGATATTTAATGCAATTTCATGCAGATTTTCCTTTTCAAACACAAATTAGGAGTCCTGACAAGTCAACAGTCTTTTCTCAGGCCTGTGCACTTTTGCATTTAAGAGAAAAAAAAATCTGCTTCCTTTGTCAAGAAATGCAGATTAGAATAAAACGAGGTGAATGTGCATGGAATGCCAATGAGGGTCCTGCAGAAGAGAAACAAGAGCACCCTATTCCCTACCCCAAGGGCAGCACTGGCTCCTTCCCTGTGTCCACTGGGAACCCCCAGTTGGGGAGCAGAAGGGGCTTCTGGTGTCCTGGGGAATGCCTGTGGAACCGGTGGCTTCCCCAGGCTCTGGAGGACCTGTGACTCCTAGGGCATAGCCCTCGACACTGTGATCATAGCAAGCTTGTTCTCAGACGATCCATGGGCTAACTGGGGTGGAGGTGAGGGGGTGTGCACACATTCTCACTTCTCTGCCGGGCCTCCTGGCATATGTGATCAGACATGGCTACAAGAACATCTGGAACCCAGACCCCACATCTGTATTTGCCTCTCCCCTCACACCTCATCCCCTCCTTATACACGCTTGGGCACACTCTGGTGTGTCTGTCAGTTCTTCTGAATACCTACAGGCGGACTGAGCTACCCATGGTAGAGAAGAGAGCTTAGTGACGATGGCCACCCAAGGAAAAGCAGCAATTCTAATGCCCAGAAATGGCACTTGCAAGTTTGGCTTACAGAGTCAAAACAAAATGAACCAAAGGAGCAAGAAGGGCACGGTGGACCCGTTACCACAGTAGCATCGCTGACAGCAGCACCACAGGACATTGCTGAGTCACTGTCACTCAGCCACACCACATTTTATCTGGGAACCACAGCACACACTTCCCAGGGACCATTACTCGAATAGCCACAGCATGCAAGGAGTCAAGAAGACTAGGTGAAGGTTATGGGCACTAGATTGGAGCCTGGAACTCAGGAAGGCTGGACCACTGTCTCATACATACCCAAGACCCCAGGCTTGCAGAATCCCCTCCTTCTATTTACAGGTTCACTGACAATGCTGATCTCCTCCATGCAACCAGCTGTGTGAAGGGTTTTCCTGAGCTCCTCCCACATCAGGATGCAAGAGCACCCACTTTACCAGAGTCCTGCCTCTGCCAACGACCCCCAGTGCTTCTCCTCTCTGACATTTATCTAGGTGCAGCCTTCACTGAAGGTCAGGGGTGGTTTTCATCTCATATTGTGCTCTGCCCAGGAACAACACACCCTGTGTGGTGGACACAGATACATGATGACTAAGGACACCAGTGTCACAGTATATCAGAGTCAGTGGGGACCCAGCTGACTTCTCCACCTCCAGGGCTGCCTGCTCACATTGGTGTGGATATGTTGTCACTTACTACAGTTGTATGCCATCTATATGTAGATGGTACAGCATGATACTAATGACTCAGATCTGCTCATACACGCCACATAGTAAAAAATCTCCTGTTTTTACTGATGCCCTACAATTATATACATGGATCAAGGAGGGAGCCTGCTAGGTGAGGATTATGTAGGGATTCTCTAATCCAGTTTGCAGCATCTTGAATCTAATGATTTCAAACGAATAGGCCAAAAGATACTGAAGAACAAACTTAGAACCTCCAACCTCACCACAGGATGCCTGCCTGGTCTGTGAGCAGCAAAGCGTCTGCACATGTATAGATGGCTGGGTTTTTTTTCCTTTTAATTATTTTACTAGATATTTTCTTCATTTACATTTCAAATGCTATCCCCAATGTCCCCTATA
>NC_034596.1:110563071-110582150 GCF_900095145.1 Mus pahari | reverse complement strand
TTCCTCCAGTTTTATATTTTAAGTCTCCCCGTCCTTTCTTTCAACACTTTATTCTTTTTTTTTAATTTTTTTTAAACAAGGCTAAGCATACATATATTTTAAATATTTATTTATTTATTTATTATATGTAAGTACACTGTAGCTGTCTTCAGACACTCCAGAAGAGGGAGTCAGATTTTGTTACGGATGGTTGTGGTTGCTGGGATTTGAACTCGGGATCTGTAGGAAGAGCAGTCGGTGCTCTTAACCGCTGAACCATCTCACCAGCCCCCCAACTCTTTATTCTTTATTAAAGCCTTTTATTCCTTTCATTTCTCTGCTTGGTGAGTGGACTCCTTATATAAATGCTGCAAGTCCAAACTCCAAATCAAAAGATCAGGCTTTTTGTTTTTGGCACAGAGGGCCCCAATGCACAATGGCTCTTCCATTTGGTTTGGCCCAAATATTATTTCAGGACCCAAGCTCCTCTTAGCCATCTAAAGGCACTGGGCTGGACATGTTTGTTTACTTACTCGTTTATTATATGTGTGAGTGTACATGCATGGACACATGCCACGATACATATATGGAGGTTTGAGGACAGCCTGTGGGAGACAGCTGTCTATCCCACCATGTAGGACCCAGGGACTAAATTCAGATCATCAAGTTTGACAGCAACTGGCTTTATCCACTGAGCCTTCACGATAGCCCTGGGCTGGGATTTTGATGAAAGAGGCTTAAAGCTACAACCCTTCCATCAACAGAGTATGGTAAGGTGGGATTCAGAGAAAATGAGGCTGCTTCCCCATATCCCTTCCTCACACCTCGTGCTTTTCATTTGCAACCATGGATCCCCACACAGGGTCTCAGCCAGGGTGTACTTTAGGAGAGCCACAGTAGTTTGTGGGGCAGAAGCACCAGCTCATGGGCTTCTAATAGACATAGAAGATGGACATATTTGTAGGCATACAGTCCCTTCCTTTGAAAAAAATTTTTCCTTAAGCTCTGAGTAGCAGAAGCATAAGAAGCACAGGGCTGGTTAGAGGGGTTTGCATGTCTGTGAAGAACAGTTATTGAGCTTGCACAGGCAAACCTCCTCGACCCTTAGAAGAAGTCTGGAAACTTTTGGGGGAGGTTCCTGAGAACCCACATCTGGTCTCAGCCACTCCACTGGGTGGGAAGCCTCTCTCCAGCAGGGGGAGTTCAGTTCCAGCAGAGTAGCTCTTGCCCCTCTACAAGCACTGCTCTTGAACTCCTGCTGTGGTCTTTAAAGCCACCATGTTGATGCTGGGCCAGATAGTCGGTTCTGTCTGCCTTAAAGGTTGGACAGATAAGCTTCAAGGCTGTTTATGGCTAGCATCAGAACTAGAAGCAGCCCCACTCCATAATGAGGGGGACCCATGCCTGGTGAAAAGTTTTCTAGGCTGGTTTCTCAGCACATTCTGAGCTTCTCTTCAGGGCACTTATAATTGTCCTCTGGAGGAAACACAGCTTCATTAATGTGACTAAAATGTGAAAAGTTTTCAAGGTGTCAGAAATTAGATTTTGAAATACATCAAAATACCACCCATCTATTCGGGATGCATGTGTGCACCACAATCTCCTCATTTCCTGTAAATTTTGTTTTGAGATATTTCTATTTGGCTTAAAAGGTTTTAATTCTGCTATCTGTCATCACACGTGTGAATTACAAGTGCCTGGAGCAGATCTGTAAATGCTGCTAGATTTCTAGCAGTCACACTCTGCTTTACATTCCAGAGTCGGGAATCAGAAGAATTCGAAATCTGCTTTATAAAAAAAAAAAGAAGAAGAAGAAGAAAGAAAGAAAAAAAAAAAAGAAAAGAAAAAAATTCATCAAGACCAGGCAGGCTTACTAGATGAGAGAGTTAAAATTAAGAAAAAGATATGATTAGGTTTCTAAAAATTTTCTCAGCTTGAACCCTTTCCCCCCATTTTGCTACTGTAAATGTTCTCTGCCTGTCAGAGCAGCTTCCAGCCTAGAACTGGCAAGGGATATGCCAAGGAAACATGTGGAGAGCTGGGCTCAAGGCCACGGCAGTGATACCAGCCAACACTAAAGGTTCAAGAGGCAACGGCTTTCAAAGTGGCTGCTGGTTGAGGCAAGGGATTATAAAATAGATATTTGGAATAAGGGGCTATCTCCAAGAAGCACCATGGCAGCATGCTGAGCTCCTCTGAGGGCTGCTGGCTTGAATCTCAGGAGCAAAGGTGACTAGCATGGCAAAAAGGTGAGGCTGAGGTTAATGAGGAGTCTCCTCCTGCAAACACTGTCCAGACATTTTATATCTGCTATCTCAGAAAACCTGCACAAGCTCTTCCAAGGTAGACCGACCTATGCTACAGTAGAGGATACCAGAGCCATGAGGTAGACTGAGATAGGCACTAACTACCTGTGTGGCAGCATAGAACATGGAGTCACAAGGTAAGAAGAAATACTACGCTAAAGCCATCACTGCAGAATGGAAGCAGATACTTAGGATGGTGAACACGCAGGTAACCAGAGAGAAAGCCTGGATTCCTTGGTAGAAGGAAAGTGCTGGAGGCCAGAGCCTGTAAGGTGGGTCATTAGGAGGATGAGAACACAGCTTTCCAACCTCTCCACTCCAGAATGAGCAACTGCGTTCTGAACAGGCCACTGCAGAGCCGATCCTCAGGCTCAGGGTGAGGTATGAGACTGTGGGTCTTCTGAAAGAAGCCAAGAAAATCTTGGAAGGTGCTTGAGAACCAGGCCTATCTTAAGCAATGGGGTTGGCCCACTCTACATACTGACTGCCCTGGAGCAGCCAGAGGCCACACTGCAATAAGGGATGGGGTATTCAGCAACCAAGCACATGAATCACACTGTGGCCTCCCATGTGAAGTGAGGTCTTATCATGCACCTGCTTCCTGTTCCTGAGTGGCTTACACACTCAACCCACAGTGTCTACATTTCCTGAAACTGGGCCATACCAATGAGTGCTGCCTGGATGTGGGTTGCTCTCAATGACTGGGTGCCACCCTTTATCTCCACAAAAGAAACCTAACTGGAAATAGCCCCCAGCACATAAACTTGTCCTCAGCTCAAGGCAGGCAGTAACATCTAAGTGCCCACTGTCCGGTCTCCACACCACACTGTTCTCCCTGACATGCCCACTGCCCCTCATTTAGATATAGGAGGTTCTGGAAGCCCCAAGACATTTGGCTTCTTTCTTCCTTCCACTTCACTGGCTGTTAAAGAAACAGTAAATAATCAGAGTGTCTTCAGCTGTCACCTGCTCTGCTAATCCGGCAAGCCTCAAGAACACACAGAGAAGAGTGACATTTGTCAGGCTCTTAGAATGTCCTTTGAGAAGTTTCTATCAGTTATAGACTCTCACACTCTGCTGTCAATAACGAAGATGCCCCAGGCACTCAAGCCCTCTTAAGAGCTACCCGGAAGTCCAGGTCTCTGAGAACAGCCACCAATTAAACAGCTCCTGGCTCCAGGAGCCAAAGACCTGGTTGCAGAATTAGAGCCTCTGCAAAGCAGCTTCAAGTCTCTAAGTGGTTCCGTAAGGACAAGCCAATGTATATAGCAGGGAACACTTACAAACAAGCACTCCTTAATACTTAATTAACTTTAATGGCAAGTGCTGTGAAATCTGAATTTCAGACACAAGAGCACAGATTGGCGTTGGTCCACGCTGACTTATGAGTGGCTACATGCAGCTCCCAGGAGGAACCTCAGTCACTGTTACATGTGCACTTCATTACACTGTCACTTGGCCAAGAGAGCAGCCACCAGCAGGCACAAAGAAGATATAGTGTCTGGTAGCAGCGAGGCAATGGCTGGACACCAAAGAGTCTGACAGCATCAAGTCACTTTAAGGACAGATTCATAGCTCTGCGCCTTTGTTTAAACACACATGTCTAAATAACAGACACCGAATTCCCAAGGAAAGAGTAATTTCCAGGAACTTACTCATTTTCAATAATTTAAGTATTATACATCATCATCTTTCCTGGAGTTTCCTGTTTGGTTTGTGATAGATTTTTCTTGGGGAGATACAAAGCTATGATTTCAAAGGCATAACATAAGTAGTCACATTTGCCTACACCGTTAGGCAGCATCTATAAACACTGGGAGGACCGATCTCCTACCAGCTGAGCCAACAAGTCGCTACTTGGATTAGCCACACAATGAGCCAAACCGATGACCCTGGATTTCACCAGCCAGCCAGCATGGGCATCTCTTATGAGGATACTCCTCAACCTACTCACCGGCCTGATTCCGCTTTGAAGGATTGTCAGTCCAGTTGCCTTCTCCAGCTGGTCTTTGTTGTCAACTGTGAGAAGAAAAAAAAAATCAAAAGGAGGTCAGCATAAAGAAGGGTGGAATACCTGAGAGTGCTCTCTGCTGAAGAATTCTCTCAAACAAGCGCTTGAGCAGTCTGACTTCACGGAGACGCTAGGTTGAGCAACAGGTGGGAAATGGACAGGCAGAACCCCATGTCCAACTCAGTAAAGTACCTCTGTATACTTTCTATACCATCTTAGAAGGCACTACATGCTAGGCAATCTCTGGCCCTTGAGGATTTGATGGGAAATTGTATGCAAACACACTCTGCAAACTTTAAGTTCTTATTTAAAAATGGCATAATGTTACATATATGTCTATGCATATACCCATTGAGAAATAATGTTTTGTTACTAGCACCCCATGCACTTGGAAAAAGCTGTCTGTCTGCTTACATCACAGGATCCAAGCCTTACTTCACTCCCTTTTAATCCATGTCCCCATCAAAACATCAAAACATGATAGTTTTGTTTCAATAAAAGCCCACCTTCATCTGCTCCCAACTTCACATGAGGAAGACTTTCAGAGAACAAATTCTATTTGATATCATGCCAGGAGGAATGAGCTCGGGAAACAATTAGCAGATGCAAATGAAGTCTTAGCCGGTGCAATGCCAGGGCAGTAGACACAGCTGCCCCCACTTCCCAGAGAGGAAGTGTGTCACGAGGCAATTGACCCTGGCTTATGATTCAGTAGAAATATTCTTTTGGATAAATCTCCTGTCATTTTGGAAATAAAGACCAGAAGAAAAGAAAACCTAGAATTTTACTGAAAACCCCATGAATGGAGAGAGCACTGCAATTGCCATTAATACAGAACGAGATAACAAGAAAGGATCAGCTGTGATTACCTGCATGGATCTTGGCTAATGGAATTATGTCTTTGAGAGATATACAAACAATATCCCATTATAGCCTACCTGCCTTCTCTACCTCCAGGGACTGTTTTATAGAAAAAAAATTCCCCCTTTAACAAATGGACATTAGTTTTTACATGTAGGCAATCCTGGCTGTGCAGAAAGACTGAGGTGGACATAAAGAAATCCAGGACAGGGACGGGAATCTTTAGGACCCCTTCAGGTGGTGGCATGATGTGGGGTAGTGACAAGTGACCACACAGGTTTAAAACTTGGATGGCAAGAGCCTGTTCCTTGAGGTATAAAATGATGGTTTTCCCAAGTCTCTTGTACTGCCTGGTGGCCATTTGGAGTGGGCTAACAGCAACTCTAAAAAGGCTGACCAAGGATCCAAAGATGGAATTTGTAAACACTCCAGCTCTTGCTAGAGAGCAAAGATTTCAGACTTAGAGATTATATAGAGAGCAGTCAGCCAATACATGACTAAGCTGAATAATCTAACCCAGGGCCAGCCAGGTCTTCCTAGATGGCAGGTGAGTATCTCAGGCCTGGTGGACAGTGTCTCTATGGCTCCATAGCATCGCCTTGGCACGGAAAAGTATCACAGAGCTATCTTGGTGGCTGCTTGAGGAAAATTAAGTTACAGAAGCAGCCCAGGCTATGGAGGCAATTCTTCCAAACTTCTGGAGGGAGCTAGCTGAAAGGCCACCCCGGGATGGCCTGTAAGGCTGCAAGAAGTGAACCACCATCACCTCTGAGACCTGGAGATAAATGCTCTAGGTGTGAAAGCACATCAGGAATTCAATTTGGCCAATCTGGAAATTTCTGCTTGCTGTATATGCAAGCATGGCTTTTGATAAATAAGCCTGAACAAATTCAGTCAACAATACCAACAACCACAAGCAATTACAAAGCATCTGTTACAGCTTGGTTGGCCGAGTGGCCTCTCAGGCTCTCACCCACGACTGTTCCTCAAACCGCTTCCAGCGTATGACCACATGTGCTTAGACTCTACGGAGGAGAGCTGCACAGCTCACCCATGGCTTTTCAGGGCCGAGACCCTGCTTTGCCATTCAGAGCTTGGTACCTTTCTAACTACCTGACCAGCACACAGCTGTGCTTTGGGCATGCTTCCTACCCCTCTGGCCTTTATGAGTACAGTCTGGCCAGTTCAAGGCCATAGGCAGGTGGGTGAGATGTCATTTGACTTGGCAGTCTGCTCATGAAAGCGCAGGTGAAGTTTTAAAATTACAGAGCCAGGCTGGGATGTAGTCCAGTCGGTAGAGAGCATAAAGCTCCAAGCTGAGGCAACAGGATCCGATGTTACATAGCAAACTTGAAAAAGGCCTGAGCTATCTGGACAAAGAAGAAGGAGGAGAAGAAGAAGAGGAAGAGGTAGAGGAGGAAGAGGAGGAAGGGGAAGAGCAACAAGAGTAAGAGGAGGAAGAAGAGCAAGAAGAAGGGAAAGAGGTGGAGGAGGAAGAGGAGGAGAAGGGAGGAAGGAAAGGAGGACTTCCTGGTTGATTCTCAAACTAACAGCCGGTATGTGTCGTAATCTAAATGATGAAGTAAATGAACAACAGTAAAGCATCCTGTGAACACTTGCTTCAGCCGAGCTCCCAGGCAGGCTCTGTTCACAGTTTACCTTGCTAAACCCTTGAAGTCACCCAGACTGTAGGAGGCTCCCTTCTCTACTCCACAAACAAGACAGAGGAGTCTCAGCAAATGCACTACTGGGGAAAGAGTCTGCATCTCTGAGCTCTGGGTCCCAAGCCACTGTCATCCATGGCTTCTGTCCTTAGGGCCTGTGACAATCCATAACGAGCCACACCCTCACCGGCCCACCAGAGCACTGATTTACAGAGCGTAGCCATTCTCAAAACCTGGGAGTCTGAGACTTGCTCTGACAGTCTGGGAAGGCAGTCCACTCTAAAGACCTGCTACTGAGGCCTGAAAGAAGGAGTCACTCATCACAGTCTGGAGGAAGCGAGGAGCAGCTGAATAGCTGTTAAACCCTGGACCAGCTAGCTGTCCAGCTATGTGAGGGGAGGCTTCTGGTGGAGGGAGCAGAGTACTGGGTAGACGGTAAGGGGTGGGGCCATCTGGTCAAACAGAGTACCAAGTAGAGGGGATGGGGCCATTAGGTAGAGGGGTAGAGAACCAGGTAGAATGGGTGGGACTCCAGTCGGAGCCAGGGATGCTCCAGATAGAGGTTCCCGGGAAGCCTTTCATGATGAAGCAGGGTGTTTTGTTTTTCACAAGTGCCTTGAGGGCACCTGAGAAGGAGGTTTTGACCTACTCAGCACACAAACAGTTCAAAGCCTTTATGAGATGGGATATCTTTGAATGACACAGCCTTGTGCCCTACAAGACCAGTCTATGCACAGTCTATGGAATCCCATGTATGCTTCTATCTTGGTTCTCACATCTGAACTTGTTTAGCACTGATCAGTGGCCCAGCTGCACTGGAATAGGTTGGTCTGCTTGGTCATCAGGGCCCTCTGGTGCTTACTGATGCCACTGTCTTCATGCTCAGGATACAGGGTTTAGCTAGATTCCTCTGTCAAACTTGGTGTCTCTGGAAGAGCCTCCCCACCCTTCTACCAACATCTTGCCACTTATGTCTTAAAAGTCCCAAGTAAGATTATTCCCAAGACACTTGCCCTAAACTATGGAGTCAGTCACATTTATGCTTAGTAAATAGTCCCCTATCCAGACTCCACCCACCATGGCTCAGCTCTCAGTAGAGAGAGGATCTCCCATCTTATAACCTTTAAGAAAATTTTTAAAAAGTAAAAGGTCAATTTTCAAATCTACCTTGAGCCAGTATAGTTCAGCTACAGTTGAACAGAAAACACTGGACCCCCGTTCACCTCTGTTGGTCTAGCTCCCTACACCCAAGTAAAAGTTAGAGTAGAAAATTACTAACAGGCGAGTTTTCCCAGAGACCTGCAGAGATGACACTCTCATACTCCTGATAAGCTTTAAAATACTTAAAACATAACGTACAGAGATGAACTTACATATGGTCTGTTAAGAAATAGAGAAGCATCCTTAAGAAAGGTAAGCCCTAGCCGATGAGTTCGCCTGAGCCTTCCTGATAACTCAGCCAAAGAACAGTCACAGTGCCCACCATTCTGCGCTCCTGTCCGGCTCTGCAAAGTCATAAAACAAAACAGTCTTGCTTTCTACTCTGAGTCTTCAGTGCTTTTATTATAAAGTGAGGGTCCAGGCGTCTCATACCTAGCATCTAACTTAGGGAACCCTGAGCATCAGTCTGTAGTCCCTAACATGTGGCTCAGTCTACGACACTTCACTCTCCTCAGTGCTAGCTCTGTGAATGAGTGTGAGAATTATGTAGGGAGACAGTGGATAACCATATTCCTTCCCATGAGAGGTCACATGTGTTTCCCAGTCTATGTGCAGCTAGAGAAGAATGCCTGTATTTGGTCAATTTACTCTGAAGTGTTCCTAGGCTCTTTACCCAGAATGCACCAGGATGGCTGCTGCCTCCCTGTGGGTAAGCCTTCTTTGTTTCCACATGAAAGGCCAAGCAAGCAAATAGAAAGGTCTAGACAGCAGGTGCAAAACTGACCCCACGGAAGGGGCCTGCTTCTGCCTTCTGCTGGTTCCTGTGGTTCTTGGTTTCATTGCTCTGCTTACCAATGTCTCCCTATTTATATATTTGAATGACTCTTTTTTTAGCTCCAGGGCACCAGGAGCAGTTAAGTGTCTTGATTGGGTAACTGCAAACATGGTTGGGCATCCAGCTCTGAGCCCTGGGTGGGAGAAGCTTCCCTGAGCGCTCTATGACCACAGTAGCCATGCCCCCCCACCCCCATTTAGTCACCCATACCACAATCTCTGTTCACACCAGGCGTCAGAGCCCAACTCTCTATCTCCCTCGGGAAGCAGCACTGTCATCAGGAAGCCCTTGGTGGCCTGAAGAGGTGGCAGGTGAGCAGGATTTAGGACAGCCATGTTCCAGAAGCTTTATGACTGTACTTCCCCAGAGAAATCCCTTCTGTCTCCTGTCCCCTCTGTCCCAGCTCTGCAGAGGAAAGGGTACTCAGGGACCTAAGCTCTTTTGTGATCCGTGTCATGTCTCTGGCTTCAGTTCTCCAGCCATGCCTGGTCCTTCTCATTTTGCTTCCCTGTGCTGTGCTTGGAAGGCTCTCATGGGTATAGACAATAGAGGCTGGACGATTTTGCCTTTTTCCTTGTCATGCTTATGTTAAAGAATTTATCTTAAGTACCCCAGCTTTTCTGTTTGTTTACCTTTGTAATTTTTGCTTATTTAAAAATGTTTATTATATTTATTTATTAACATATTCATTTAGTGGGGGGGGGGGATCTTTTGCCATGGTGTATATTAAGGTCAGAGCACAACCTATCTTATTTTCATTCCTACTGCCCAACTCTTGGGGATGTCTTGCTCAGCTACATGTTTGAATTTCATCTGAGTTCTTGTTTTTGTTAAGCTTTGGACTTGGAGCTAGCATGCATGATGAGAGCCAACCAGCGAGCCAGCACGGCATGGGGGCAACCGCTTTCACCGAGGCAGACAGCAAAGCAGAAAGCCCATTTTTATCTTCACGCGAGACAAAAAGGGTTTCCAAACACTAAAAGGAAGTCCTTTAAAATTAAATTCACTAGATGAAGGATATGCAAATTACCTGAAGAAGCGGAACCCTGTAATGTTCTCAAAATTCTGCAATAGCCTATTTAATTAGTATTTTAATTTATCAGAATAATTCTTTGCACTTGACAATTTATGCAGCATTCCATATAATTAAGCACGTAGCGACAGTGGAGTAATTTTGCCTCTTCTCTTTATCCCTGATATTTTAACCTGAAAGAATGTGCAGAAGTCGCTTCTGTAATCTGAATTACAATAGGGACAACTTAATGGAGTCCCTCTGCTGGCAAACTGAGCTGGGAGAGCTGCTGAGGTGAAGCGCTACCCAGGGAGCTGACTCCCTGTGGATAGTGGCCTTGACCCTGTGGATAGGTCCCTTGGTGGGGCTCCCCACTATCCCTATGCCTACACCAAGAAATCTCAGAAGGTTGTGTGGCAGATCCTCGATGATCTAGATGCCTGGTGGGTCCCATGCCTCTTCCCTTATAATCAGTCTTTCTGACAAGTCTTGGGGCACTGACGTGTGTTTGTGTGTGTGTGTGTGTGTGTGTGTGTATGTATGTGTTGGATATATACATATGGTAAATGTATGGGTGGTATGTGATGCATAAGTGTGTAAATAGTATGTATGTAACATATCTGCGTAATCTGTGCGTGTATGCTGTTTAGTGTGTGTATGTGCATGCGTGTGTGTGTGTGTGTGTGTGTGTGTGTGTGTGTGTGTGTATGCAGCATGCTGGCTTTCTCTCAGGTATGTCCTGTTGGCACATTTTTAGATAGCTGAGGTTAGACCCAAAACCCACCCCAAGATAGTGTGGTGGCCTCCAGAACACTGTGACAGGGCAGTGGGAGTCGTTACAGCTCAACTCTCCCGGCCTTGATGGGCCCAGGACCTGTTTAAAACTCAGGCCTGGACCAACTTAGTGGGAACTGAGTTGAGACAGGGTAGTGTTGTAGGCGGTGAGCCATGAAAGGATACTCAGGACCACAGTCAGACATCTGCTTACTGGTCTCCATAGCTACCTCTGCCTGGGTGCCCAGCAGCTCAACCCAAACCCTTGGCCTCTCCTGCTTCTTTCTTCACGTTTGTTCCCACCGATGTTCTCTGTGACCAGCTACAGTGGGGGCACTTTTGTCCTTCCCACATCTGTTCTTCCCTGGTGTTCCCCAGCTTTCAGTTGCTCAACCTTGGACTATGTTAGTTCCTTCTTTGGATTCCTTCCATCTAGCACATTGCGAGTTCTGCCAGCCACATGTACTGAGTCCAGCTGTATCTCTCCACCCCTGCACTCCGTTCCAGGCCCCACATACTCTGGTGGGGATCTGCAGTAGTGCACGCATCAGAGCCGCCCTCTCTGTTCACACTTCCTTCATTTGCACTGCCCAGGAAACTGCCTGTGTCAGGGTATGTGTATGCACGTGTGGGGCCTGAACACCACAAGCTCTCAGGTAGCAGAAGAGACAAATGAATTGACATATCGAATCTCAAGTCAAAGACTGTGGAGAATCAAGAAGTCTCTGCAACATATCACTGTCACATTGGTCTGGCCTAGGGGTCTGTTGTGTTCCTCGCCTGCATCCCTGGTTCTGGAAGTGCTCATGCATGTAGAGCTCATGTTTACTGCATGCATTTTGTAGGTCAGCTGCCTGTTACCCTCAGACAAAACTGGGCCCTCTGTGTGTCCTGCATCCTCTACACACACCTATGACAGAGCTTAATGACAAATCCGTGTATGATAAACAGGATCGTTTCCCTCCCTTTACTGAAAGATTCATCCAAGCAGGTAGGTCATGGCATACCCTCCTGTGCCATGGGGCTGTGGGAAAGTGTGCACAGCACGGAGGCACTGTAATGGTGAGTGAATATGATCACTGAGCAGGTGGCACAGGCAGCCTAGAAGCTTGGGAAAAGGATAATGCTCTGCTCCTGGTGGGATAAGGAGAGACATATAAGATTTTATTATACTGCTCAGAATGACACACAGTTCAAAGCCTATGAATCTCTGGAGTATCAGATGCATGACGACAGTGGGTAACCAAAACCATGGAGACTGCAGTCACAGTTGAGGGGGACTGTTGCACCAACATGTTCATTTTCATACATGTCAGTCTAGACACAGCACGCTTGAGTCCCAGCACCAATTCTTCCCATTAGTGAGCAGGTGGAAATGGTGCCAGAACCACACGCTTCTGTTTTTATACAAATACTGATCCTGACTAAAACGTCACTGAATTAAAAAAAAAAAGAATAAGATACAAGTGCAGCTTTATTTAAATTACTTTACTGAAACTTTGATATCAATTATGTTTTGTCTTATGATCTTAACAGTGCAATTAAATAAAATAACTTTTTAAAATATAAAATTTCTAATTTCTTTGGTTCTATATGTGCAGTTACAGCTGGAGTGCATCTAACTGCATACATCCAATTCTCAAAAATTTCTGATAATTCAAATAATTTGTGAAAAAAGGGAAGACTAGGTGCCTACAAGTAAAACCACAGTGGCGCTGGGGTTATTCATTTCTCTAACTTCTTCCTTATCCAAACTCTGCCTGCCCTGAGAGAAGCCAGCTTTAACTTGGCTGACTGGTGGTAAAACTGTAACTGTATATTTCGTTTTTGTTTTTGTTTTTTTAAGATAAGGTCTTTCTATGTCACTTTAGCTACCCTAAATCTCACTATTTAGACAAGACTGGCCCCCAATTCATAGAGATCAGCATGTCTTTGCAACCTGAGTGTCCCCCTTTTTAAAGTGATTCTCAGCACAGCTTTTTTTCCATTTTTATTAGATATTTTCTTCATTTACATTTCAAATGTTATCCCCAAAGTCCCCTATACCCCCCCCCCGCCACCCTGCTCCCCAACCCACCCACTCCTGCTTCCTGGCCCTGGCATTCCCCTGTACTGGGGCATATGATCTTCATAAGACCAAGGGCCTCTCCTCCCATTAATGGCCGACTAGGCCATCCTCTGCTACATATGCAGCTAGAGACACGAGCTCGGGGGTACTGGTTAGTTCATATTGTTGTTCCTCCTATAGGGTTGCAGATCCCTTCATCTCCTTGGGTACTTTCTCTAGCTCCTTCATTGGGGGCCCTGTGTTCCATCCAATAGATGACTGTGAGCATCCACTTCTGTTATTTGCCAGGCACTGGCATAGCCTCACAAGAGATAGCTATATCAGGGTCCTGTCAGCAAAATCTTGCTGGCATATGCAATAGTTGTCTGGGTTTGGTGGTCGTATATGGGATGGATCCCCGGGTGGAGCAGTCTCTGGATGGTCCTTTCTTCTGTCTCAGCTCCAAACTTTGTCTCTGTAACTCCTTCCATGGGTATTTTGTTCCCCATTCTAAGAAGGAATGAAATATCCACATTTAGGTCTTCCTTCTTCCAGAGTTGCATGTGTTTGGCAAATTATATCTTGGGTATTTTAAGTTTCTGGACTAATATCCACTTATCAGTGAGTTCACATCATGTATGTTCTTTTGTGATTGGTTACCTCACTCAGGATGATACCCTCCAGATCCATCCCTTTGCCTAGGAATTTCATAAATTTATTATTTTTAATTGCTGACTAGTACTTGTGTAAATGTACCACATTTTCTGTATCCATTCCTCTGTTGAGGGACATCGCAGTTCTTTCTAGCTTCTGGCTATTATAAATAAGACTGCTATGAACATAGTGGATCATGTGTCCTTATTACCTGTTGGAACATCTTCTAGATATATGCCCAGGAGAGGTATTGCTGGATCTTCCAGTAGTACTATGTCCAATTTTCTGAGGAACCGCCAGACTGATTTCCACAGTGGTTGTACCAGCTTGCAATCCCACCAACAATGGAGGAGTGTTTCTCTTTCTCCACATCCTCGCCAGCATCTACTGTCACCTGAATTTTTGATCCTAGCCATTCTCACTGGTGTGAGGTAGAATCTCAGGGTTGTTTTGATTTCTCAGCACAGCTTCTTAAGCTGTGGCTCTCAGCCCCAGATGCGGTCACATAACTAAATGTGGGAACTTTAAAAGTCTGGCAACAATAGAAGGCGTTACAACATGCAAAACACTTAGATTATTTCAAAATTATACACATAATGAATCTGAGTCACATGTATAACCGGCAACACTCACCAGTCTCGTATTGCACAAGTTCAGCACAGCTTTGTTTCTGAGCACACGACATGCATATGTTGCACGGTACATGCTATCATACCACATAGCACCACCGAATGTGGCCTGAAAGTGTGCATTATGAGCTGCAGGGGGTTTGTTCTATATGCAATTTTCTCCTATTATGGAAACATCATGGCTTAATTATGGAAAACAGAGGCTTTTGGTATTTTCCTACCGCAATTCCTCAGTATGTTAGTATCAAATTAATACATCTTTGGATTGGATTGTGTGAGAATATTTGATTTTAAAAATTGCTGTTTGATGTCCTGCCTAGCAAGATATGCCTGTTGGTGCAATGAACAGGCTTAACCAACCACTTTTAAAATGGCATTTAAGGCCACGAGACAGAACACATCCACACTGGAGCTGTCAATAACGTCAAGAACCATAGCTGGAGAGGACATGAGCCCTAGGGGGAAGTATATTCTGTTAAATAGTCACAGTGATGAAATGACTCCTAGTGACTTACTGCTATACCTATTGATCAGTAAGTACACCACCCAACCATCATCCAAGAGGCGTTTTCTTACACGATAGTGCAATTCACAGAGAGGTCCACAGAGAATGAGAGACTTTATAGAGTCCTCAGCCCTGAATGTGATATAAGAAGATACAGAAAGAACCTAAGAATGAGAGGTGATGGGTAATATCAAAGAAACTGTTTTCCAGACCTAATGGAGCAAGTGCACATATGAACTCACAACTGTGATAGCATGCTACACAGTGCTAGCCAGATAAAACCCTTGAATGGAAAGGGGATGAGGGCATGCAGTTCTTCCCTCAGCTGAGGTGCCGTTGGCATTTTATTACTTCTGGGAGAAGAAGAGTCAGTTTTCTTCAGTGGTGTGACATTCTATGTACCAATCATACTGTGGGGAGAAATCACACCCAGGAACGGTTGCCCAACACAAACTGGACTCAATTCAGGTGGGGGAGATAGGGAATATGAAGTTGAGTGGGAAGGGAGGAGGAGGGGACATAGGAGGATTTAGAGGAAGGGCATGAATATGAACTAAATACATTGTATAAAATTCTTAAAAAGCTAATAACACCAGATAGTGGTGGCACATGCCTTTAATTCCAGCACTTGGGAGGCAGAAGCAAGTGGATTTCTGAATTTGAGGCCAGCCTGGTCTACAGAGTGTGAATTCCAGGACAACCAGGGCTATACAGAGAAACCCTGTCCCAAAAAATCAGAAAAAAATTTTTTTAAAAAGCTAATAAAAGCATTGATTAAAAATGCTGTTTGAGTCATGAACTTGAGCTTCAGGACAAGGAATTCAATGAGTTTGGCCTTGAGATCAGGATATAATATCCTACATCTTATGAAATGGCCCTAAACACGCTTCTGCCTTTTGATTAGAACATCAAAATATCTCCCAACTCTGAGAAACATCGAAGGGGTTCTGTGTTCTAAGGCATCAAATACTCAGCTGGGATTTAATTCTCTCTGCAAAAATAAACTCGTGCATCCATGTTGCTCCTGTGTAAGTTTGCTTTTGTCTTTATTAAATAGCAAAATAATATGTATAGCAAATCATAGCTTCAAAATGTATCTCTTCATAATTTGTTATTAGTATGTGGTTGGTCTTCATATCTATTTCATGTTACTGACATGAGAGGGTGGTGCTAAAGTCCCTTGGGTGAAAAAAAAATGTCCATAGAGACAGTTCAGGAAGCCCCGAGCTTTAAGACAGATGGATGGACCTGTGGCCTAGCAGGGACTGCAGACCTTGGCTGTTACATCACCATTACATCACCATCCTTATGTCACTGATACCAGAGTCAGGATGACGTTCTCTGAGCTCACCACATGAGGAATCCTTCACAGGAGTCCTGTAACTCTCTTCTGGTGCTGTCCTCGAGCTCTGGTTCAGGGTCACTGCAGCCAGTCCCTTCCCAGGGCCCACGTGGCGGAAAAGCCTCACTGTGAGCAGCAAACCAGGGCAAAGCCATTGAAACAGCAGGAGCAGTGGTGGCATTCATTCATATGGGCCTGAGATGCGCTCAGCATCCAGTGCTTCTGTACTATGTTGTGATCCATGATGAGTAACATCACAAAACACCAGGAAGGTTTGATGCCAATGGCCTCCCGTCAAGTCATCTGAAAGTAGCAGGATGCCACAATTCCTAAATGCTCAAATTTTCCAAGTGTCAGAATTAAAATAGCCCACGACATAACTTTTCCTTACAATCACTTATAGAAACCAGAGATACCATTTTAGTCTAGCTCTAAAGAAAAGGCAAGAGACGTGGGACAATCTCTGTCCTTCCTGAACTATTCAACTATCAATTTATGATATTGATCTGGCTTGTTTCTCAAGGATTTATATACTAGAAGTTTGAAAATATTAAGAAGGGGTGGCACTGTTCAGAGGAGGTGGGTCACTGAAGGTGGCTCTCTAGGAGGGAATTAAAGAGATTCCTCCAGGATCTGGTTAGTTCTGAAGAAAAATACTAGATGGTAACATCTGACTTCTGCCTTACCACATGATTGGTCCCTCTCCAGGCCTGCCTTTGTGATGTCATCTACCTGGGATCCCTACAGATCCTGTGTCCAAGTGTTTAGAGCAAAATCTGTTAGACACCGAGTTCCCTTTCCTTTCTTAGTTACCTAGCCTTGGGTACTTTGTTTAGACAATTGAAAAGTGATGAACATAGCCTTCCTGGGTATTCCCTTGTGTTTTAACAGTAAAGAGGTCACTAGTAAGGGATGACAGGCTTCCTCCTTTTCTAAGATTTCCTTACGAAAGTTGTAATAAATGGTGTTGCTGGTGTTGAACCCTAACAGCATCAAAAATATAAAGTTGAGATTTTAGGAAGGGGGGAAGCTTTGAATACATGTGCTTGACAACAAGAGCCACGAGGAGGTCACGGGAGGAGAGATCTCATGTACACATGGTGGCAAGAGACATCAGTAGGTCATGGAGGATGGATCTTCTATATTCAAGGTCACAAGACAGGGGTCATGGAAGATGGATCTAATGTACATTCAATGACAAGAGCTACCAGGAGTTCATGAAGGATGTTCTTATTGTATATCTGTGAACTATTCTGAGACTCACGTGAACTTGAACATGCTATTCTCACAGGAAAGTAGTTCTGCCAGGGTATCTGTCAGTAGCTGTCTGTGAAAGACCTGACCACCATCCTCGCAGCCGAGAATAGTAGTCAAGTACAATTGTTTCAAAACAACTTTGGTAGCCCCTCCTCTCAAGCATCAACTCTGGATATGGCTGGGCATACTCCCAGTGCAATGTTCTATGCCCTTATGAACTCATTTTTGTTGGTGGAACCTGTCTTCTACTTTAAGCTAACAATGTACATGTATATAATGTTCATGCATGCATGTGCGCATGCACACACACATGCACACAGTCTCTTGTCATCAACATATGGGATGCATCCTGGGAAATGTACCATTGTGTGATTTCACAACTGTTGAAATGTAACAAGGAACATTTCCAAGATATAGGCTATGCATCTCAGCTACCCCGTGATCTCTCGCTACTATCAAGAGCTGTGTAGGCTGCTGCCAGGACTGATAAACACTGAACAGCATTTTATCTTAAAGTTCTTTTTGTCTTAAGTAAATCCTTAATAATAGTATAAGATTTCAGAACAGCGAACATACAGCATGTCACATGGTCATGTGTCTTTACTCTGCAGTATTTCATGCTGGACTTTCATAGGACTGCCCTTAAAGTGAGTCTGGTTACTTGACTATCTCACTTGAACCATGCCATTTTGCTGTGTGATACTTCCCTCAGAACAGCACTTCTCTACACAGGACTGCCAGGACACCCTTTTGTTACACTGATTTACCACTACGAACCCATGTGCATTTGTGTGTGTCTATGTGTGTGTACACCTTGTACACATCTGTAAGGAGGTCAGAGAGTGACATTAGGAATCTTCCTCTCTTCCTTACCACATCATTTTTTAAGATAGGTTCTCTCACTGGACCTGAAGATTGGTGACTTGTGCATGTTAGCTGGCCAGGGGGTTCTAGGGAGCTCCTGTCTCTGCCTCCTTCGTTCTGGGCTTGCAGATACATGTTACCACGCCAGTGGGGACTGGTGATCCAAGGTCCTTATCTCTTAGCACAGAAAACCCATTTTAATTGCAGCCTTTGTTGACCCATGCATATTGTGATTTTTATTATATCTACATTTATTTCTAGCACCTCAGATGGTCCTTTCGTATGAAAACTTGAATTCTCTACTTTCCTTTTCAGCTGTGGTTCTGGAGACTTTGGAATTCCTGTCTGACCAACTCTGCTGAAGCCAATATTCATGATCTAATAATGAATGCCCAATATTCATGATCTAAAACCGTAGATGGCTTAGACATCGTGCCTCCATTCTCATGAGTCAGTTGCTCTCCTGCCAGCAAGCCCTCAGTCTCCAATTGGTGTGGACATGCCTGACACCGTGCCTCTTCACACACTTTCTACTCCTCACCCCTCTGCTTGCAGGGTCACTATTCTGTTTTATCTTGTTTTGGCCCCTCAAGATAATGCTCTTTTATAATGCATACTTTGTTAGATACATTCACACACTTCACTTACATTTTCTTTTCTCATTATTACTTCCACATCCAGGATCTTCCTGTGGCCTGTAATAAATACTCTCGCATGAATCTAAATTAACCAGAATGGGGCTCCATGGTGACAGACTCATTTGTCTGAAAGCATCTTTGTTTAACTCTTGCTCCTTGTGTAACCCTTCTTATTAAAGCACACACTCATGTGGTAGTTCCTGGGGTTTGGTGCTGTTTTGTCCCCAAAGGCCTACATGCTGAAAGCCTGGTCCCTAGTGTGGTGTGCCAGGTGGTAGAATCTAATGCCAGGCCTTCAGATGAAGGAATCAGAGCCATTTTCATGACAAGATACATTATAAAAGAATAACCCTGGCCACAGATTCCCTGCCTCCTGCCTTGATGCCATCTCTCCACTAGTTCCACCATTGTGAAGCTGTTGCCCTAAGCCCTCCCCAGAAGCCAGGCATATATGGTGTTAGCATTTTGTCTCAAGCATATATGGTGTTAGCATTTTGTCTCAAGCATATATGGTGTTAGCATTTTGTCTCAAGCATATAT
>NC_034596.1:110561362-110563031 GCF_900095145.1 Mus pahari | reverse complement strand
TTTTGTCTCAAGCATATATGGTGTTAGCATTTTGTCTCAAGCATATATGGTGTTAGCATTTTGTCTCAAGCATATATGGTGTTAGCATTTTGTCTAGGCTCCACTCCACAGTCACCTGGCTACAACCAGGTGTGCCTGGCTCACTATTACAAAGACTGCTTGCCCCCTCCGCTCTCTCTTGCTCTCTTGCCTTCTTGCTCCTGCTCTGTCTTCTCATTCCTCCCACCTCTCTCCCCATTCCCCTCTCCCCTCTCTCCACGTGCTCATGGCCAGCCTCTACTCCTCTTCTCTCTCTCTGTCTCTGTCTCTGTCTCTCTCTCTCTCCATCTCTCTTTCAGCATACTTAAACAAGGCAGTTTTCTCTCTCTTTCTCTGCCTTTCTCTATCTCTACTACACGCTCAACTCCCCTCCCCATGCCCTGCATTAACTCTATTCTATACTATACCTTCCTTCGGCTGGTCCCTCAGGGGGAAGGGATGCCTCAGTATGGCCGGTGGAGGAACCTCCTTTCCTTATATCTGTCTATACCTCCACCAAACATTCCTTCTCTCCTTATCTTTTTATAAACACAGCATACAGTGTTGCAAAACTGTCAGCTAAATAAACCTCTTTTCTTTACAAGATACCGAGACTCCAGTTCTGTGTTACAGGGATAAGAAACACGCACAGTGGCAGTTTTAGGGTGGTGTTTCTTTTCCCTTCAACAATAGGTAGGGGAGTGTATTGTGGTTTCTTCTCCAGTTTGGGATGTTGAGCATCAGTGTGAGTTGAGCTGATTCTCTTTTCAGATGCTTTCTGTCTTCTCTGGCTGCTTTAAGGTGCCCACTGTCGCTGATGCTCTGTATCTCACTATCATGAATCCACATGCAGACTTCCACTCGGGAAGCAGATGACTGTGGTAGACAAATCTTTAGCTGTGCTTTCTTTATATATGGCCCTGAACTACATCTCCTGGAAACTTGGCCCCTCTATGATGTTTTCACGTCTCCATGGGTGCTGTCTGTGTCTGAAAGTGACGCCACCTAGGATTGTCACTTGTCGCCCGCCCTTCCCTCTGAACTCTGCTCATGGTGCCCTGCTGCGTTTTGAGATTTATTTTGTTATGGCTTGGAATTTTACCTGAGGGGATTCTCTTGAGGCCAGAAGAAAAGGGGAATCCTATAGAGTCTATGCGTTTCGTCCTAGGAGAACTAGAGATACTTTCACTACTGGGACACTGTAACTTAATTCTGTGCTTAAGATGCTAAAGATGGCTCAGGTGAAGTTCTGTCACAGATATGGCCATCCCCATGAGCATCCTCCTCCCACACAATTACAATATTGAATACAGACACTTTCCCTCCAGGAGAAATGTGGACTCATGGGAACTGCTGTCAGTGCATGTTTGTTCTGGTGCCAACACCTGGGGGTTGGGCTTTATGTGGCAGGCCTCTGCTATCCTGGCTGTGGTCAGCAGGCCTCTGCTATCCTGGCTGTGGTCAGTTGCCTCTGCTATCCTGGCTGTGGTCAGCAGGCCTCTGCTATCCTGGCTGTGCTCAGTTGCCTCTGCTATCCTGGCTGTGGTCAGTTGCCTCTGCTATCCTGGCTGTGGTCAGCAGCCTCTGCTATCCTGGCTGTGCTCAGTTGCCTCTGCTATCCTGGCTATGCTTAGTTGCCTCTGCTATCCTG
>NC_034596.1:110552200-110560715 GCF_900095145.1 Mus pahari | reverse complement strand
CTGTGGTCAGTTGCCTCTGCTATCCTGGCTGTGGTCAGTGGCCTCTGCTATCCTGGCTGTGGTCAGCAGGCCTCTGCTATCCTGGCTGTGGTCAGTAGCCTCTGCTATCCTGGCTGTGGTCAGCAGGCCTAGCACTTGCTTTCTACTCTCTCCAGAACTTACAAGGTCATAAGAGCATAAGTTTAGGGAAATACTCTTGGGATGAAAGTCAGCATCAAATATCCACTTAGGTCTCTGGGCTCCTGTTCTTCCTATATTTAGGGTCTTGAAGAATCTGTGATTGTTAGACAGTTAAGATGTTATTTTCTACCCAGCATTGGAGAGCGTTCTGACTAAAGGGCAGGACCCAGTATCTATTTCTCCAGTAAATTGATGGGAACTGGGAACCCTAGTCATTTTCTGTGCCATCCCCACTCTGCTGAGCTTTGAGCAGAGTCTCACAGGAAGCTGAACATCAGAAAGCCTGATGACTGAATGTGACACCAACTACAGAGACCAATGAACATGCCCAGAGCATTCTGGATCTTCTATGCTCTTGCAACTGGATTGGTCTAGAAGAGGCCAGGGTGTCTGCTCTTGCATCTGAGTGGTTGTGGGTAGGTAACGGTTTGGATCATTGTATCTTCTCCTATGAACTCATACCAGTCCCTGTAGGGAGCAAATATCCATAGAACCTTACCTGAGGCTCACACAAAACTAGTCCCCAGGTCCAGGTCAGTGGCTGTCCATATAACAAATGCTGCCTCAGCTCCTTTTAGTCACAGTACAACCTGGAGAACAGACTGAAAGCTTCCACTCAAGGTGCATGGAAACTACCCCCAGAAACTGCTACATGTGTGTCCTGAGGTGATGTAGTCCTGTCTTCTAGAGCATGGACCGACTCCTTAATCAGACTACTTCCTGCCACAGGCTTCTTCTCACTCCCACTTCCAGCCCGACGGGAAGCCCTGAGCAAATCTGTTGACCTCCATCCCTGCTCCTACAACCCCACACTGGGGCGGTTCTGGCATCGTTGTTGTGTAGTTCCAAGCTTGATCTTCCAAACACCCCATGAAAATGGAGGCATGGAACACACAACAGTGTGCAAAGCCAGGGCTGCCTGCCAGGACTCTCTGATGCCACTCTCCTTGGAACAGAAAGGTCAATTTGTCAGTGCTAATGCTTCAGGTTCTAGGACAGCATAAACAGCAAATAAATGAAACTTTTATGTGAGGGTCTCTTGTGAATCTGCAGGGAGGCGGGCGTCATGGTGAGGCAGGCATCAGTGAGCCGCAGCTCAGCCCTTCCGTGATAATAATGACAGGCTGGTAAAAGCCAATGTCAGCTTCAATTTCTAAGTCATTTTTCAAATTATTTTAATTAGATATTGTTTCAATCTCACTTACATTAATTTAATATCTGATATCAACATTTCAGTTTTCAATTTGTTCAAATGATTTTTTTTTCCAGTCTGCCTGGTTGCCTGGAGTAATTTAAAATACAATGTTTATCTTTAGCAATTTTCAATGCCTGGGTCCTGGGTGAACTGCTATGTTCAATAAAAGTGATGGGAAGGGAGGCCCAAGGTCCTGCCTGGCGTTTAGGAAAATGGAAATTGGTCTCCTTATCATTTATCTCTAGACATTAAAGAAAACAGGTAGCACAAGGGTTAGCAGAGCATAATAAGATTCTCCTCCAATTTCGCTGTGTAATTGGCTCTTTCAATGCAAATCTCAGTGAAAACTGACTAAGGCTTTTTGCATTAAAAGCATTGGAATTAACAGCATGCTTCTTCATCATTGCATCTTTTAGGCAACATGTTGCTGCAAATGGCATTGGGTTCTGAGTTTCCAGATACTTTGGACTAGGAAAGACACCAGAGAGAGAACATGATGCTATGTCAGCCATGTAGGTCATGGGGGTATCGTGAAGGGCTCTTCCAGGAACAGAGAGCCTGCCATGTTATTGGGGTCTATGACTGTGGTCTTTACTACTTTTTAGCATTGGTGAGTTCTCCAAATTATTGGAGAAGAGTATTTACCTAAAATAATACACAACTTTCATAGCAAAGATAAATAATCAAAGAAATAGAAAGGAGGAGCTGGTGAGATGGCTCAGTGATTAAGGTCACTGGTTCTTCTTGCAAAGGCCCTGGGCCTGGTTCCCAGCACACCCATAGTGGCTCATGACTCCAGTTCCAGGGGATATGACATCTCCTCAGGCATCAGGTACACGTATGATACACACACATACATTCAGGCAAAAGAATACTCATATACATAAAATTAAAAATCTAAAATTCTTTAAAGAAATAGGAAGGAATCATAGAAAATACAAAACAAAACATCAAGAAATGAAGGGTGTATGTATAATGGCAGTAAATATAAGTAGCTTAGATTGCCCCAGGAGGACAAGCTCTCTTGCTCTGAGCAGACAGACAGAGACATATTTAAACAAGGCAGTTCTCAACAACTGAAAGTTAAAAGGAGAGGAAAAATATTAGATGTAAAAAAAAATGAAGGAAATCTCTCAGAATAGCATCAGGATAATGCATTTTTTAAACAAGCCATCTTTTAAAGTGGAATAAGCAAAGTAATATACCAATTTAAAGAAATAAAAATGTTTAGTATTCATGAATGAGTATATGCTAATTAATTCAATAAAATGTCAAGATTAACAGGTTAAGACCCAGTAACTGTGTAAACAATATGTGTTCTTCCCTGTCATCTCCTGTGATGGCGAACACTGTGGTTACCTTCCCTGTGTCATGACTCTGCCTGTTTCACATGTTTATCCACAGGAGCCCTGAGAGATAGAGAATCAAACTTCTCCTTCTTACTAATGAGGAAGAGTGAGCTTGTGTCTAACCTGGTAAGAAGTCAAGTCAGGATGTGTCTCCTGACTTCAGTGGGCATCAAGGATCATAAACTTCATAAATAAATCAGACAATATGTCCCAGGTGTATCCAATCTTTTTGACATTACAACATGATTTTGCCACCTACAAAGTTCATACTGGAGATCCTTATAACCAGATAATAAAAACAAAAACAAAACAAAATCCACATGCAATGCTTTTAGTAAGCTGATGATTTGGAAAAACATGTAGCCTGTGGGACACAGGTTGAACACATCTGAGACAAAATCATAATATGTCAGGTATTAAACCTCAAGAGAGGCATTTATTGGCTCCTACAAGTGAAAAGCATATGAGCTACGTTCTTATGATCTACTAAATTGTAAGTTAACAGCTGTGAAAATCAGCCTTCAATCAGTTTGTATTAAAACACTCATCTTAGTAGTTCTCAGCTGGAAAAGAAGTGCAAATTATAACTACGGGACACTTGCAAACTAATGGACAGAGAGGAAACTTGAGGAGGGTTGCAGACCACAGTGTCTGTGCACCCGAGAGTATCCTTTAAGACTGGTCCAGTGGACAGCACCCATACTAGCCTGCCATATCAAGGAGTTAGAAAATAGTGAGCAAGACAGAAAACTTACAGAAAGAATAGTAAGTAAGAAGTAGACATATACATTGATAGATTACAGAAAGAAGTAGAATGGACTATATCTGGAACTCAATTTTAATAAATAGGCATGTCAACAATGTATAGAAGTCTGTTATTGAACAAATTAGGATGTTTCCAGTCTTAAGATCACAAAAAAAAAAAAAAAAAAAAAACAATGATAAAAAGGTTAACTGGAGATGCAGTAGGACTTGGGGTGCAAGCTGGTAGTGGTGTTTTTATGCCCACCTGTAAGAATTAGGAACTATGGGAATTGGAGTATAAAGAAAGTATAAGTTGCCAACTAGCCATCATCATCATCAACAACAAAACATAAACAGGTATAAGGAAGAAACGAAAAGACTTTCAAAGCATTGTTCAGGGAGAAGATGGATTTCCTCTGACCTCCCTGTGATGTGTGAAGCTCTCTTGAATCTTAGAGGAATGAATTTTATGTGGTTCCTTGCAGGTGGTGAGCACAAATGTCTGAGCTCACAGCTCACAAGGAGAAGCCTAGCTATCAGTCGATGAGCTTAGCAGCACAGTGCAGGCCTGAGTCCAGCATCCAGCCCTTCCTTGGCTATAGTTTGGTGACTATCCTGTCCCCTTTTTCCTCCCTTCAATGTGAAATCAGAGGCTGAAGTAGTCAAAGAGTATCAAAATGTCATCCTTGCATCTCCTTGAAGGCAAAGAACCAGCCATGGGTCTCAGAGGCAGGATGTCAAGTTGTCTTTTAAATAAGTGGATCTGATTTTTAATTTTTAAACATTTATTTTAAATACTCTGTGAATGTATTAGTGCAACATATATGTGTATACGTGTGGGGGTCATCTGCTGGAGCAAGGCTAGTCTTTCAGGGTATGCCTCCCTGTAGAAACTCTCTTCTCCTTACCTCACCAATAGCTCCTCAGATAGCAATGAGGCTTCTTCATGAGTGACCCTCCAAAAAGCACATGAAATTAGGAGGGAAAGGTGGTAAGGAATACAGGAAGAACAGAAGGAGAGGGAAAGGGGGATGGATTTGATCCAAACACATCATACACACACACACACACACACACACACACACACACACACACACACACACACACACAAGCACATTACATAAAATACTAGAAAGAACAACTTGGAGGCTAGTGAGATGGTTCCATAAATAAGAGCAATGGCTATTCGTCCAAAAGATCTAGGTTCAATTCCCAGCATCTGCATGGTAGCACACAACTGTCTATAACTCAAGTTCTAGGGGGATCTAATGCTTCTTCTGACCATTGATGGCACCAGGCTCACACATGGAACATAGACACACAATCAGGCAAAATACATGCACATATAAAATAATAATAATAAGGATGATGACAAGTAGATTTTACATAGAATCAGTCTGGACAGAGTGTACACCTCTCAGATTAACTGAAATCCAACCTAAAAGTGAAATGCAAGCTATCTAACTGAAAGACCCATGGGAAGAAATCCAGGCATTGGCATCAGGGATGGCTTCAGATACAACACTAAAAGACCCATCCATGAAAGAAAGAACTGATTGGCAGAGCTACATTCTTTTCTGTAAAAGGACAAATAAAAAGATGAGAAAAGAGACTTAGAAAATACATATCTGAAAGGAGTCCAAAACAAACACCCAGGTTAAAAATGGAGGAACTCTGAACAGATACTTCACTCCAAAACATAAGCATAGGAAAAGATGCCCACACCTTATGTCAGGTGGGAAAAGCAAAGAGAAGCACAGTGAGACACCACAAGCCACACACCAGACCAGAAGACTACACACACACACACACACACACACACACACACACACACACACAAAAACACACACACACACACACACACACACACACACACACACACACACACACGAGAGAGAGAGAGAGAGAGAGAGAGAGAGAGAGAGAGAGAGAGAGAGAGAAGGGAGCACGGGGAAAGACCATGAGGAATGCTTGGTCAGGGTGGAATGCTTGGTCATCAGTCACCCTGGGCAGTGGTGGGGTGACAGAAATGTGCAGACACTTTGGAATACTGCTTGGCAGTTTCTTATGCGACCAAGAGCACTCCTACAAAACAATTTAGCACCCTTACTCTTTGGTTCCTGCCCAAGGAAGTTAAAAATTATATGCCTAGAGACGGTTATAGAAGCTTTATTTTTAATTGCCCAAAACTGGAAGTAGCAAAAATGAACTTCAGTAAGGGAGTAGATAAACTGTGGTCCTTCCGGACAGTGGGAGGTTACATGACAGTAAGAAGAAATGAGCTGTCAAGCCATGATAAGAATCAGAGGTGGGTGTCGTAAATGCATAGTTCTAGGTGACAGAAGCCATTCAGCAAAGGTGGCAAGCCGTGACTACAACTTGACATTCTAGGAAGGACAAGGCTGGGGAGAGAGTGAAAAGATCACTGGTTGCCAAGGGCTAAGGAGAGGGAGGAGCAGACAGGAGGAGCACAGAGTATTCCTGGGACAGTGACACTATTCTGTATGACACTATACTGGTAGACACAGGCCATTACTTATTTATAAAGTCTCACAAAAGCTCAACACCAAATGGGACTGCAATGTCAGCATGAGTGAGTGGGCAGAACTTCTCAGGTACCTCAGCAATGCACATCACTAATGCAGACAGATTTAGCAGAGAGGATGGTGACAGGGTGGGGGTGGGAGAGACAGGGTCCCTGGGAACTCCCTGTAAGTACTGCTCAATTTTTCTGCAAAAATAAAACTTCACTACATAAAAGTAATGCTTATTAAAAACAAGAAAGAATTGATTTTCTGGCCCACAACTCTGCCTGCACTCCCAGAGGCATGCAGATACCAAGGACATCCAGATGGATAAAGGCCAGCATAAGAATACAATCAACAAGAGCCATGGAAATATGGAACCAACAGAGTCCAGCTATCTTATTACAGCAAGCCCTGGATATTCTTACATAGCAGAAGCACAAGAAAATGACCTGAAATCTAATCTTATGAAGATGATAGTGGCCTTTAAAGGGGAAATGAATAAATCCCTTAAAGGAATACAGGAAAATACAATAGGTGAAGAAAATGAATAAAACTGCTTAAGACCTGAAAATGGAAATAGAAGCAATAAAGAAAACACAAACTGAGGGTGTCCTGGAGATGGAAAACATAGGTGAGAGAATGGTAGCTACAGACACAACATCACCGACAGACTACAAGACATGGAAGACAGAATCTCAATCATGGAAGATAAGATACTAGAAATCAATATATCAGTCAAAGAAAATGTTAAATCTAAAAAGTTCCTGACACAAAACATCCAGTAAATCTGGGACATTATGAAAAGACCAAACCTAAGAATAATAGAAATAGAAGGAGCTCCAAGGCCCAGAAAATATTTTCAGCAAAATCATAGAAGAAAAAATTTTCAACCTAAAGAAAGAGATGCCTATAAACAGACAAGAAGCTTACAGAATACCAAATAGATTGGACCAGTAAATAAATCCTTCCATCACATAATAATCAAAACACTAAATGTATAGACAAAGGAAGAATATTAAAAGCTGCAAGGGAAAAAGGTCATGTAACATAAAGGCAGACCTATTAGAATTACACCAGTTTTCTCAACAGAGACTCTAAAAGCCAGAATGGCCTGAGCAGATGTCTTGCAGTCTCTAAGAGACCACATATGCCAGCCTAGACTACTATACCTAGCAAAAATTTCAATCACTATAGGTGGAGAAAACAAGATATTCTATGACAAAAACCAAATTTAAACAATATCCACAAATCCAACCCAACAGAAGAAAATAGAAGACAGACTCCAACTCAAGAAGGTTAACTACACCCAAGAAAACACAGGAAATAAATAATTCCACATCAGAAAACCCACAGCAAAGGAACCACAAATATATACACAGACATAGACATACACATTCCACCAACATCAAAACATCAGTAATTAACAACCACTGGTCATTAATATTTCTCAAGAAATATTAATTGGACTTGCTTCTGCAAAAAAAAGACAGGAGCTAACAGACTAGATGTGAAAACAAGATCCTTCATTCTGCTGAATAAAATAAATATTCCTCAACATCAAAGATAGACATTACCTCAGAATAAAAGGCTAGAAAAAGATTTTCCAAGTAAATAGATCCAAGAAACAAGCTGGAGTAAGGGTTCTAATATCTACTAAAATAGACTTTCAACCAATATTAATCAAAAGACACATGGAAGGACACTTTATATTCATCAAAGGAAAAAAATTCACAAAGCTGACATCTCAATTCTGAATATGCTTCAAACTCAAATGCACCCACATTTATAAAAGAAACATTACTAAAGCTTAAATCACACATTGAACTTCACACATTAATAGTGGGATACTTCAACACTCCCCTTTTAGCAATGGACAGGTAATCCAGATAGAAACTAAATAAAGAAATAATGAAACTAACAGACATTATGAATCAAATGGACACAACAGACATTGACAGAACATTTTACCAAACACAAAAGATTATGCCTTCTTCTCAGTACCTCACAGAATGTTCTGCAAAACTTACCATATACTCAGACACAAACCAAGTCTCAACAGATATGAGGAAATTGAAAAAAGCACCCTTTATCAGACTACCATAGATTAAACCTGGACTTCAACAGTAACAGAAAAGTTACATATTCATGGAAACTGAACAACTCTGTATTCAATGATCACCGAGTCAAAGAAGAAATAAAGAAAGAAATTAAAGACTTTCTAGAATTCAATGAAAATAAAGGCACAATGTACCCAAACTTATGAGACACAATGAAAGCAGTGTTAAGAGAAAAGTCCATAACATTAAGTACCTTCATAAAGAAATTAGAGAGATCTCACACTAGCAACTTAATAGCACACCCAAAGGCTCTAGAACAAAAAGAAGCAATCATACCAAAGAGGAGTAGAAGGCAGGAAACAGTCAAACTCAGGGCTGAAATCAATCAATTAGAAACAAAGAGAACAATATAAAGAATCAATGAAACCAAGAGTTGGTTCTAAGAGAAAATCAACAAGATAG
>NC_034596.1:110545714-110551895 GCF_900095145.1 Mus pahari | reverse complement strand
ATACCACTTACCAAAGCTAAATCAAGACCAGGTAAACAATTTAAACAATTTAAAATTCCCTATACCCCCTAAGGAAATAGAAGTAGTCATTAAAACCCCCCCCCCCCCCCAAAAAAAAAAACAAGCCCAGGGCTAGATGGTTTTAGTGCAGAATTCTATCTGACTTTCAATGAAGAGCCAATACCAACCCCTTTCAAACTATTCCACAAATAGAAACAGAAGGAACATTGCCAAATTCATTCTATGATTACACAGTTACCCTGATACCTAAACCACACAAAGACTTAACAAAGAAAGAGGAATTCAGAACAATTTCCCTTATGAACATTGATACAAAAATACTCACTAAAATACTCACAAACCAAATCCAAGAAGACAAAAAACATCATCCACCATGATCAGGTAGGCTTCATCCTAGGCATGCAGGGATGGTTCAGCATATGAAAATACATCAATATAATCCACCATATAAACAAATTGAAAGATAATAACCATACTTGATAACCTCATTTATACAAATGATAACAAATCCGAGAAAGAAATTCGGGAAGTAACACCCTTCACATTAGCCACGGATAATATAACATATCTTGGTGTAACTCTAACCAAGCAGATGAAAGATCTGTACGACAAGAACTTCAAATCTTTGAAGAAAGAAATTGAAGAAGATATCAGAAACTGGAAATACCTCCCATGCTCACAAATCAGTAGAATTAACATAGTAAAAATGGCCATCTTACCAAAAGTACTCAACAAATTCAATGAAATTCCCACTAAAATTCCAACACAATTCTTTACAGACTTTGAAAGAACAATTCTCAAATGAAAAAACAAAACAAAACAAACAAAAACAAAAAACAAAAAAACAAAAACCATGATAGTTAAAAAAAAAAATCTTCTTGAGGTATCCCCCAAACTATACTACAGAGCGACAGTAATAAAAACCACATGGCATTGGCATAAAAACAGACAAGTTGATTAATGGACTCAAATCAAAGACCCAGAAGTAAATGCAAATACCCATTGACCCTTGAGTGGGAACCAGCCTTGAGCTCATTGGTGCAGGAAGCAATTTCCTGAACAGAACACCAAGATCTCAGGCATTAAGATCAACAATTAATAAATGAGACCTCATGAAACTGAAAGCTTCTGTAAGGCAAAGGTCAATGTCAGTAAGACAAAACTGGAATCTACAGATTGGGAAGAGGTCTTCACCAACCCTATATCTGACAGAGGGCCGATATCCAAAATATATAAAGAACTCAAGAAATTAGACACCAACGAATTAAAGAACCAATTAAAAATGAGGTACAGACCTAAACAGAATTCTTGATAGAGGACTCAAAATGGCTGAGAAGCACTTAAAGAAATGTTCAACGGGGCTGGAGAGATGGCTCGGTGTTTAAGAGCACTGACTGCTCTTCTGGAGGTCCTGAGTTCAAATCCCAGCAACCCCATGGTGGCTCACAACCATCTATCATGAGATCTGATGCCCTCTTCTGGTGTGTCTGAAGACAGCTACAGTGTACTTATGTATAATAAATAAATCTTTAAAAGAAATGTTCAACATCCTTAGCCATCAGAGAAGTGCAAATCAAAATGAATATGAGATTCCTTCTGACACCTGTCAGAATGGCTAAGATAAAAAATGTGATAGCTCCTGCTGGCAAGGATGTGGAGCAAGGGGAACATTTTGCCATTGCTGGTAGGAGTGCAAACTTGTACAACCACTTTGGAAATAAATTTGGCAGTTTCTCAGAAAATTAAGAATAGTTCTACCTCAAGGTTCAGCTATACCACTCCTGAGTATATACCCAAAAGATGTTTCACAATATCACAAGGATACTTGCTCAACTATGTTCATAGTAGCTTTATTTGCAATAGCCAGAAACTGGAAACAACCTAGATGTCCCTCAACCCTCAACTGAAGAATTGATGAAGAAAATGTGGTACATTTACACAATGGAATATTACTCAGTTGTAAAAATAAAAACAAAAACAAAAACCAACAACAACAACAAAAAAACAATGGCATCATGAAATTTGCAGCTGAATGAATGGCACTTGGAAATATCATCCTGCAGTAACCCAGACACAGAAAGACGAATATGTATGCCTTATAAGTGGATATTGGCCATCAAGTACAGGATCACCACGCTACAATCCACAGACCCAAAGATGCTAAGTAACAAGGAGGGCCCAAGCATGGATGCTTGAATCTCGCCGGGATGGTGGAATAGAATAGAATTTGGGGGTGGATGGAGGGAAGGAACTGGGTGGTAGAGAGGTAGGGGGTAGAGGGAAGGGGCACAGGAGGAATCAAGTATAGGAAGAAGAGAGGAAGAAAGAACTGGAATTGGTAGGGAGACGTCTCTGAGATGAGCTCTAAACCTAAGGCAATGAAAACTCCCAGGAATATATGAGAGTGACCCTAGCTAAGACTCCCAACAATGGGGGATATAAAACCCTGAAGCAGCCTCCCCCTGTAACCAGGCAAGACTTACAATGGATAGATGGGGACACCAACCCAGCCACAAAACTTTCAACTCACACTTTGTCCTGACTATAAGATGTACAGAGATAAAAACAGAGCAGAAATTGAGGGAATGGCCAACCAATAACTCAACATGCATTGAGAGAGAGAGAGCCTCAACACTAGTGCTACTGTCTAGTAGCCTAGTGTAACTGTCTCCTGAGAGGCTTCACACCGCGACTGATGGAGACAAATGCAGAGACCCATAGACAAACATTAGGTACAGCTCAAAGGGGGTCAGGGAGAGGAGGGGTAAGAAGGACTGAAAGAGCCAGAAAGGTCAAGGACACAAGAAAACCTACAGAATCATCCATCCTGGGCCCATAGGGGTGCGTGGAGATTGAACCACCAACCAGAGAACATGCATGGGATGGACTTAGATCCTCTGCACACATGTAGTTTTGTCTTCACATGGGGCCATTAACATCAGGAATTAACTCTGTTGCCTCCCTTCTGATCCCTCTCCTCTAACTGGGCTACCTCATCTGGCCTCAATAGATGATACATCTAGTCCTGCTTGAAACTTGATATGCCAGAGTGGGTTGGCTTCCATGACAGGTCTCTCCTTCTCTGAGGAGAGAGGGAAACAGGATGAAAGGAGGAAAGGTGAGAGGGGGAGACTGGGAGGAGAGAAGGAAAAGGGCTCTGCTATTGGGATGTAAAGTAAATACAAAGAATCAATGGTTCAGAGCCATTTATTTTATTTACATGCCCCGGGTAGGTATTCAAGTGCCTTAAAGTCCTCAGGTGAACACAGGTTATTAGTGCCACAAAACACACAGGAGAATTTTGCTTTGAATATGGTATCTGCCAGTTCAACTATCTGTCATTCCGGATTTTACATCTCAACAAAAGCTTTTCTTTTTTAAAATCTGAGGGACAGGGCTGCCATGGTTAATCTTCGCTGTCAGATTGATTGGATTTAGAATCACGAAGGAGACACACCTCTGGGTGTGTCTATGAGGGCCTTTACAGAGAGGGTTGAATGAAAGGGGAAGAGTGTGAGCTGCGGTCCCACACTCAATGAAAAAAATGGAAAAAGGAGGAATTGAGCTAAGTACCAGCTTTTACCTTTTGCTCCTCTACTGAAGATGTAACGGGACTTGTCACTCCATGTTCTTGCCACATCTGTGATAGATAGCACCCCCTTAAAGCCAGAATCAAAAACAAACTCTTTTTCCTTAAGCTACTCTGCATGCATGTGTGCATGTGTATATGCATGTGCATATGTGTGTCTGTATGGGCACATGTGTGTGTATATGGGCACATGTGTGTTTATGTGTATGTTGTGTGTGTATGTGCACATGTATTTGCACATAGGTGTGATTGTGTGTGTGTGTGTGTGTGAGAGAGTGAGAGAGAGAGAGAGAGAGAGAGAGAGAGAGAGAGAGAGAGAGAGAGAGGGTAAAGAAGAAGAAATGATGGGGGGCGGGCAGAGGTTTAGGTTTCTCCTCACCCTCCATAGCCAGTGAGGAGTCAGGACAAAGATATGGTCCTACATCCCTGGAGTTGCTTGCAGTGACTCTTCAGAACTGGAAGCATAGAGAAAATGATGGGCAGAGCTTGTGTGGGATGTTGTTTCCACTGCTAAGTGCTGGCACAACTACCAAGAGGAAATGTTGCCCACTGCCTTCAACAGCTGCTTGCTGTAGAGAAGCATTTAGAGGAAGGCCAGCCTTTCCCTCTCAGCTGCAGAGGCTGTGTGCTAACTGACTATTCATTGGCTGGACTGCACCATGTCGCTACCAAAGCATTGGAATCAACTTGACTTGGGAAAACGTTTTCAATATTTCAACTGACTGCTTCACTAAGTCACAAATAACACAGCTAATCCGTGAGGTCACTCACTTACAAAAATCTATTTGCTCTGCTTGAGAGCAAAATGAAAATATATATTATAAGCAATGCCGCCAGATGCTGCTGCTCCATCAGCTCATCCCTGGAAGAAGAAACCATTCTTCCCTCATCCAAAGCCATCTAAGAAGACTCCCAGAGGCTGTTTATGCATGTAGACACCCTCACTGTCAAGGAGTGTTTCCTGTAAAATTGTGTCTAAACTGCATTTCGATGAAGGCTTACGGATAACACACCATTCCAAGGTTCTCATTTTATCCCAACATCTTGTGCCATGCATGAGAGCTGCAGCCTCACTAGAAGGCTGAGCCTGCAGCCAGGACATGGGTTGGGACATCTCAACCAGCAATGGATTACTGCTGCAAGACTGAAGATGCCATAGGTTATATGTTAAGGATGGGGCAAGGCAAGATACTAGGGAGCCATTTGGAGATACCCAAAGCATGTGGCTCTGCCCAGTGAGCTCTGAGTAGAAGTTAGCTGAATTTTTCACACTGAGCATCATACCACACTACAGCCACCTGGGAAACAGAATAGCCCCTGAATCTCAGGGTCCAATCCAAAATATTCTAAGATCGGCTCTACTTGCCTGGGATTCACAGAGATGCTGTGATGGTTTGTGTATGCTTGGCCCAGAGAATGGCACTATTTGGACGTGTGGCCTTGTTGGAGTAGGTGTGTCACTGTGAGCATGGGCTTTAAGACCATACTCCTAGCTGCCTAGAAGTCAGTATTCTGCTAGCAGCCTTCAGATGAAGATATAGAACTCTCAGCTATGCTGCACCATGCCTGCCTGGACTCTGCCATACTCTGTCTTGATGATAATAACTGAACCTCTGGCCTGTAAGCCAGTCCCAATTAAATGTTGTCTTTATAAGACTTGCATTGGTCATGGTATCTGTTCACAGCAGTAAAACCCTAACTAAGACAGATGCCTTCAAAGCTCTGCTCTTATGTTCTTAGTGAGCTGGCTTGGTTTTGGTGGGCACTTAGAATGAGACAGAGTTTACAGGAGACTCTGACATAGTGCATGATGATGACCCCCACTCCATTTACTGTGTGACCCTAACTCTGTCATTAGGCACAAACTGGTTTTAGACTTCCTTTGGTTTTCTGTCATTATGTTAAAACTGCTTTCCCTTAGTATTGTTATTTTGAAAAAGAAAATTTTATCTTGACACCACAGAAGAATGTGTAAGGACATATTGATAGAATCTCTTACATACTCCACCCAGTTTCCCAAATGTTAGCTAACATCTCACACACTGCACTCTGCATTTTTATTTTTAAACATATAATTTCATTACTCTGAACCACTTACGTGAAGTTGCAGGCATGGTATCCTTTTAGCCCTAAATATATCAACATTCATTCCTGAAAAACAAAACATTCTCGGATACTATCAGGCAGATGTTAAAACCAGATGGTAACACTGACTTGATAATAACATAAACTCAAGAGGGTCTGTGCAGTTCACTCCCTGTCCCACTGTTTTGTAATAAAACAAAAATTCAGGCTAAGGCTGTAGGTGGCTGCCTTCTCCTTAGCCTCCTTCAATTTAAAAGCTACTTTAGAAACAGCCACATGCACACATATGTGGGATTCAACACTGTGTGTGTATGCATACTCACACACATGTGTGCACACATGCATGTGTGTTTAAGGGGGGGAACAAAAGGGACAGGGGGAGAGAGAGAGAGGGAGAGAGAGAGAGAGAGAGAGAGAGAGAGAGAGAGAGAGAAGCAGGAATCAGTTGTCTTGCCATCTTCCATGATGTGTCTTATGAGGACTGAA
>NC_034596.1:110534480-110545154 GCF_900095145.1 Mus pahari | reverse complement strand
TTCCCCGTGCTCCTCCTGTTCTCCGTGCTCCTCCTGTCCCCTGGGCTCCTCCTGTTCCCCGTGCTCCTCCTGTTCCCCGTGCTCCTCCTGTTCTCTGTGCTCCTCCTGTCCCCTGGGCTCCTCCTGTTCCCCGTGCTCCTCCTGTTCCCCGTGCTCCTCCTGTTCCCCGTGCTCCTCCTGTCCCCTGGGCTCCTCCTGTCCCTTGTGTTCCTCCTGTCCCCTGGGCTCCTCCTGTCCCTTGTGTTCCTCCTGTTCCCCGTGCTCCTCCTGTCCCCTGGGCTCCTCCTGTCCCCTGGGCTCCTCCTGTCGCCTGTGTTCCTCCTGTTCCCTGTGTTCCTCCTGTTCCCCGTGCTCCTCCTGTCCCCTCATCCTTACATTCCCCTACTTTTCCCACTCATTTTCCTCCCATCCATTCTCTCCACCTGTCTCCCACCAGGGTCCAGTCCCCTCTTCTACTCACCCTCTCTCGTCTGATCCCTCCACTCTTCCCTGCTATACTCACACCATCCACCCATCTCCCCACTCTCCTCTTATCCAGAGTCTCTTCTTTGGGCAACTTGGATGATTGTCCTTTCTGGTGATGTAGGGACCAGCTGCTGCTGTGTCATCTTCTGGCAGTGGTGCCCCCTCCTCCATGGCTGTGTGCCAGGTTTGATTTTAGCAGTTTGATTATAATGTCTTTCAGTTTCTTCTCTCTATTTATCCTGAATGCAACTCTCTGGTCTTCTTTTACTCACTGAAGTATTTTAACAGTGCCTGTGCATGCATGCATGTATGGTGTACATACATATGTGCATGTGTGCAGGTGTGAGTGTGCTTATGTGTGCATGCATGCGTGTGGTGTGTTGCTCTGGTTTCTCTTCCTCGGGCTCTGGGAAGGAGGTGTGTCAGAGCACTTCTCACCATCGCACTCATTTTGTTAGCTGTTTCTTTCCCTCTCCATTCCCCTCTGTTCTTTAGATTAAGAAGTTCTTGGGATCCAGGTTCCTGTTTGCAGTCTCCCTCTGTGGTCTCCAGACTGCTATGACGTTTACCTAGAATGTTTCACTGCACACATCTCTCTCTAAACTCGTGTGATGTTTTACATTTACCGCTGAGTTCTCCACATGCCAATCATCTCAACTGTTTGTCCCTTTTTAAGTTCTTGGGTCTATTTACAATGGATGTTTGAGAGCTATGCTCTGGTCTATCCACAGTTCGTTCTCTCTCTCTCTCTCTCTCTCTCTCTCTCTCTCTCTCTCTCTCTCTCCTTTCCCCCTCACTCTCTCAATTTTCTTCCCTCCCTCCTTTCCCTTCCACCTCCCCCTCTCTCCCTTATGGGTTTAGTGATTTCTGACTGCATCCTGGAAATTTTGAATGATGTATCAGGAATCTGTGTGTAACATGACAATTCCCTTTTTAAATTTGGGAATAGCTATGTGTTATTATTATCTATTCCACTGGCATCAATGAACTTCTTTGGGGGATGTTTAGTTGCTCTTACCATTTTAACATGATTTTGATGTGGATTTTCTGTAACCCAAAAGCAAACTGCCTTGTTTGCTTTCTATCGCTATGATAAAGACCATGGCCAGAAGCAGCTCTGTGGGAGGTTTATTTGGTTTACCTAACTAGATCATAGTTTATCACTTAAGGAACTCAGCACAGGAACTGAAGGCAGGAACGGAGCCAGAGTCCCTGGCAGAGTGCTGTTTACTCGCTTGCTCAGTTTGCTTTTTGATAGACCCCAGGACCATCTGCCCAGAGATGCTACTGTCCACAGTGGGTATTCCTACATCAATTAAGAAAATGTTCTGCTGGGTGATGGTGGCATACGCCTTTGATCCCAGCTCTTGGGAGGCAGAGGCAGGTGGATTTCTGAGTTCAAGGTCAGCCTGGTCTACAGAGTGAGTTCCAGGACAGCCAGGGCTATACAGAGAAACCCTGTCTCAAAAAAACAAAAAAAGAAAGAAAGAAAGAAAGAAAGAAAGAAAGAAAGAAAGAAAGAAAGAAAGAAAGAAAGAAAATGTGTTCCACGGACATGCCTACAGGCTAATCTGATAGAGACAGTTCCTCAATTGAGATTCCTTCTTCCAAGATATGTCTAGGTTGGTATTTCGGCACACAGGCCAGTCAAATACCTCTCACTTATAGTAAATGCAAAACAACTCAATGTCTCAGCTCAATATCTTCCCACAGTCTTTTCTCCATAGACGCTCTGGTTTATCACCCAGTTTCAGTCCTGCTCCTAAATAAAGGTTGGAGTTGCCAGGAAAGGGAGTCTCACCTCAAGACATTTAGAAAGACTGATGTTGGCTGAGTTAAATCTTTCTGAGTTTCCGGGTGACATGAGACAGGATCATGAGATCTGAGACTATGTTTCCATGCATAGGACTTCCCAAACCAGAGCCTGCTGCAGTTCCTCCCAACTGGGAAGCCGCCCTGCTTCTCTCCTCCTAACACAGCCCACCTCCACCACCGCAGCTGCTGAGAAACACACTTCTGATACCCTTTACTCTGAACTCAGTGCAGTTCTACATAAAAGTCAGGACACATGAAACAGCACGTGAAACTCTTCAAAGACTTCTGCCTCTCTTTGAAATTTTCAGGTTTATAGGAGTGAAGAAGTTCAGGTCACTCTCTGCTCCCACCTCTCCCTGCCTCACCCCCACTCTCAGCCTGGTCATGCAGTTCTCTTGCTCCCAGAAGGGACTCTTCCCTGTTTGATCTTCTTGCACACAGTAGGGACTCTTTGTTTCTCATCTTGCACACTTCTCCCTGTGGGTGAAGGTTGCCCCACTTGCTCCTCTCATATCCAGACCAAAACCCAGGACCCAGTTTCACCTCACCCCTCAAAGGTCATCTGAGTCTACTTTCTCCAGGAAGCCTTCCTAGCCCTCCCCTCTTCCCCAGCCCCTCAGTGCCTTTTGAAACTTCTATCCCCAAGGGCCTTGCTTCTTTGTAAGTAGTTTGCTGTGAGCATAAGGAATTTGAAGCTAATAGGATGGATAAGGAATGTTCAAGGCTAGTGAGCACCAGCGTTAGCTTTAGTAAACCAACTTCAGCCTATTTATCAGGAAATGAAGATGAGGGTTTTAGAGGAATGGTCAGGGTTTCTTTTTCACTAAGCCTGGGGCACTGGAAAGAACTAACACAGAGATGAGAATCTGGAAGAAACACACATGCTCAAGTTGGAGAGGACTGTGCTGACCTGACCCTGAGGGGAAGCCCATCTTGTGTGTGAGGGAGAAGAAAATCATTTGTAACTGCCAACCCAATAGAACTTTCTGATGATAGTGGCCCTGTGACTTGGAAAGGAAGAGTCCAGTGCAGTTGGCCCTTTACACCCAGGAGAAAATGCTTTTAAAGTTACATGGGAATTGGGGTTCAGCTTAAGAGAGCACTTGCCCAGAATGTGTAAGGCCCTGGGTTACACACACACACACACACACACACACACACACACACACACACACACACACAGTATATACACGGTCATCTAGAAGCTAATACTTATTAGTCCAAAGCTTGCTATTGGCTACTGGAGATCACTCCTGCCTGCTAGAAGTGGGACACGGCCTCTCTGTGCCTTAGAGAGTCAGAGCTGAAAAGGGCTGACTGGCTCACAGAGGTAGAATAGGACATGATGGATTACTGATTATAGAGAAGCTGTGAAGTCTGCTAGGAAGTGCTGTGTTTCCCTTAGCTCTTCTCACCCTGCACTCATAGCACCGTGTGCAACTTCAGGGACTCTGTAACTCTGTGACACCTTTCTGTGCTCTCTTGCTTCATTTTTCTTTGACAATGTCAAGCTGGAGTTTAGAAGCATCATGACCTATGGAGCCATTCAGATCTGGAGCAGAATGCACGGTGCGACTATCTCAATACGTTTTCATGCCTCACTCAGGCCCCAGCTGTTCAAAGTGATGAGCCACTTTTGGTGTGGAGCAGTGAGCTCAGGACAGGGGAAGCTACCTCAAAGCAGGCTCGACGGGTGGGCTGCCAAGCACGCAGACAGATTACAGCTCATGAAAGGCTTCCTTTGCTTTGAATAGCTAGCTGTTCAGAAAAATTGGAATACCCACTGGGATGAAAATTCCATCTTTGCCAAAGTGGAAGTGCAGGAGTCCAGCACTTGCCCCAGAATGATCAGGAAGAGGAGGCTGTGCTGTACAAATCAACACTGATCCAGCTAGAGGGCCATATGTGAAAGTCCAGGCTGGAGGACATAGGCAGACTGAGAGAGAAACCCAGTATGAATTGATCATAACCTCAAATGCATAGACTGGGAGCACCACTGACATGCCTGCCCCAGGGAAGGCCAGTGCTTCAGAATGCTACTTGCCGACTCTCCCTGATGGAAGGGCTCCAGATAACACATATGCTTTCTCAGCTGCACAACCAGATGCAAAGGTGGAGTAAGAGTCAGGTCCATCCTGTACCAGAGACTTCAATTTCTGATACCAGATCCACTGCATCAGTGAATTAACATGAGCTGTTTCTGCTATGGCAGGACAGTAGACTTGAAGTGAGCTCTTCCCTCATGCATTCTGTCTCTATACCAAAGGCACATCATCTTTCTGACACCCAAAACACAAAGAACTTATGCAGGATGGTCCAGTTTCCAGTGTGAAATGAAGAGTTTTAAACTATACTTCTGGCCACTGGGATGACCTACCCATCAAGGTGGTCATGGTGGGCTGAGATGGACTAAGAACAAAATTGTTCATGTCTCTGTAGCCTAGAGGCACTGTGAGTTTCCTAAACCTACATCATTCACAACAGAAAGAGTGTCCATTCACAGAAAGAGAAAAGAACTAACAAAGGATTCTAGCTTTCTTGATCTTCATTGTCATGACATCTAATTTATTACTATTATTATTACTACTACTACTACTCCCTTTTTTGTGCACAATTACTTAGCAAACTATAACCAACAGTAGCCAACCAAGCACCACCAACAACCCAACAATCCACCACCACCACCACCACCAAAAAGTCCTATTGAAGCTCTAGCATTTATATACCCCCCTGAAAAGTTCCTAGAATTCCAAATGTCACACAATCGCAGAAACTATCTGCAGCTGGCAAAATCATGCCTCTGCTAGAGCCTAAGGTAAATCATAGTCAGCTGCTGTGAATAATCTGAAGCAGCCCCGTATACCACACTTGAGATTAAAATGAAAACATATTTTAATAATATTTCTGTGTTTTTAATATGACCCAAGATCCCCAAATTATCACTATACCTTGCTCAGGGAGGTCCAGGATGTATCTGCAGAGGACACACATGTCTCTGATTTCACAAGACATTGTTGGGTCCAACACAACACAGACTCAAAATAAAGCCTTGGTGAAAAAACAAGTGAATGGTGAATGGGTAGATGGACAGACAGATTAATGGATGGACACATGGATGGTTGGACAGAAGGATGGATGGACAGATGGACAAATGGATAGATGAACAGATGGACAGATGAATGGATGGAGCAGTCTAAGAGAAGCTTCACTGCACAGAAGGCAGAACACACTGAAGACAAACCCAGTGATCAGACATTCTAGGCACAGAGTTTAAAGGAATACACTCATAATGGACTCCTACCAGCCCATTGCTGGCTAAAGCCTGGCTGCAGCTTTTCTTTGTTCTTCGTAGTTTTGGTAAATGTTATAAAGTTATTTCCTTGCTCTCATGAATCCTTCTCCTCACAACATAGAAGTGCCAGACACACATTCAGTGCACTCTCTGTTATTAAGCAGCAATTTGAAGACTGCTATGTCCTGGAGAGTCAGCCAGCCAGGTTCAGCAAGGAGTTGAGTTCAGGGTGCTGCCTGTATTAGTTACTCTTGCAGTCCTATGACAAAACACCCCAAAGAGCAGCTTAAGGAAGGGGAGGTTGATTTGGGTTCATGGTTAGGGGTTATGGCATTTGCCATTATGGCAGGGAAGACATAATGGCAGACGCGTGCAATGAGTTATCACATTGTCACACTTTCTCCTTACTCAGTCCTGAACTTTTAGCCCATGGGGTATGGTTACCTCCACTCATGGTGCCTTCCCTGATCAGCTAAACTTTTTTGGAAAACAACCTCATGGACACACCTAGAGGTATGTGTCCTGGGTAATTCTAAATCTCATAAAGTTGAAAATCAAGGCCTACCATCACACTGCTAACATGGTCCTCGAAGCCAGGCACCTATGTGCCCAGGTGAGCCAAGACAGAGAGTGGATGAACTCCCAGCCAAGCATGAAGATATTCTCTTATAATCACTGATGAGTATAATTTCTGTGCTGTGGATCTGTGCTCCACACAGGATCATCCCTCTCTCACAGCTGAATCAAAGTGCTGTGGTACCCATGTGCTATTTGATGAAATTCACCTGAGGATGGCTTTAGTTCAGTGGAGTTGCCTCGACTCAGTTGTGAGTGGCAGCCTTGGAAGCCCTTGCACATTCCTGCCAGATTGCCAGAAGCTAAAGGTTGGGCTGGTGTAAACCCCCAGCATAGAAAGAAGACTCAGGACCCTGCTCCTGCCAGTAGCTACAACAGGGTTGGCCTCATTTGTGAGAAAAAAGTAAAAACAAACCCATCCAGTCATTCCTCAGAGCAACCCAGCAAAGGAAGATTGGGTCTCAGAGCCTCCCCCATACCGACACTTCTGAAGATTAAACAGGAAAGTAAACAGCAATTCAACTTTTCTCTTGCAAAATATCCAAACAGCTATCTGAAGTCTCATCCGTGGCCTCTTGCCTCATGAGAGCTTTTGTAGACCACTTTGTATTGGAGAAGACACTTGAAAAGAAGAAGATCCAGCTGGTCCTTGGAGGGAAAGGCTTCTTCCGTCTTGGAAACGCAGCAGAAAAGCATCCTGCTTCTTCAGGGAAGGAAGTCACCAAGACTAAGAATACTCATGCTGTTTTCCCCACAACATTTCACTCATTTTTGTCCCAAGGCAAGGATTCCACATTTCACCATTCCAATGTGTTGGTACACAACTGAAAATCTTTTAATTATTAAACTGTATGACAGATATTAGACCCACCAGCAGCCGCTGTGGTCTCTAGCAGAGCAGTAGTCAGCAACCCAGTGGATGATCTGGTCATCGTGTAAGACTGAGAGCTGTAAAGAGTTAACTCAGTGGCCTCAGGGTTAGGTGTTACCATGAAAGGTTAAATACTTTAAAGAATACAGGGGCCAGTGACATGGTCTGGTGAGTAAAGGTGTTTGCACTGAGCCTGATGACCATGCTTGACCCCTCACATAGTAGGAGGAGAGAACTGATTCCTGAAAATTGTCCTCTGGCCCTCCACATGTGCACCATGGCATATAAATGGGCACACAGAGAGGGTGGGATGGGTGGAGCAGAAGGGAGAGGGAAAGGGAGGAGAGGGCTCACACACATACAGTATGTATACACAAATACGTAGAAATCTTGAGGTGACCCTTGAAAGTAAGGTAAGGGCAGAGAGAAAGCTAATATCAATGTATGCTATCCAGGCTCACAAGATTTGTTACAGGTAGCCAGGGCCCAGCATGCTATGTGTATGGGGGTCATCTGAGAGGAACATGTGTCTGGGAGCATAGAATGTGTTTGCATTCTCTGAGGAAAGGAAATGGGAAGTGTTTAGCCAGCAGCTTTTATTGTCTACTTTGGGGATATATGAGGAAGGACTCCTGAACAACTCTATGCTTCCCTAGGAATGTGGCAATTGTTTCTGTTTGGCTGAGGTAGAGAGGAGTAGGTTCTCAAGAGCAGACGCCTATAGCGGTATAGTTGAATTACCTAACCAAACTGCAGGGAAACCAGAGTGGTCAGTGTGACAGTGTGGTGAGTGCTTCACAGTAATTCTTCCTCTCAATAGACCTATAGGGGCCATTGTTCCAAGAAACACCACAGACACAATGGAGAAAATGGCTCTGGGAACCTGCTCTTCGCTTAAGTAACCATTAAGCTGCTCCCAATAGAGGAAACACACTTTTGTGGTATTCTGTAGTATAACTTTTCTAAGAACTCGTGGTAGACAAGGAATGTTGAACACACACACACACACACACACACACACACCAGAGAGAGAGAGAGAGAGAGAGAGAGAGAGAGAGAGAGAGAGAGAGAGAGAGAAAGAGAGAGTTCTAGAAAACAACCTGATAGCTTTGCTTTTCCACCCTTTATCCTCCACTTTCCAGGTCACAGAAGCCACAGGATGATAGTTCACAATCTTCATGAGACCAGAGGCAACATAGACCTTACTCTAAAACAAACCCAATGGGGTGCATCTGGTTCCTTGAGAGACTGGTGCAAGGTATGCTTTTACATGGTGCCATTGGATAAACTTTCCAGGAAGCATATGCCATAATCATTTACAGATTCATCACAACCACAAGAAATGACCCTTATTTGATCAAAGGCATATCTATGTTCATATCTATGAAGTTCAATGTCTCCACAGAGGATAAGTTAGATTCCCACTCCAAGACGACATCCAGAAGTCAACAGGGAGAGATTCCTAAATGCAGCAACAGGGAAAACATTTGTCACATGCGGTTTCTCATCAAAAGCCCAAGGGGACTAAAAGCCACGGGTGATGTATTCAATATGCACAGAGAAAATCAGCTGCTGATGAAAAATTCTGTCTAGCAAACACCATTCCTCCAAAGTGAAGCTGAATGAAGCCCACCCTGAAGAAGCAAGAGTGTTAGGCACCATTACAGAACCCCGCTCCTACAAGAAGTGTGAGAAAGGGGAACTGAACCGTAACACCATCACAAAAGGCGGGGTGGACTCTGGTAGAGAACAGCCCAAGCAAACATGAACGCAGGGGCCGGCAGCTCTAGTTTCTAAGTTTTCTTGTTTCCCACGTGCTCCAGAAGACCGAATGCTCAAATGCCACTTGTAAATCCATGTTAACAGCACACAGTGTATAGAGAGGTGGCATAAACAAAAACTGACATCAACTCATATTATGGGAGAGAAGGAATGTATGCAGACAAAGCCACACTCATACACTTGACACACTGAGCTGAAAACAGCATGACCCCTGGAGACACGGATCTGGTGCCCGGCTATTCCCACAGCTAAAGATGAGGGCCTTTTCCTTACACAACTATCGTTTCTGATCTGCAAGGATGGAGCCTGTGCGTGAGCCAGCACGTGTTGGGATTTTAGTCCGAGTAGGCTTGGGTTTCATTGCCCTGAGACATTGGACACAAACTTGGACATTGGACTTAATTTGCAAGATGGAGTCAAACTTAATACTGTTTTCCACTTGAGTGGTTGAGTGGTTGACAGGGACCTCTCTCACAGCAAATTCTCTGGGGTCAGAGGTATGATATTAGAAAGTCAACTATGTAAAATCAAACATCGCTGTGAGCCGCACAGTGTTGACTCTGCCTGATGAGATGGCCTAATGATAGAGCCACACTCAGTCGCATGTGTGTGACAAGTGTCCCTGACTGCTGACAGCACAATCCACATGAACTGCCCTTATTGGGACTCAGAAACCCATTCTCCCAGGCTGATTCTTATCTTGGACAGGCATGTCTTCTTGCTGGTAGGATGATCACACTTTGGACGAAATGACTCTCAGGTCCTATGTGACATCAACCAGCTGCCTGCTGGCATTTTAAGGCTTTCATTTCTTGCTACGAGCAGAAAGCTTTGTATTCCGCTGAAATGATTTCTAGAGCTTTAAGAAAAGGAAGAATCATTTCTGCTGGTAACTTAATGTCTTTTTACTTTCTAAAAGTCACAGCATCTTCCAATGGTCCCTTGCTGCGCTATGAGGGCAGCTTCCAGTGGGAAGAGCAGGGTATTTGGTCCTCATGTAGCTCTGCTGCAATGATGGCCACAGACCATCCCACCAAAGCTCTGTCCCTCTGATAGAGTATCACTGATTTCCTACTGTTTAGGTGATTACCTTGCACATGCAAAGTTGACCAGCTTCAGGATATCTAGCTATTTATCCTTTGTATTCTTTGTACTATTCATAACCACTACCTGATGCCTGCTAGCTACTTCACACACACACACACACACACACACACACACACACACACACACACACACACACCAGCTGCTGGGTTGTTACCTTGCTTACGCTTTTGTTGTTTCTCTCTGTGTTTGTAATCTCTGTATTTCCATCAGCAGAAATGTCAATCAAGCCTTTCTCAGATCCACTGTCACCTTTGCAGACACAGCTGGGATTTGTCACCCTGACTGCACATGGATCTACCATGGGACTTTTAAAACTTACAAATTCCCTTGGCTTTCCCCAGACAAGCTCAGTGAGAATCTCTAGGTGGCAGATAAAACAGGTGGCAACCACCACAGGGGACAAAAGACTTCACCCATCACCTGAGGAAAGCAGGGTTTGGTCCTCTTCTATCCTGCTCCAGTTCTGTCATAAATACCAGACCAGGTGGCAAGGCCAGGATGATGACAGGAGAGCAATCCCTTTAGATGAAGCTAAGACCAGTGGGACTGGAGAGGACTCACAAATGACAAACACAACAGGAATTGTTACCAGGAGTTTCGGGGGCAGGGGGGGGGAAAGGCAGAGACAGAGACAGAGAAATAGAGAGTCAGAGACAGAGAAACAGAGACAGACACACATAACACAGAGAGACAGACAGACAGAGAGAGAGAGACAGACATACAACACAGAGAGGAGGAGAGAGAGAGAGAGAGAGAGAGAGAGAGA